>NW_008353597.1:1186956-1195294 GCF_000622305.1 Nannospalax galili | reverse complement strand
GGAAAAGCTATAGGAGGGAAAGGGAGAGGGAGGGTGAGAATTGATGAAATTCCTGCATTAATGTATTAAAATTCTTAAATTAAAAAAATAATTCTTTTCATAAAAAATCAAAGAGAAAAAGGAATATTTTGAACCCCATAAATATTGAAAATTAGGCTTTAGTGCACATATACATATAGTTACTTGATATTTCCATACATACAAGATCTTCATCTCGGATCACATCTAACCTAGGAGCAATAATGTCATCATCTCAATCATCCTTTGGTAAAATTATAAGCTCTTGTTTACATGTTGACTGATAGGTGGTTAAAATCACAAGTTTTCCTTATTTAAGTCTTTTTGAGGCAGAGTCTCTCTTCCTGTAGTCCCAGCTGCTGGCCTGAAACTCACTATGTATATCAGGATGGCCTTGATCTCACAGAGATCTGCTTACCTCGGCCTCCTGAGTGCTGGGAGGCCACCATGCCCAGCTACAAATTTTACTTTTTATGAATCTATAGGGTGATAACCCACAAAGTGAGTGATGGGGTAGGGATTATCAATATGAAGTTAACTAGCCCTTGACCACTGAACAGTGAGTTGAGTATACCAGTTAACAACAGTACAGGTTGGGCCGTGAGTCTGACCCTGTGATAAAATGCTGGGCACAGTCTGTAGGCAGAGCTGAATCTTCTTTTATTGTTATTGCAAATATAAAAGTCCCTGAGATGGGCACTGATTTTTTATGCTTTTAATTTGGAGTACAGAAGGGAGACACTGAACATAGTATCTCCACAGAAATAAAAGTTAATGTTCCTTCTTCCTTCAAGTAAACTGATTTCATTGTGTTTTCAAGAAGTCAGGTTTTTAGAAAGTCTGAGTGATTCAAAGCATTCAGTTTTGAATTGGGTTCAAAGAGAATTACCTTTCAGTTCCCATTCTACAGTTTGGCTGGGCTCATGCTGACAAGCACTTGCTAAATAAGCCAGTTTCTTCAGAACATAAGCATATGGTTTACAGAGTCCACCTATAAGGGGAATACATTTGTTTCCCCTGAAGGTTTTGGGTTTTGTCTGAAAGTTTATTCTGACTACAAACATATTCAATCATGGGAGATTATTTTGATAAAGATTTTCAAAGGACTTGCTTGGGTAAATTAATAAAAAGAAGCCTTTTCTCTTGGACAGGAACTCATCTATTAGGAGTAACATTGATGAACTATTGTTTGACCACATACACAACTTTTATTCAGATGTCTTTAGTTCAATAACTGTTGACATTTAATGTTATCACCATATTTATCACTTATTGATTACCTGTTCCACATCTGCATCAATTCAGAAGGTATAGAATTAGTTCAAGGTATTGGAAAATGATTTTCCCCATAATACCATTTAGCTGCTATTACATGGGATACTTTTACTTTTTCTCTCTTGAAAATTACAATAAAATGTTAGTTTCTTCATGCCTATGTAAAAATATAATGAGAATTAATAAAAATCCATGTCTGGATGTAGCTTGACACAGAGTCCTGTACAGTGTAATTATTTTCTTTATGGTATATTATAAGGCAGATTTCCATGGGGTAGCTTTAAATACGTGGTAAAGAAAGACTCTATTAAATCATTGTGATTATCTTTAGGGGCTATTATGAAGTGCCCTGGTTACTGAAATGAACTAAGTACATTGATCACCTGGTTCCTTTGTTTTTATCCAGGAACAAGAAACACAAAAGCTGATGTGACTTTGACTGTGGTAGGTCTGAGATGTGGAGAAATGATTCCATTGTTAGGCTGTTTCAGGCGCTATGGCCCTGGCTGGTATGTTATATGATATTCTTATTTTAGCCCACACTATTTTATTTATAGAAGTTTTATTGTCAGAACATGGTATTTGATTTTTTAAAATGTCCTTCAAATTATTAATGATCTACAGCTCTGGAAAAGAGTTAAACTGCATTTTTAACAAAAAGTATGCAATTATTCTTTGAGGAACTTACACATGAAGGCAAGACTCTTCTGATACTTTGAGCCAGAAACCTGGAGTTTCATTGATTTAGAAAACAAAGTACATTATAGAAAGATTGGATTACAATCAAAGGTTGAGAGAAAGATCATCACAGTTTTCAGATTTTGTCTCATGTTTGAAAAGATTAGATCTGCTACATCCTTTCTTCTAAGATGGATGGGGTAGGATTCTTTTCAAAAATATTCTATTTAGAGGCTGGAGAGATGGCTCAGTGGTTATACTGGCTGTTCTTGCAGAAGACCTCAGTTCGATTCCCACTACCCATGTGGCAGCTAACAACCATCTGAAACTCCAGTTCTGGGGGATCCCCGATGCCCTCTTCTGTTTTCCGTGGGCGTTGTATGACATTAGTGCACTTCTGGGTATGGAACTCAAATCCTTATTCTTGGTAGGCAAGCATTGTACCAACTGAACTATTTCTCTAAATGCCTTCTGAAAGTGGTTTTTAGAGGCAGGAACTTTGACTAAGCTTATATCACAGACTTCTCTATACTTAGCATGATGAGGGGCATCTAGATAAAAGGAAAAATGATAAAATATGTTTACTGAGACTGAATGAACTAAGAGTAACATTTCTACTCAATAATTTGCTGAAAAATTGAGGGTAGAGGGATAAAAGGGAAAGTTACCTTTCAGAATTCTGAGGATTGGAAAGGAAGAAACAAACAGCATCCACAGATACCATGATTATATACGTAGCTAAAGCGTATGAAGATAAACTATAATTAAAATGTAGATGAAAGGATTTTCCTCCACACAGGATTCATAGCCAGAGCTACTTGCATTTCTGTACACCAGCTCAGACAATTACAAGGGAAAACCATGTGTGCCATTGTGGGAACCACAAGATAAGAAAACAGTAAAAGACAGCAAAACGCAGGTGCAGACAAGTCATGCCTGGGCAGGGAGGATAACGGAATTGTAACATACCGCCCATTGTGGGGCACATGTTTTTGTGTTTCAGTGAAAATTATATTAGCTGTACTTTGTCTTCATTATTTTTATATTTTGCACTGTGTATCTCAAAATAGGAATTGTACTTTAAAATCAAGTTTTCAGAGAATTAGCAGAAAAAAACATCCAGTACCTAGAAAGGAAAGAGTGCTCCTTTTAGAACTATGAAGGGAGTCAGACCCAGAGAACTGGACTGAGAGTCTGGGTTCTCTTCACCACCAGCCATGGGGACACAGATGTGGTTGATGATCAGCCCAAGTGCTAACAAAGAGCTCTTATTATAAATGGATTGGAAAGGGCACTACCCATGTCTTAGTGTCTCCAACTTAAGATGAAGCAAAAAATTCTCTTTCTTCTTTCTTTAATTGTTATACACCAGAATTCTGTACATGTGGGATTCTAGACATAGTTAACAAAGCACCATGGAAAAATGCAAGAATGTAGAGCCACAACCCACTTTCCCAATATTGGGATCCTACATTAACGTTAATTTCAATTCCTCTTCTGTCTTTCTGCAGTGTGTTATATAAACTTGAATCAACTGTGTAAACAGGATTTTGTATTATTCTGAATGCAGATATTTGGACATTAAATGGAGGTAAAACTGCAATTCATGATCACACGGAATCCCATGAATTTAAAGTCACTATATTAAATGTTTTTTTGTTACTGTAACAAAATATCTGATCAGCTTGTGAAGAGAGAAAAATTATTTTAGGAAGAGTTTTGGCAGTTGCAATGCACATTCCCACAGGCTCATACTATTGGCCTGCAGTGAGGCAGCAAAATCGTGGTGGGCAGAGCTGGTAAAACAGTGGCTTACTGTCGGGAGCCGCCCCGCCATTACAAGATGGCGCCGGTTTTCTGCTTCTTGCTTACCTCCTGGAGGTTGGAGGGAGAGAGGGAGTGAGCCTAGCACGCCCACATCCCTCTCAACGGCACATCCTAGTTACTTAAATTTACCACTAGTACCCACCTAAAAATTTCCACCATGTTGATAGGAAGGGGAAAGAGAAACAACGGGGAGAGGTGTTTAAGTGGGGAGAGGGATGGGGGGAGGGCAGAGGAGACGGGGGAAAGATAACTAGTGATAGCAATTTTGAAAAAAATATGGAAACATACTAATTTATAAGCTTCATATATATAATATTCATGCAAAAGAGTTTAATTGAAAGTACTATACACATGGGATAAGGCTCTTCCCAGAAATAGGCTGTCAAATAAAAAACCCAGTGCCAGATGAGGGATGCTTCTCCTCAAGTTGTGGTCAGAGGTCCTTGGAGACTCTAAAAGTGATGTAGACTATTGCCGCTGGTCTTAGTTGCCCACCAGAGCTTGATGGTAAGACCCGCTTGTTGAAGACATCATATATATGGGTCACAGATCATAGAGAAATCAAGTTGGTCCTGAACAGACAACTTCCTCCCTGTGGTCTAGCTCTCACAGTGCTAGACAGTGCTCTGCAGGCTATAGCTGTGAACTACAGTAGTGACCAGCTTGCCTAGATGTGCCTATGGATGCAATGGTGGCATGAATGTTATAGTGGTGACCCATTTAAGGCCCACACATAGGAGGAAAGTAAATCTGGCCAAGGGCCCATGGTTGGGGCACTCATAGGCCCAGGGGGTGAACGTACTACCACTATTTTAAGTGGGCATAGTATCAAATTGCCTTCTAAATCTGTATCTATCTATAGATTAGTGCAGCTCTCAGACCTTATCGGAGAAGTTTCTTTGTACGGTGGATGGTGTTTAACACAGAAACTCCTACCTGGTTAAAGTGCAGAGACTAAGTGTCAGTGAGAGCTCGGTCACAAATGGGACGTCTATATCACTCCTCCCACAAGACTCGGGGTCCATCATGGAGAGAGGGTGGGAATCTTCTAAGAGCCAGAAGTACCAAGAGGGCCAGGACAAACATGTCTGATGGACACGGCAGATCCGTAAGAGCACTGTCAGTGGAAGGCTGTGTACTTCTTCGCACTCAGCAACATTTAGTGGTGTGAGTCTTCTTTTACGATAATGGGTGGGAAGAGTTAGCACATTATGGTCTAATTATTTTCTTCTTGATTTCCTTTAAGATCTTTCAGCGCTGTAATTAGCAATTCAGATATCTACTTTTCACATATGTGTCTTCCTCGTTAATAAATTGAGGAAATGGTGGTTTTGTTATTGATTTGAAGAAATCTTCTCCATGTCCTTCCAGATGTGTGTTCAGGTGTTTTCAAATAGTGAGAGGCTTTCATCTTTTCTTTCTTTTTACTTCATCTGTTTTTATATTTTTGCATGTTTTGTTTGTGTGTGTCTCCGTGTGTTTGTGTTTGTATGTATGTTTGTATATTTCTGTGTATGCCTGTTTGTGTTGGTGTGTGTCTGTGTGTCTGTGCATATATTTGTGTCTCTGTGTGTGTGTGTCTGTGTCTGTGTGTGTTAGTATGAGTGTCTCATGTGTGTGTGTGTGTGGTCAGAGGACAACTTGCCAGACTCGGCTCCCTCCTTTCCACCATGTTGGTCCTAGGCATCAAATTCAGGTCACCCGCCTTGCCTGCGTCCCCAGCCACCCACTGAGCCTTCTCATTAAAATCTGTTTCTATTGGTACCATTTGATTTTGTTTTTTACCATTACCTCATTCTCTTAGATTGTCTAATATTTTTTATCATATGCTAGGACTTATAGGTAAAAAGATAAAAATTTATCTCTATTTTGTGTTGTTTTTCTTCATATATGACTGAGTTTTTTTCTGGAAGATGTGAAATCATTGGCAAATTATTTCTTGAAAAACTATTTTATTCATCATTAAGCTACACACACACAAGTCATCTTTCATTTTGCCTTTCCCTCTAGGGCCTCGCCCTTGTCACATGGCAGCAGTTCTCAGATGCCAGAGCCTTAGATTCAATCCCTTTTCCCTGAAAATATGCTGTGTACTCCAAAGGGCTTTTACAATGTTTAGAGCAATAATAAGAATTATATTAGAAATTAAAAATGAAAATTGAAGTTGTTGTTTATAATTTATTAAGCACAGGAGAAATAACAGAATTCAATTTTAGCAATAATATTTTTATAAAAATATATTTTTCTAAAACAAATGTTTAGTGAGAAGAGAGGGATTGGTTTATTTTTTGAAAAAATTTAAACATCCTGCTTAATGGAAAAGAGCAGGTTCTCTTACCTAATTTTGCTTCTAGTTTGTTTGATTTTGATACTTTATCAAGAAGAAGTCAGACTTAAGATAGGCAGCTTGAAAGTGATCAGTTCAGCAGCTGTGTCATAGAAATGCAGGTATTTTATTACTAAGTAAAGTTCAGAAGTGGTGGTTCCTTAGTGGTGGTTCCTTTAGAAGATAGTTGCAATCAGGAAACTGAAGTTATACAATCTTACATCTTAAAAAATAAAAAAGTATTTATATTTTAAAGATTTTATTATTATTTAGGCATATGCGTGTCTATAAATCTGAGTACAGGTGCCCTCAGAAGTTAACAGAGGGCCTTGAAGCTGGAGTTACAGGTGGTTGTGAGCTGCCTTATGTGGGTGTTAGGAGCCAGTTTCTGGTCTTCAAGAGCAGCAAATACCCCTAACATCCGCGTTTTCTCTCTAGCCCCTGGGCTTTTGATGAACAAAATTCCACTGACCAGTCATACAGTTTTAATGAAGGCTCCCCCGTGCAGAATTTTGTAGCCGCATGTTGAAAACCTGGAGTGCTTTGGTTGATGAGTTATGGTGATCTTCCAAATGCTGACATTCTTTCTTATATAAGATACAATCACTATGCCATTAGAGAATTATCAAGTACTAAGGATCTGTCATGAATATGGAAGCACATACAAGTTTTCCAAAATCACAGTTTTAACTTGAAAGTTCAAATTTTACCTTTGGATATGAATGAGTTGGATATGAATACTGTTATCTTTTTGAAGTTTTCACTCTATTAAACTTTGAGACTATATCTACAAAGTGTTCAGACGTGATAAACATCTTTTTGATTGATATTTCATTCAAGTAGAAAAATTTCAAGAAACAATCTTGCAACTCAAATTACTGTGCAGGTGCTTTTTTGAGATATCTATTTTATTTTGGAATGCAGCGAGATGCTTCACGCACAAAGGCTATTCATAACGTACTCACAACATCTAAGTTTAATGAAATTAAGAATTATATAGCTTCATCAAGGACGTTCTTAAGTTGAACCAAAAGAAAGATGTATATACTGTGTATACCTATGATATTAACTTTATACCATTAGCTCTTGACAGTCAGTAATCAATGCTGTTACAGAGGCACATTGTGATTGATATTAACATATGACAACTTTAGCTATCTTTTATTTTCCTCCATCACTACAAATACTAACACAGGGGTAAGGCAATAATCTGTTGGTATTAATATGATTTTTTTTTGTCTTTTTAAGGCAGGGTCTCCCTGTAGCTACAGCTAGCCTGGAACTGCCTATGTAGACCAGGCTGGTCTCACTCTCACAGAGCTCTGCCTGCCTCTTACTCCTGAGTGCTGGGGCTAAAGGTGTGTGCTACCACACCTAGCAAATATGAAAAGCTTTTTGATTTGTGGACTTCTGGTAATGTACCCTTTATAGGTGATGAGCCAACCACCCTTTGAGAACCACCGCTATAGTCTGTGATCCTTCATCCTAAGGTGTTTTGGTGTCAGTGAAATTTCTAGGATGCTCAGAGAAGCCTCTTCACTTTGACTGGACTTCAGTCTTGGAGATGGATAGAGTCTGTTCCCATCCACCTTGGAGTAGTCACTCTTGGTCTCAGAGTCTTGTCAGGGGATGTTCAGCTCTCAATGAAGGGCTGTGGTGAAACTTCCCCTAAACCTCTGTCACCCACCCAAACTGTCTTCCCTCTGTGCCATGGGTGATTTCGGTAGATCCACCTTGTGCAGTTCACGGAGACTGATGTGCCTTACAAAAATGTCCCACAGTGGTAGAAGAGCCACTGGGAGAGTGGGGAGTGGGGCGGGATCGTGTCCAGCGGTTTCCTTCTCCCGACATCACAGTTTTTAAAAAAATATTTTATTTTTATTTTATGTGTACGAGTGTCTTGCATGCATATGTGTGAGTGCACCCGTGTCGTGCAATGCTGTGGAGGTCAGAAGAGGGCTCCGGATTCCCCTGGAACTGGAGTTAAGGACCATTCATAGCTGCCATGTGGGTGCTGGGAATTGAACCCAGGTCCTCTGCAAGAGCAGTCAGTGCTCTTAACCACTGAGCCATCTCTCCAGACCCAACATCACAGTTTAAGTTGCCTGCTGTCTAATTTCTATGACGATACTTTGCATAACTTTTCCCTTGTACAATTGCTTGTTACATGAGTTAAGTGTGTTACCAATTATTTTGTCATTGTTGCAAGGAGGA
>NW_008353597.1:1182028-1186897 GCF_000622305.1 Nannospalax galili | reverse complement strand
AGAGAGAGAGAGAGAGGAGACACCTTGAGAAGGAAATTAAACACATTTGATAGTGCGTTCTGTACCCCACTTACCACTTTGGTAACACATTTTCTAATAATCAAGACAAACGTGGGAACAAAATGTAGTTGTCATTGAACCTTGGTAAATTAATCTGTCATAGCCACAGTCTTATCTTCCAAATCTACAGAAGAACAATTCCAGAGGTAAGTTTAACATTTCTATTCACTTAGTAAAATCAGGTATTTCACAGTGAGTCCTATTCTTAATCCAAGCACTAGATCACTAATAAAACTTACAAATTTAGTCTTAGGATAATACGTCCACAGAAGATGAGCCATTTTAATGTTTAAAGGATAGGTTTGTTATCATTCCCCAAATGTTGAATTGATAATTACTAAACATGAACTCAATAACCAAAAATACTACTTAGATAATCTTAAATCTCGGGAAAATACAGGAAAATATTGTCTTTGGGAATTGAAAGTTATAAGTTAGAACAAGAATAGTGAATGATTGTCAGGAGACTATTCATCAACTCAGATCAACAATATGCACCATGTTCTGGGAGCAGAGAAGGCCAGGGCCATGTCAGAGTGGATTGTGGGACTGTGTGCTTTCTCTTGGAATCTAGTAAAAAAGATGCATGAGAAAAAAGATCATTATGAGGGATAATGAGAAATATTTTTTTTTTCAGAGACACATAAGGTATTGATAAGAGACGAGAGTAACTTTTTGCTTGGGGGAGTTAGAAAATCTCCACAGAAACAATGACTATTGAAACGCATATTAAAACTGAGTAGGTTTAGAGGGTTAAAGGCAAAAAGAATATCTTATCACAAGGAATAACAGGGACAAAAGTACAAAACCAAGAGGGAGTATGACTCAGGAACCTGAACAGAAGGCCAGAGGCTTGTCCTCCTAGAAGAACACAGGTGATGAGGAGGTGCTGAAATTAATTTGAAAGAGCCTTGTAGGTCATGCTGAGGAGGTTGAACTTAATTCTGTAAGGAGGATGAGCCTAATACCAAAATGATATGATGCGATTTTTTTATGCCTTGCTTATCAACCTATACCAATTTGAAAATTATCAATTAAAACTAAATTATTAAGTGATCATCATGTTCTGTACTGAAAACAGACAAAGGACTGGGACTGACTGTATCCTCTCTTTCTGGAACTTGCTATGTAGTAGAAGAAATAATTCAAAGGGATAGTATCACGTGAAAATTGCTAAGAAAAAATGAGCGCTAAGTGCTTCTTAAGGAAGTGCTAAGAAGATCTGTTAATACTGAGGAGGAAACGATGGATATTAAGAAAAACCTACTGAAGAAAGTGATGTGGAGACTAACACAGGAAAAGACAGCTAGCACCCAAGGTAGGGACATACACTCTATAAGTTCCTTCTCATGTAGGAGATGAAGGGCACATCCATTTGAGCATTTGCTAGATTAATAAAATAGGGCAGATGCAAAGGATTATGGGAAAATGTGCTGTAATTAGTAGGCACTTGGCAACTACTTATGTGCCCTCTCTGTAACTAACTCTCTTAAAACATTTTCTTAGGATTCCCAAGAGCTGCATCAGTGAGAACCCTGAGAAAGATATGTTAAGGTGTCCCACGTCGTCTTCTCCTCCTGTTCAGGAAAAAGGCATCCACAAACAAACTTAAATATCATCCACTACCTTTTTTTTTGATACAGGGTCTCTCTATAGCCCAAGCTGTCCTGCAACTGGCCAGGCTGACCTCGATCTCACAGAGATACACCTGCCTTTGCTTTGAAAGTGTTCAGAGTCAGATTAAAGGCATTTTCCACAATGCCCTGCTCACTTGCATTTTTAAAAGACTAATTCTTCATTGATGCAGAAAGACTTGAGTAGAAGAAATACTCTTTTAATTATACTGAGTTCAATACTGTATTAATTCAAATGTGAACCTAAAAATTTTATAGCCACTTTTGAAAGAGATGTATCTTTGCTCTGGAAATTGTTACTGAGTATGTTAAAGCTGTAATGAAATGCTTCTAAAAAAGTTTTAATAATTATTTTTATTTGTGTGTATGTGTGTGTCGTGTGATGTATGCTGTGTATGTGTGGGGGGGATGGGCTATGGAGGCCAGAAGAGGGTGTCGGATCCCCTGGACTTGGTGTTACAGGTGGATGTGGGCCACCTTATGTGGGTGTTTGGAGTTGAGCTCCAGTCTTCTGGATGAGCAGGAAACTCTCTGAACTGTTTGGCCATCTCTCCAGCCCCACTTTTAAAGTGTGTGTAGTCACTATATTTTTTCATACTGAATTTAATATGAACCAATATCAATAGCAACTAATTTTCTCATTTGAAAAATGGAAAGACTGTAAGAGTTAATCTGGGGCTTGGCTTGGAGGAACAAGCCCCACTTGCTGCCTTTGGCGTGGAGACTATGGAGAGTGTATTCAATTTCATCACTGTAGATGGTAATCTGAAAAACCATCCTGTTTTATGAATAATTTTGTGTCAATTGCTTCTAAATTAGATCTATATTTCCCCTGTGAATTCTTAATTAGGATCTTTGCGCCCATCTAATTTAAATTTAACATTTTTGTTTTCTTTGCACAAATTCTATTTTTGTCTAAAATGAGTCTAAAATGCACGGTTTAAAATGATGTTTTTCAAAGGGTCCAGATGGTACTGATAATTATTTATTATCTTTAGTTTCCACCATTATCTGTCATCCAATCTGTGATCTCATAAATTTTGTTCTTGCGCTCAGAGTTATTGCAGCAATTCAATAGAAAAACTGCTTGAGAAATATGTTGAGAGGAATCAGGCACATTATAGAGGTGGAACTGCTTTCAAAGCTTTAATTAAAAGTCTGATGGCTGTGCTGCTTTACATAGGGTTTTATGAGCAGTCATGTATGACTCTGATCATTTCTGCTCATCCCTAATTTGCTGAATAGTACTTGAGTATATTTCCGTAGAACTTGTCACAGTATGAACTGAACTTTTATCATTTACCAGTGTGGAACTTGGGGGGAGTCAGTGCAAGTGTTTTGCCAATCTAATAACTGAAGTCTTCAGTAATTTTCACTGATGAGAGATTACAGAGTTTTGGTGTTGAGAGGGACTGGAGGGAAAGTCTCACAAAATTGCCTTCTTCAAAGGCTAGAAACATATTTTCTGTTATTATTTTTATTTTTGGTCCAAACCCATAGTAAATGCCCAGTGCATCCCAATTATTTACAGTCTCTAGAATGTTCTTCAAGTGTCTTGTGGGACACTTAAAATGTATTTACCTACAGAATATTTCCTTCAAACAGAACCGTACAATTTGAGTGTTCCATTAGAACCTCATGCATCATGTCCTTGCATTTTATTGTGTTTTATTTTCATTTTTCTCTTATATGGGTATCAAGAACATTTCCATAAAAGCCATCATAGTGTGAACTGAACTTTTATTGTTTACTTTTGCAAAGCAGGGAGAAGTCACTGAGGAAACACCAAGTCTTTATGTCTGCCGTTCTCAGAACAGGTACATGGGCTCTCTAAGGTCCTTTTGAGCTAATTGCTCATTAATGTTTCTGAGAGCACATTGTGTGTGTGTGTGTGTGTGTGTGTGTGTATATATGTGTGTATGTGTGTATGTATGTATGTGTGTGTATGTGGGTGTATGTGTGTGTATGTGTGTGTATGTGTGTATGTATGTGTGTATGTATGTATGTGTGTGTATGTGTGTATGTGTGTGTGTATGTGTGTATGTGTATGTGTGTATGTGTGTATGTGTATGTGTGTGTATGAATATGTGTGTATGTGTGTATGTGTGTGTATATGCATGTGTGTATGTATATGTGTGTATGTGTGTGTATGTATATGTGTGTATGTGTGTGTATGTGTGTATTTGTGTGTGTATGTGTGTGTATGTATATATGTCTGTGTGTATGTGTGTATGTGTGTATATGCATGTGTGTATGTGTGTGTATGTGTGTGTGTGTATGTGTGTGTATGTGTGTATGTATGTGTGTATGTATGTATGTGTCTGTATGTGTGTGTATGTGTGTATGTGTGTGTACTTGCAAAGGCCAAAAGAGTACCAGATCCCCTGAAGCTGGAGTATAATAGGCTGTTGTCCTCTGTGTATGTGTGTGTATGTGTGTATGTGTGTGTGTATGTGTGTGTATGTGTATATGTCTGTGTGTATGTGTGTATGTGTGTGTGTGTACACCAACTGTAAACTTTCCTTTCTGTTGTGACATAGACTTTCCTTCTTTTTCTCTTCCTTCTTAGTTCTAATTTGCTAGTGAATTTTTCTCTTGATATCCAACATATCATTTGTCTTCAAAGTACAGAGCATGTGGCTGGAGAGATGGCTCAGCGGTTGTAGAAGACCAGGGTTCGAATCCCAGCACCCACATGGCACCTAACAACTGTTTGTAACTCCAGTCTCAGGGGATCTGACAGCCTCTTCTGACTTTCACGGGCATTGCACGACACGGGTGCACCTACCTACATGCAGGCAATACACACATACGCTAAAAATAATAAATAAAATTTTTAAAAAGTACAGAACATGACATTGGGTCTTGCTATATGCTTTATCCTATTTTTTTTTGGCTTACTGAAATACACTTCAAAAAATCAGTTATATAAAAATTATTATTAAGTATTTTATTCAAAAAGTATTCTAAGTGTTTATCCAAATCACTCAGAAACTGCTAAATTAGATCAATGCAAAACCTGAGCCATTGGAGACCTTTGTAAAGTCTGAGGCCAATTCATTAATCAGCTTGTTCATTATATTAGCTTAGTTCTGAATGTGAGTAATTGTGCTATTATGCAGCTCCCATTTCTTTGTTTTCCATAAGGATTTCATGAAAATTGTCTCTAAAGTTT
>NW_008353597.1:1158773-1180914 GCF_000622305.1 Nannospalax galili | reverse complement strand
CACCCCAATTAACCCTTTCTACTTTGTCATTCCCCTTTCCCTCTCTATATCATTATATTCTCCTCCATGAAGACCCATTGCTACCCCTCCCAGTCATTTATTTGTTTCCTAACCTCTCTGGATTTTTCAAATGAAGCATGTACATCACGAGTTCCAAGCTAACATCCAGCTATACAAGAGAACATGTGGCATTTGTCTTGCTGTGTTTTCTTGCCAGGCTGAGTGTTGAAGGTACATGCCAAAAGACACACAAAGCCATTTCGCAAAAACAACTGGGGGTTCATTGGTTAGAGGCACGTTCTAGTTTGTGTGCTCATTGGATCATCTCTGACCTGAGCAGTGATGTCAGTGTCCCTATACTCTAAAGAACAGCGACTTTATAGACTTAGTTTAGCCAATTCACTACAAAAGCAGTAATGTTAATAATGACACAGATAGAAGCAACCAAACCATGGGAAGGGGAAAAATAGATTTGCCAAGTTGTTAAATACTTAAAATGTTCACATTTGAATGAAAATTATGAAAAGAAATAAGAAAATGTGGTCAATTGGGAGAAAAAATCATGTTTCCTATACCTTCTAGAAAATTGTGACTGGCAAAGCTCAAAAGTATATCTGCTTGAAGAAGACATTATTTTGACTATTTTGAATTTATCCAAAGGTCTAAGGTAAAAGATATCTGCAGAATACAGTTTAACAATTTCCACATATAGCATATCATGGAAGAGATGGAAATAAGAAAAATTATTAAATTGGAATTATGGAGCTAAATGTAGAATAATTAAAATAAAAATAATTTATTAGGAGGATTACCAGTAGATCTGACATAGAAAAAAAAACCAGGGAGCTGTGAGGTTCACTTGGATGAACAGAGGGAGGAAGGATGAATGATCCGTAGAGACCCGCTGGGTATAAGGAAGAATATCAATAACACACACAGGCTTCCCAGAATTGGTGGTGAGGGGGAAGGAGGAAAAGAATGAACAATTTGGTTCATAATGTTTCCCAAAACTTGATGAAAAATAAATTTCAGGTAGGTTGAGCAAATAAATGCTTATACTTCTAAACAATGAAGGGGAAGGGGAGGCATTGCAGCATCTAAGGGTGGAATGAAATGACAGGCTTAAGGAACACACAGCAGAACTATGTTCCAAAAATGGAATAAAAACTAACTTCATAAACTAAACTGGGGAGAATTTATCAGTGACAAATCTGCCATTAAACAAATATTAAATGAATTGAAATAAAAGGTGAAGGGACATTACATTGAAATTAATTCCTTCTAAAGAAATAAAGATCCGGGGCTAGAGAGATGGCTCAGCAGTTAAAAACACTGGCTGTTCTTGCCAAGGACCCCAGTTTGGTTCCCAGCACCCACACAACAGCTAACAACCATCTGTAACTCAAGTTCCAGGGAATCTGAGACCTTCTGGCCTCCATGGGTATTGTATTCACTTGGTACACTTACATGCAGGTAAAACACTCATATATATAATAAAAATAAATAAAAAATTTAAAATTGAAAAAAGAAGTGTCCATTTAAGTATGACTAAATGTAAGTGCAAGGGTAAATGTAAAAGTAAATATTAATATAACGTACTGTAGCATGTTTTCAAATCTTTTTTTCAAAGTTAGCTTAACAAAGTCATATTAATGAATTTTTGTCTGTGCACACGCAACAGCTAAAGATGCAGCTGTTCTGACAGTAACACAGAGGAGAGCAGCAGTGACCCCACAGCAGAGAAAAACTTTGTCAATTACTGGAATTAGTATTGAAGTTGTTATTAATAAGAACTGGATTATTATAAATTATAGGGATTTAATATTAAGAGAGCAATAAAAATATAATGAAAGGAAGAATAAACTTAACGAAATGATATTCTAGGACACGTGTGTGTGTGTGTGTGTGTGTGTGTGTGTGACCATAATAATGTAGGAATCATGGAACAAAAGAAATAAAGCATATTAGAAGCAAAGAAAACTTTGTAGATAAAAATTTTCCTTATAGGCAATTAAATTAATTATAAATAAACTACAAACTCTTACCAGTAGGGAAGGATTGACAGAAGCCAACAGACATGCTGCTCTTTGCAAATATACAATTTTACCATTTATTTTTACAGTCCTGGGACTGAGCCTAGACCTGATACATGCCCAGCTAGTGTTCTACAACTGAGCTCATTCTCAGCAAGACATAAACTTTGGGTTAAGGGTATGAATAGGTTGAAAATAAAATAAGTTAAAAAACATTCTTTTCCAACTTTAGCCAAAAGAGAGTCAAATTTGCTACACTAATATCAGTCATTTCAGTAATTTATAAAGCAAATATGTTATTAGAAACAGTAAAAGACACATTGGAGGAATGAAAATGTCAATCCATGAAGAAGAGGGAAGAGTCACAAATACGTGGGCAGAAAACATATTCACAGATACACAAAGCAAAAGCCCACAGAACTGAAAGGTAACTCACCAGATGGAGAAATCATTTTCCAAAGCCAGAAGAGAATTGCACAGAACATCGATATGGAATTAAAAGATGTATATGGCCACGTAAGTCAAGGAAACATAAAACATCTGTGACATTATACTCAATAACAGGAAAATTTTCTTGAGTATGCCTCAATTATGTATTAGTTCACACAGTTTTCAATAAACATAAAAAGGATTTTTAAAAACCTACTCTCCAATAACAGTAAAGTTAGAGATCAAAACCAAAGGAAATTTGGAAAAGTCATATACCTGCGGAAAATGAATATATATACATATATATACAATGGGAAAAAGGAATTTTAAAATGCTTTGATATAAAAATAAACACACAACCCCCAAACTTATGGTGCGCAGCTGACACAGGGTAGAGAGGATTTTTATGCCATTAAATGCAGACAATAAAAAAAATCTCAAATAAATAATAATCTCCTAACTTAATTCAATTAATTAAAAAAAACAATACTACCATTACCAAATTATGGACCAGTAACAGTTATGAATATAGATGCAATCCCCCTGAGCAAAATACCAGCAAATTCTACCCAGCATGGCCTCTGCCTGTCTACTGTAGCGGTCAGAACACAGCTGCCCAAAGTTTTCTGTATTTACGTTCCTGGAACCCTCAGATGTGTTAGGTTTCATTGTGTCTTGGTTACGTTTTCTGTGGCTGTGATAAAATACCAAGACAAAAGCAGCCTAAAGGAGATAGCGTCTATTTTGGCTCAGAGGACAAGGGTAGGGTCCATCATGGAGGAGAAGTGCTAGTGACAGGAGCTGGCTGGTCACATCACATCCTTAGAAGACAAGAGTGGTACATGCCGGGGCTCATCGTATTTCTCCTTTTTACATAGTCCATGATCCTATCCCAGGGAGTGCTGCCAGGCATCATGGTGGGTGCTCTTCCTGCCTCAGTTAACTGAGATAATCCCCTGCAGGCGAAAGACCCTTTTCCCTGGCGATACTAGATCTCATCAAATTGTCAGTTCATATTAGCCACCACAGATGGGAAATGGGAATGCGCCTTGCAGATCGAATAAACGTTGCAGATTAAACTGTCCGAAAATTTAAAGAGAGGTCTTTTCCTGAACTATCCACAGGGGTAAGCCTCATGTGATCCTGGGAATGTGAGTAAAGGAGAGGGAGATTCAAATGCAGTACGCTGAGGCTGGAGGGCACAAGGGGCAGGAAGTTGAAGTCTGGAAGCAGGAAGCTACCGGTCCGGTACTGTGGATTTGTGGAGACAGACTTGAACATCTCTGGGCCTTCTCTGCTGTGATGCCTCTACTCCCTTTGCTTCTGGTTCTCAGTCCAGCCAATTGTCTACACTATCTTGAAACTATGAGTACTTTGTATGTTTTAACTAACATGGAAGAGCACAAGATCATGTAGCATGTGAAGAATCAAGGCGCGTGGACATGAAAACATGAAATGATCTCAGATATTAGGACTTCAGTGGAAAGGGATATGGTGGTGCACATCCATAGTCTCAGCACTTTGGAGGCAGAGACAGGAGCATCTGGAGTTTGAGCCCAACCTGGCTTCCATAACTGATCCTGTATCAACAAACAGAAATGTGGTGGATATGGAAACATGAAACTAGAAGTGAATTGGAGAACCACGAGTACATAGATATAACACATATACACACAAATACATATGTCTAGTGGACAGCTTCACATCCATGGCCATGCCAGAGCCCTGGTTAAACCCAGGAGGTCACAAAGCACAGACAAAAACAGTAAGATAGGACAGTGGGATGGGGACTTGGTGGGAGGATAAGAGATGTCCATGGGCTGAATGTGACTAGAATGTATTATGTACTCACAGATAAATCCAGGGCATCTGTGAGAATAGATCCTCTAATATAAAAATCACCTACTATGATTCTAAATCGGGTCAATTGGTCATATAACCTTTGTAATCCTCCACAAGAGTGTACATGGTTATACATGGATTTCTAAGTAGTGTGTTTATAATTCTACAGTGGAAGGCTTCTAACCAATGAGATATGTGCTAGTCATTATCACCTACAGACATAGTCAACATTGTGAGGTCTCCTGCCCCAAAGCCAGATAATCCGACTTTCGGATTTTCACATTTCTTGATTATGAGTGTTCTCAACAAAAATAAATAATGCATGTTTGAGAAGAAAGTTGTGCTGATTACTCTGATTTGATCATTACACATAATATATGTGTAATAAAATATACTGTATCCCTGAAATATTCACAATTATTTATGTCAATTAAAATAGTTAAAACTATTCTAATTCAAATATTTGCATCATTACTTTTATGTATTTATATAAATAGCTAATGTTTTTATATGATTTTGTGATTTCTAATTTATACAAGTAAATAAATTATATTAAAATTACTCAACAACTATAACATAAACTTACAGAATAATAACTTTCTAATTTTTATATTTATTGTTTTTAGGGAAAAATGTATATATTGCTGCAATATATTTCCATCATATCTACCCTCCATACCCCTCAAATTCATGGCCACCAATCCTCTCTCAAATACATGTTCTCTTCTGTAATTGTGTATTTAAAACCAACTGAATCTATTCGGTGCTGCCCATGTGTACATGGGTGTTGGCCTGACCAAGCCTATCAGGGGTCCCATTCCTGAGGAAAACTGACTGCCCCTCCTTTAGCAACCATCAGCTTCCAGTAGCTCTTAAACTGTGGGTGGAGCCTGTGAGCCTTACTGTCATCCCTGCTGGGGTGTTCATGTGTGCAACATCCCTGTCATATCCAGAACACAATAACTCTCAGTCGTCTTCCCAGTCCTCTGGCTCTTAAAGTCTTCCACCCCCTCCTCCACAATGTTCCCTGGGCCCTGGGTGTAGGGGTTTGGTTACAGATGTCCCCTTTCAGGATGGTATTCCACAGTCCCCTACTCTCTGTACTTTGACCAGCCTCCATCTGCTGCAGTAAAATCTTCATGGTGAGTGGTGAGAGCTGCCCTTCTCCATGGATATAAGGATGTATATAAAGTATGCATAAGGGCAATTGTTAAGCTAATTTGCATGTTGATAGTTTTTACCTTAAAATGTTACTCAGTCATTTCTAATCCTGCCTTGAATAAAGAATTAACTTTCCACTTTCTCTTTTTATAAACACTGCATAAACATATACATTGTGTTGTCATTAAAATTTCTTTCGAAGGGAGTTTGGAAATATCTAAAAAGGCTTCTTTGGGGCTGAAGAGATGCTTTGGCTGTTAAGAGCACTGGCTGCTCCTGCAGAGGACCTGGGTTTAGTTCCAGCACCTACATGGTGGCTAACAACTATCCTTAACTCCAGTTCCAGGAGAATCCCGTGTCCTCTTCCAGCCTCCAGGGCTGTTGTGCTCGTGGTGCACTTACATAACAACTAAGAGCTCATACACATAACAAAACAAAGCCAAAGTATAAAAAATTAAAAAGGCTTTTTAGTGAAGCAATAATGCCAGGCACATTTGGGAGACATGGTCTTAAATTACAGTTAGAAACCCGAGAAGCCTGAACTCAATCCTGTCTTGTAGCTGAAAATTCAACTTTTATAAAATTTCATCCCAGCAGGCTCTTTGGCAATCAGAAATATGATGGGAAAGTCATTCTATCACGAGAGCACGTTGCTTCTCCCACCTCTGCCCGGGGCCTCTGGTGCCCTCTTAATGACCTATGTTTCTCTGCTCAGCAGAAAAGCATTTTGTCCTCAGACAACCTGGAAAGTGCATTTCTCAAGACCAAAGACACCAGGAATCACAACAGACCTAGAGTTCGCCTTAGAATTCTGCAGCCTGCTCTCCTGCCATCTGCGCCAAACGGGGGCTGATTAAAACGACAGCTTAAACACCGCAAAGGCCTGCTAAAAAGAGGATTACCTGTCGGTGGGCCAGCACAGTCTTCTGATTTGTATCTAGTGCTGGCAGACTGCCCCTTGGACAGGCATCCTAGAATGCTCACCAAGGGAACTTTCTGCATCTTTCCCAAATGCTTAGTACTTTATCATTCTTCACAGTCAAACACTTTCATAGAGTTCTTGTGACCCCCATAATGAGCTGTTTGACCCCATATGGAGTTTTGACCCACAGTTTAGGAGCTGGGGTCTAGATGAGGGAAACTGCGTGGGACATAGCAGCGTGAAGCTCTATGATTAAATTTTGTCTGCAGAAGCAAAAGCAATTAATTCCAGATGTCTGAAAGGTAGGCTTAAAGGGTAGTGTTCTGAGAGGTGAGGTTTGGTTACTGGTGAAAGGCAAACACAAAGGCCATATATGGGGCACTTTTAATGTTGTGCTTTGTTCTGTCCGTGCTTCTTAGTTTTCTCACTAAAGGAGCTTGAGCTACGAAGACTGCTGCGACACTGCATTGTTCCTTATCATGTCCTTAAAGTTTAACACTTTGAATTCTTTTATACATTTGTTCACTAATATAATTATCACATGAAAACTACTTGATTATATGGCTCCCCATGTATGTGAGTAAATTTGATGGTCTTGAAAGATGCTCCATTTATTCTTTGGGTTTCCCTTGGCATGGCTCCATCTGTGGTAATAGGGAGGTCTGGGGCTGGGAAGCAAGCAGACCTTTTAGGGTATAAAGAAAACGTATGGAAAGAGTGACAGCACAGAGGCAGACAGAAGGGCCCGACACTCTCTAATGGTATTTGTCTAGGGATTAAGTATTGTTAAATAAGGTTACGATGCTAATGCAATGATAGATATCTGTCCTAAGCACTCACTAATATTTACTTTTCTTTCACATAAGCTAAACTGTTGAGTGAGCCAGACATATTTGATTGACAGCTGTCATACCTTTTCTTCATGCTTGGCTGGCAAGTAAGCAGTCACTGTTTTCGCAGATGACCAGGCTGTCATCTTGGCAACTCTGCCGCTTTGAACAGTTCGTGACGCCTTGAAGGAAATGCAATCGCAACTCTGCTGCCTGCCAAAGCCGCAGCATCCGCTGCAGGAGGCCTCGCTCTGTCACAGCTGCTCCATCCCTGGCCAGTGCTGCAAGCTGCTGTTGAGCATCAACCCCTCAAAGAGCCTGCCTGTACTTTTCCAGAAGAGTTTGAACTCTCCACACTGGGCCTTGTCATATCAACTGGGTGCTGGAGGAGTCACCCCAGTGACTCAGCCAGAAAGCTTGTGAATGACAGAAAGGAGGCTGTGGGGTTTTTTGTTTTTTTGTCTTTTTGAGGCAGGGTCTCCCTGTAGCCCCAGCTGTCCTGGAACTCACTATGTAGACCATCCTGGCCTTGAACTCTCAGAGATCTGCCTGCCTCTGCCTACCGAGTGCTGGGATTAAAGGCATGTGCCACCACAACTGACTGAGGCTGTGCTTTTTTAAGACTAGTGAATTGGATTTCATTCTACTCTTAAGGTCCAGTGTAGGATCCTCTTGGAGTTGTTGGTCAGGGTAGTCCAAGAGACTCTCAAAATAACACAGACTATTGCCACAGTCCTTGATTACCTCCCAGATCTTGAAGGTAAGACCCTATTGCTGAAGACAGGACATACTTTGGACAGAGGACTTGGAGCAATGGAGCTGGAACTGACCTGGAATTCTTCTCCCTGAAGACTAGCTCTCACAGTTCTAGAGGGCCCTAGGCAAGCTTCTAAGGGAGAAAATCAATCAGTGGTCCAATCCAGTTAAAAAGCCTAATTACCACAATGACTACCATGGCAAACTGCCTCTATCGGTGCAGTAGTGGCACTGTTATCTAGGGGGTAATCAACAGCTGTGTAATTGGACTTAAAGCCCTCTCAATGGGAGAGAACTCATGGGTGGCACTGTAAACACAGTCAAATGCCTGGAGCAGTCACAGATCTTTGACCAAACCCTATCTCTGTCATATTTCTAAACAAATGAAATTTCTTACTGTATGCTAAATATAAATCCTTATATTTAACAGATAAGTATTTATACACCACTCATCAAAGAAGCTTCTTTTTGCAACAAATGGAGGCTATTACAGAGTTCCACAACTGGTCACACAGAGAGAATATGTTTGAGAGGTGCCCAGCCTCAAGGGACATGTGTACAGTGGGCCCTCTACACCTAAGGCCCATGGAACAGGGGGTAGAGAGAATATTAATGCATCCCTCAACTCTCACCATGAAGCTTCCTCATATAACAGAATGTGATGTACAGAAGGCCAGAACTGGCTAAGTTTCAGAGAATAAGACTGCAGAGTGCATGTCCCTGGATAGGACTCCCTCGTTAGCCCTCGTCCGTCCACGGCTCAGGGACCATCTCAGAAGAGGGAACAGAAAGATTGTAAGAGCCAGGGTTGGTGCATGAACATAGGGAAACTGGCTTTTGGGCCACTAGGAACTTGCTAATATGAACTTGCAGCCATGGTGACAGCATGCATGAGACCCATGCTGACTCAATCAGACAAAAACCCAGCATAGAATGGGAAAATGAGCAGCAGGGTCCAACCTTACCCAGGAACTATTGGCAACTGATTACTGCTGGGTGGTGCAGTTGATCTTTAAGGGAGTGACTCTAGATGGGCTGACTAGACCCCAGTGGATGAACATCTGGGTACAAATGCTTGACCGGATAGGACTTAACATATATGACAGAATGCGTGAAATATGGTGGGGAGTTATGGGGGTACAGCTGGGGGAGGATTCTGAATTTGATTAAGATCTCCTATAGGAAATGCACGGAAACTGAATAAAGTATTTTTAAAAGGCTTCTCGCACACCTGTGATCGCAATGTGAGTGCCGAGTTAGATGCACAATGAGCGGCAGAATCCAGAAATCCCCATCCTGGTGGCAGCAGCCGCTGTGGTACAAGGTGGGTGAAGGTGGGTGAAGAGGTCGCCAGGAGCCCATGGACCCAATAAGTTCAGACCTGCAACGGTGGCCGGCTGGTGGGAATTCTAGAGAGCTAGAACGGAGATAAGGGCCCTTATCCAAACCTCTGAGCTGGAACATCAGGAAGTGGCTGAAGAGTTCCAGACAGTCAACAGGGCACGAACTACAACCAAGAAGGACCCTGCAGATACCAAGAAGGTGACAGAAACGGCAGTAGAGGCTACCCAGGACAAAGGCAGTGTGCAGCTGAAGGCCAGAGCTAAGGCTACAGGGGCGAAAGCCCTGTCACTAGAAGACTTCAGGAGAGCTGCTCCGGGTGAGTAAAGGGCCCTAACAGCCATCCAAAGCTGAAGAGCTGTAGCTCAGGCCGCTGGGTGTTGGCACTCCCAGCCCAGGGCAACACGCCTCCAGCTTAGAGCTGTGAGTCTCTGTGGTAATGACTTTTACAATATGGATATACTGTGGACAAATGACGTCTTCCTAATCTTGTAACCAAAAAGTTAATCATATCTTAGCTGTTAATAATGTAGACAAAGTCACTGAGCCATGTGCTGCTCTTATGACCTGGTCGTGTGGCCTTAATCCCTCATTAACCTTTCTTGTCCTGGACTTAATGTATGTGTCTTTGTTCACATATGGAGCTCTGCAAACACTGTTTATCTCATTGCAAACAATAAGAGAAACCGATAGCAACTGTTTATGATCGTGTGAGCTAGTGTGTGTGTGTGTGTGTGTGTGTGTGTGTGTGTTGGTCTAGGTCTAAAGATGATTAAAAGCAGACTTCTCTGATAAGCGTCTGACTTTTACTTTTTTCTTCCATGCTGAATAGATTGTTTTAATAAGAAAATTATAGTCCTTTGTTGAACAGAGCAGTTCAGAGGGAAAGCTGAAGGAATAGGCCCTCAGCAGTTTGGGTCTACTCCTAGCCTTAAAATGGATGCTAAGAGTCAGACTATCTTTATGTAAGCCATTGCATGGCATCAGAGTCACCCTGCAAGTTTCTAGCTCCTAGGACTTTGGGCCTCTGCGGTGCAGGTCGTGCATGTTAAGGTAGCTTACCTTTTGCTTATAACTGTAGTTTCTATGATGGTCAGTGAAAAAGGACCTCAGCCAGCCATTTGTGACCTTAGCATAGTAATATTTCTTCCCTAAAGAGAAAATTCTAGTGGAAGGCAGGAGAGTGAATTTTAAAGAGAATGAAAACAATCAGGAATCTACTGCCACAGTTTAAGTGAGGGTTAGGAGTTAGGCCCTTTCCCTCCAAAAGAAACTGGGAGGTAAATGTTCTATCTTCCTGCACAATTACATTTCCAAAGGCTAGCACTCAGGACCTAGAGGAACACATTTCTGAGTTGTAAAGCTGGCAACTACCTTTTAAAAAGATTTATGTGTCAAAGGAGAAAAGAAAGGGTTTACAAGGTTTCTAATGTCTGTATTCTAAGGAAAAGGAGATAGATGCCTGGAGTTAGGAAGAGGACTGTCCATCAAGCTGGAGGAAAGTGAGGGCATCTCGGTCAGCCTTGGAACCCAAACACCAACAATTGTGTATAATGTAATAAAAGAAACAGGGAGAGGGCAGAAACTACAAAAATATGTATGAATAACAAGTGAATACAAAATACCAGTAAGTCCATGACTATGAAACCGTTTATGTCTTTTGGTTTTAGGAGATTACATGATCAGAGGCAACGGTGTTTGGAATATCTATCACAGCTAATAATCTCCTCTGACACCTAGTGAAATAGCACAGTCACTAGGTTCATGAGTGGTGGCCAGGAAGGCTAATCCATACCCAGGATATGTGTGTCAATTTCTGTGCGGAGAATCTCTGGCCCCACATGATGGAAAAGGGCTGATGTATCAGTTGGCTAACAATTGGCTGGCTGGTGGTCCAGTGCAGTCAGTCAGCCTGCTACCTCATTCTATCTCATAGCGTTCTGTGGCCACTCAGAAATAGTAAGTGCTTGGCCAGATTTGGAAGAGAGACCCCAAGAATTAAATCAATGGATGCCTTCAATCTCTGGTTCCTTGGTCTTGAAAGGAAGCAGCTGGGAAAAAGGAGGGTTGGCATAGATGTAATTTTTGTATAATTTTGTCTACTAAACTATTGACACCTTTCTTCAGTATGTATCATACAGCAGCAAAATACCTTCATGTAAGAGACCCATACGTGTAAGTCTATCCTTGACTTTCTTGTCGCTGAACTCCCCACCATCATCTCTTCAAATCTGTGGCCATCCAGTTAAGCCACCAGAAAGGCCTGTGAGTCAACCATCTCCTCATGCAAAGTAGACACTTGAATATACTGTTTGAACTTCTGGTCTTTTTATTGCTATTGATCATAGTCACATTTGTGGGGGTCTGTATTGTTATATCCATCGATTTGATTTTTCTTTCCCTGCATTAACTGTTTGTGGGACACTTCATTCTCCAACATGCACATTTCATTAAGGTATCTGAAGAATCTGCTACTTTTTTATTTTCAGTTACAATTTATAAGACAATGGACCAATGTTTGCTTTGTAGAATGTCAAGATGATCCAAATCTTGGTGAGCTATATTATGTCAGAAGGCAGGAGAATTGTGTCAGCTCTAAATCAAGACTAGGATGGTGTCTTCCTTTCTCTTTCAGATAAAAT
Organism: Nannospalax galili; assembly: GCF_000622305.1. Taxonomy (NCBI): domain Eukaryota; kingdom Metazoa; phylum Chordata; class Mammalia; order Rodentia; family Spalacidae; genus Nannospalax; species Nannospalax galili. The sequence goes on along the minus strand of NW_008353597.1, from coordinate 1,168,958 downwards.
AAAATTGCTTTTGGTTTTTTTGTACATTGCTAAGGGAGAAATGTATAAGCTACATACCAGGTGTCAGAGTTGTGTCCATTAGCTCAAAGATATTACCTCTAGACTAGCAGCTGCTGTTGGATTCAGCATCTGATTAAGTTTGTGATAATTCAGTTCTCTTCCATAGTCATCCAATTTCTTGAGCCAAATGTGTGATTTCAGTGGGAATCTAATAGGTGTCTTAGAAGTCTTTGATGTGGACAATAATCTCTGAAACTTCTCCAGGAATGTGTTGTTGCTTTTGATCGACTCTTTTGATTGTTTCCAACTTATTTTCTGTTGCTGTGATAAAACACTGACAAAAACCAACTTGGGGAGGAAAAGTTTATTTGGCTTACAGGTTAAAGTCCATCATCAGTGGAACCCACAGCAAGATCTCAAGGCAGGAACTTAGAGTCAGGAGCTGTATTGGAGGCCACAGAACTCAGCTCATGGGCTTGCTTTTCCTGGCTTCTTATATAGCCCAGGCCTCCCTGTGCAGAGACTGTGCTGTTTGCAGTGGATTGGGTCCTCCCACATCAACCAGCAGTAAAGAGAATGCCCCACAGATATGCCCACGGGCCAATCCAATGGAAGAAATCCCTCAGTTGAGAGTCCCTCTTCAAGTGCGAGGTGACAGCTAAGGGTAACTATGGTAGTAGCAGGCTGATAGTGTTTCAGTCCTCTTTACTGCACACATAACCTCATGGATCAAAAAGCCAATTCAGGCATTTAGCCCATTCAACCCATTTCTAAGAAAACCTCTTTTAACTATGCAGTCAAGGGCTGTTGGAAACACATACACATAGGAGCAAGGTAGAAATGTGCATTTACTGAATTCTTTATCACTTGTGCTAGCACTCCTTATCTCACCCTACCATCATAAACCCACATTCTGACTGGCAAGCCAGAAGCTGCATCTTAGACTCCCAGGAATGACTGGCACTTCACAAAAATCTAGCAATGCCCAGAAAACATTGGTTCTTCATTTTTCCTATACACTCTCTTTCTAGTTAACTTTGCCCATGATGTTCTGTGGGAAAGGCTAATGGAATATGCTCACATACTAGTGGCGTTGGCATCTCATCCTTCTACAAGTAGACTCAGGTTTGTTTTAATTGGAGGGTCTGTATTGCTGAACTGCCTTGGATATAAAGAAGGGGAGAGGCTATAACCTTGCATTGCAATGAGTTCAGTCAGGTTTTGACCTTTAGATGTAGAAATGTTTTCCCTGTTGTGTTGTTTAAATAGCATCTTTGTAGTCTGCCCACATGACCAGTTACTAACCGTCAGAGATCCCTAAAGGTCAAAGCCTCTGGCTGCTGGGGAACCTTCTGGTTGTTGCAGTACACCTGCTCATCTCTCTTTGGCAGCTGAGGGCTGTACTTGGTTTCTGCCACTCTGGAGCCCCATGTCATACTGACGTCAAGAGCCCATTTCAGTTGGCACTGCTCCCAGTCATATTTGCCCAGCTAAGGACAGGATAGAGGTTCTCAAGGATGAAGGTACTAGTGACAGAAGTGTAGTCCTCAGATGGTCTAGTAAGTGCAGTTTGGTTGATTTAGTCTTCCAATCTACTTGCTTTTGCTTAGAGCTCACGGCATCAATGCGTACTCATTTTGCCAGAGATCTGCTGAGGCACACTAACACAATCTTGTGATTCCTGGGCATATAAATAATTTCTCCTGGGGTTAAGCTGCGTAACTTGAATCTCATGAGTTCTCTTGCATAGTGTCTGCCACAGGGGAGGTCGTATTCTCCTGACAGAGGAAGTCTCCTCCTCTCAGACACAGAAGACCAAGCCAGGTGTGGATGAGGGAGGTTTTATGTGACTTGGAATTTGAGATGTTTATTTTATTTGAGTCCAGTCAGGTGTCATCCTTCATTCTTAGCAATCAATTATTTTCTAATCAAGGCTCTAGTGTGCTATGTGAACCTGGGGAGAAATGTGTGTTCAGTGGGTGGTTAAAAGAGTCTGCACTCTTCATCTAACTGTAGTATTCCATTTATCATTAATAACAACTCACAGAAGATCTCTGCACTTTGCATGTGTTTAGTTTATTTGGAAGGCTTTATGCTTGCTTGTGTATGAGCTCTTAGTCATGTCCAGGATGTTGCTATAAATAGTCAGGTGGCCAAGATGTGTCCAGGCACCTACTTGAGCTGAAACGGCACAGCAGGTACCGTGTCAGTGTCACCCTGTGCGATGCGCCTTCCTGCTGGATGGCCCAAGGACCCTTCTGCACTCTGTTGAACTGAAAGAGGAGCAGCAAATGTGGACCCAAACCCTACATTGCAGTTTCTATCTCCTGTGGTCACTTCTGATGCCAATAATGGAATCAGTCAGAAAATATAGAACAAACTGGGAGAAAGAAAATTCAATACAGGGAAAATTAAAGGGTAAAATTTAATTAAAACTGGAAACTCTATGTGGCTAGACATAGCACATTAAAAACATACTGTCCTCCTCTAGGACTCGAAGGCTAAGCACATCACAGTTCTCTACCACCCCTAGGCTAAGAGTCATCTCACTACAGAATGCTGACATTTGAGGCGCCCATTATATCTGGATAAATGAACAAACGGAGATTGTCAGTCATTTCTCCAGAAAAGCTGTGGTTGGCAGTTGTTGGCTTACTGGCTGTAATGCACTTCCAGGGCAGGACCGGAACAGTGAAGGCAACTCCATGGTGCCACCCGGAGGCCGAGGCCGGACACTGCTGTGGTGAGGTCCTGCATGCAGCTGGAAATACTTCTTCAGAGGTTGCTGGATGAGCTCAGCACATAGCACATGAGTCTGAAAGGTGAACCTTCTCCTCCATGGTGACTTTGGAGTATCTCGATATAATTCTATGCTGACAGAGCCTAACATAACAGGTTGATTGATAAAGAAGATATTAGACTCAGATCCAGTATCATAACTCAAGAAAAGAAAGGTGAGTTTGGGGGTGAGATTAGTAAATTATTACTAGCACAGATAAGTGCACAGTTTTAGGCACTGGGATTCTCAGGCCTGTAACAGATTGATTGAGATCAATATCACCTTGTAGCTATGGTGTTCTGAGTGATCTCAAAAGGTTTAGAAGGTGGTATGGGACAGCTCAAGGTAGAAGGTTGCATGGAAACCCAAGAGAAGGAGTTTAAGGAGACAAGAGTAGTCACCAGTATCAAATTTAGCAAAAGGAGCTAACGAGGACATAGAAGCATTGTTAGACCGGCTAAAAGCTCTGGAATAGGATGAATTCAAGTTTTCTGGAGAGGTAGAGGATAATCTTAGAGGAACTAGGCTGCAGATGAACATGAATAACTAGTGGGGGATGCGACAAAATGGCAGCTGAGTGGACAAAGGAGCACCTCCCTGGGAAGGGCGTGATAGGCCCCGGCCAATGGAAGACTTTGATGAAAATTTTGTTCTCTTAAAATTGTAATATTGAATATCTGAAGGGTGGCCGCCAGGTCTCAATTTCACTTTAGCCATCCAAAACCACGCTTTTACATACCTGCCCTGTCTTTCCAGAAGCTTTGGAATTCTGATATTTCGAATGAATGGACTAATGGAGGTTGTTGGTCATTCTTCCAGAAAAGCGAGTTATAGAACAGTGGAAGTAACGAACATTGTGATTCACGGGGTTGGAATAATTGACCTCTATGCCTTCATTCTATGAACTAAAATCTGGAAAAACAAATGACTGTGTCAAGGTCACCCAGCCAGTGAGTAGGCAGGCTGCCGTCATTCCGCTCACCACCCCGCCGGAGTCTGTGCGACTGTTTCCCTTCTCGTCCACAGTCACTCATCAGTAGCAAGTTTCAAGGAGAAAGCTGGTGAACCAAAGAGTGAGCTTATGAATCTGAAGACGCCCTTAGGAGCTAAGCCCACACCACACTCTGCTCTTCATCTTCAAACTGGAGATTTTCTCTCTGTATGGTCAACCGAGGAAGCGCTAAGGACAGCTTTCTCCCCGAGGGCTGAAAAGCCACCAGTATCCCTGTTGTTGACGTCTCTCACATCACATCCTCTTGTGGCTCGTGTCTCTTGAGCCACTGAAATGACGTGGTTTCTAAAGCAGAGTGTGATTCTGGCAAACCAGCCTGAGGTTCTTGATGCTGTGTGTACTGAGTTACCAAAAGCCCTAATTTTTATCCTTTTTTTTCAAAGGACTATGTTTTGTGCTATTGCGTTATATAGAAACCGAAGAACTGAATTCCATGCTACAGCAAGAGGAATCAGAAAGCCAGATTGCTGTTCTCCAAACTGTTATTAAGACGTGGAGAGACTGACGGTGCCTGTTGTTATTTTGTGACCTGCAGTATCTCTGGGATCCAGCTTGGCGCTTACGCCTTTGCTCTTTATACTGAATGTGGGTTGTGCACTGCAGCATTCAGAAGATTCACAGAGACCAGTGTGGGTGTGGTGCCAGGAGCTTCCTCTTGCTGTGAGTGGGAATGGGACCCATGGATAAGCTCTCTGAGGCTTGGCAGCCATCATTATCAAGTGCCTTTCTGCTTAATAGATCAATGAAAAAATGCATACTGAGTGCCCAGAAACATGCCCAGAGTTTCATAAGCATTTCACATATGATTACTAGTTTTTCTAATGATACTAATCTGAGTCATAATGATGAGGATAACATGGTCCCTGATGTGTCAGGATCTTGTACTGACTTGTCCTGTCTTGTACAATCTTTTCTGTGAAAAGTTAGAAGGGGTCTAGAATTAGTAATTTCTGGATTACAGGGCATGTAGCTATCTAGATTGGATTTTTCTTCTTTCCAAAGGGACAGCTCTCTCTGCCTATGGTTGCTGCATCAACTGCTTCCTCCTCCTTTGCAGGAAACCCTTACACCCACTGCTATTCACCACATTTTGCTTGGCTGTCAATGTGTCTTTGGTGGAAAACATTATTCCTAGTCTCTAAAATAATAATTTTCACTGTGACTCCTGCACAGGTTCAGTATTTAACATTTCTGGTACCATTGCATCACATCTTCAGCATCATGCAACCCTTAAAAAATATTCCATTTCTGTTTAGATGGAGAAGACAGCCCTTCTTCTCCTTGGTAGCTGTTTTCTACTCATTTATTGATTTTTGATTTATTTTTAATTATGTGTATGTGTGTTTGTGTGGTTATGTGTACATGAATGCAGGTGCCCATGAAAACCAGAAGTATCAGATCCCCAGGAGCTGGAGTTACAGGTGATGGTGAGCCAAGTGACATGGTTGCTGGGAATGAAATTCAGGTCCCCTGGAAGTGCAATGTGAGCTCTTGATTACCGAGCCATCTTTACACTCCTGTTTGCTACTTTTAAAATTATGGGGGTGTTCTGAGCAGTGTTGGCCGATGGTCTCCAACTACCCAGTTACCACTGTGTAGTGGCAGAGCAGTCTGAGGCTGCATGGCCAGTAAGAGCGTAGGGAGCAGCCTGCACTAAGAGGGACAGGGGCGAGGGAGTGACCTGGAAGCATCCAAGCTTGCAAAGACAGATTCTGCTCTTTATGTCCTAATTTTCTTCTGCCTTTCCCGGTCTCTGCTTTTTCACTTGAGAGAAAGAAGTTATTTTTACCTCTTAGAATCCAATAAGAATTGAAATGAGATGAGATGTGAAGCAGCTTGTGTGAATCCTGGCACTCAATACAAGATACTGTCCCCTCTTTTCTCCTTGTAGGTGTCCATATAATTTATCACTTGGAGAACAGGTTCTTATCTATCACATAGATAGCATATTCTGAAGAAAAGCATTATTTTATGGGTACAGGTCACTTGATAATTGAAAATGACCAAAAGCACACATGAAAAGTTAGGCTTGATGGTGAACACAGTGTTCATAAGTCATAAAAATATCATTGAACAAGTGCTCATCAATCTCTTAATAATGTCAGTCACAGATGCAGAGGTGAGGGAGATTAAAGTGCCAACCTTGTGATATGGTTCTTTTAACTTCTAAGCTCTTGGTTTCCAAGTGACACAAAATCAATCGGAGCCTGACAGCTGTTTGGTAAGCCCTGCAAAATGAATTGGGCGAGTCAGCTGAGCTCCAACTGGTACTGTCTTCAGAGGAGCAGATATGTCCAGGAGGCCTGATTTGTAACTAGTTTTTGTAGGCTAGTGTAACAACTGGAAAAGAAAGAAACACAGGGGGAGGTGACTGTCTTGTGATCCATTTACTGCAGCTGTGAGGGTTTCCTTCTCCTAATATTAGAATTCAGTTGTAAAATGTGTTAACTATCAATGAGGTGTGCATTTGTATCACAGTGGGGCATGGCAATATACATTGTGCCTGTTGTAGGCTAAACCCATGATATTATTTTGCAGTGTGACTCTTACTAAAATTCTGCTGATTCCCCCGCTTCCCTGTCTGTTCACAGAAATAGAACCTCGGTTTCCAGTTTGTGTTTTTGAGTCCTGCGGCTGCATCAAATCTTAGCCAGGCAGTTTCCCTTCCTTGCTAATCCATCCTAATTACCGCAGAGATTATCCTTTCCCTAAATTATTTTAATCAGATTGCTCCCTGCCCAGGAAACCATTGTAGCTCCTAATTATCTTGAAAATCCCACTCCAGCATCTGCCTGAAGGCCCAGCACCCGTTGCCCCTGCCTGCTATAGTCTGTGGCACATACGGAATGCACCTTTCTAGTCTCTGGATTTTTATGCTCATTTTTTTCCCCGACTTTAAAAATGTCCTCGTATGGAGAGATGGTTCAGCAGTCAGCAGCTCTTACTGTTCTTCCAGAGGTCAACTCCCAGTCCTATCTGACTCACAGCCTCCTGGAATCTCCACTCCAGGAGATCTGATGCCCTCTTTTGGCTCCCATAGGCACCCACATGCATGTGCATGTCCACATACACAGACACACATACACATGCATGTCCACACACAGACACACATGCAACATGCACAGGCACACATATACATGCATGTTCATACACACAGATACACATACACATGAATAAATAACAAAATAAATCTGAAAAATGTATTCATACACCTCTGCAATTCACTTCATCTTCAGATTCTTTTTCCCTAAATTACTCTCTGATGAACTTTTCTAGACTCTGGAAAAGTTCTCTTCTTTAGAGTTTCCTTATTTTAATCTTCTGGCCTCCATATATATATATATATATATATATATACACACAGACACACATACACATACAAGATATATACACGTAGACACACAGATGCACTCAGATAGACACACATATACAAACCTAGGCATGAACACCCACAGACACACAAATCCACATGCACAGGTACACACATAACACATACATACACAGATACACACATAAACACAAATAGATGTACACCCAAGACACCCACAGACCTCTGAGACATACAACACCTTAACTGACTTTATTCCAGGCTCATGTTGAGCACTTTAGACATCTACTTATTCAAAATAAAACTAGAGAGGAGGTTTTTCCTTTGCACTCATCTCACTGACAATGCAAATTAGAAACATGAAGATCACCTGGCACTCCCGGGGTACGTAGGCCAGTGTGAACAAGAATTTCTGGAGAGAGGCTCTGCCTAGGAAGACTGATTAATTATAACTTCACTGAAGAGGAGAGGCTAGAATGTTGCAAGTTAAGTGATCTCGAGCCATGGCTGGAGAGACGGCTCAGCAGTTAAGAGCACTGGCTACTCTTGCGGAGGACCTGGGTTCAGTTCCCAGCACCCACATGGTGACTAACAATCATCTGTAACTCCAGTTCAGGGGATCCAATGCCCTGTTTTGACATTGCATGACATGGGTGCACTTAAATAACATGGAGGCAATACACTCATTCACATAAAGTTAAAAAAAATAAAAATCTAAAAAATTATCTTGAGCCACTTGCTGCTCTTTTTGCATGTGACCTAGCATCATTGTGACCATTAAATAAATCATTTGAAATGCACAAAGGGATCCCTGTTTGCCACTAACCGAAGGCTAAGAATGTGGCCAGATATCATCTGACCCTGTAGCTGAGAGTTCCCAGTTTTTCTAATGTTTCCACCGTCTTTGGAAAGCGTCTTGATTTATGATCTTCTTCATTCTGATATTTTAAAACCTTCATGAAATTGTTGCCATGTTGGAGCATGGCATTTGGGGAAACTTGAATCTGTGTTCCTGGTCATGGACACTCATGTTTGACTCCAGAATAAACCATCTTTTATCCCTTTAGGGAAGAGCTGTGCTTTTGTGTTGACACAAGTAAGTGCTGATGGGTTCTGAGGTGTTCCACTGCCTCAGGTGTGCCCTGGTGTGGATTCTGAGGTGTTCCACTGCATCAGGTGTGCCCTGGTGTGGATTCTGAGGTGTTCCACTGCATCAGGTGTGCCCTGGTGTGGATTCTGAGGTGTTCCACTGCCTCAGGTGTGCCCTGGTGTGGATTCTGAGGTGTTCCACTGCCTCAGGTGTGCCCCTGCTCACCAAACTATGAAACTCATGTGTATTTCAGGGCTGCTCGCTGTGGAAGACTTTGACGCTTTGGAACATCTGCCTCTTTAACACTCATGTGATTGGCAAAGGCCAGAGGTCAGATGATGTAGGTTAGTCTTCTATATACAAGAATGTTTTCTACACAGTAGAATCTTAAAATCATTACTGCCTAACATGCTACCTAGTATTTGAGAAGATTTTGGTTTTTGTTTTATGTAATTTTGGACCAAAATTTACATTTCTCCACTGCTTTTCCTTCAAGTGTAACTTAAACCTGTAACAAATTTTAAAGCTAATGTTTTAATCACTGGCCATATAGTGCATAACTGACCTTGGGATCAACCACTGGATTTAATAAGAAATAAAATTGTCTTCAGCTGATGGAAATAGCTGTGTGCTGGAGGATGGGTAATACTTCAACATAAGCCAAGGGCAATTGTGTTTGTTTAATTATCATTAAATGCTGTGAACAGGTACTCAATTATAAATTTACATTTTGACTGTCATTTTCATGAATGATCTAAAGGCATTTTAGAGGGAATTGCCAGATTTCTGAAAAAAAAAGAAAAAAGATTTAAGATTTAACTTAGTTTGGAGGTGTGCATAGGGCTGTGTCCGAAAGGCAGACCTTGAATAGATGCTGTCTTCCAAAGCTTGGTTACAGCTGTTTGCCTAGGCTCATCACAGCAAGCTTGTCACACTCCACAAGAAAGGAGGGCAGGGAGAGCCAGCCACGCCTCCTAACTAGCCAGCCTTGCCCTACTTGCACTAGGGGAGGGACTAGGGTACATCAACTGAGGAAATCTAGGCAGGGTCTCTCACCCTCTCACCGTTTTGTGACGCTGAGGGGAAGTCACCATCCATGCTTGGATGAAGACGTTCCAGTGTGGCCCTAGGAGGGGAACACCCACGCTCCTGTAAGTGAACCTCACCTACTGCTCTGTAAGTAAGCTCAATAAACTCACTGGTTTCCCAGTGTGTAGTCTGGTGAAATCAAGTCTTTGTCTTAGGGATCAAGGGTGTCTGGGGATGGGGCGATGCTGTTAATTCCTCCCAAAAGGAATTTTAGCTACCTGAGGAAATGGAAAAGAATTCCATGAAAGATACTTTGAAGGCATAGAGGATTATGGGAATGGCCTAGGTGAGAGAGAACAGGGTCATTGGCGCCATTTTAGAACAAAGGACATGTAGGTAGATCCCCAAAAGATTCAGAGTTGGAAGCGTCTTGGAGCAGAAAGGAAAGTCAGATAGTTTAACAATTATTAGTAGGGAAGTAGGGTGGGGTGATGCTGGAGAGGAAGGGAAGGGGTTGGAGCCTCCAGGGTCCTGCAGACCATGTTAACAATATTCATGTTTAGTATCTGAATTCTCCTTCCCATGTTCTTGTCCTAAAGATATATCTCACAGCCTTTCCTCTCTCAAGAACAGCTCTTGTGAAATAAAAAGCTTTCATTAGTGGCCAAGGAGACTTTATTTTAAATATTGCTGGTAGTGCTCTTGGTGTGAAAACAAGAGGCGTTCAAATCACCAGCACCCATGTAAAGAACAGACACAGCCTATAACCCTGGCATTAGGGGTAGAGGCAGGCAGATCCTGGGGGCTCACTGGTCATCCAGTCTAGTTGGCATAGTGAGCTTCAGGGTCAGTGAGACCCTGTCTCAAGAAATAAGTAGAGTGATAGAGGAAGACTCCTGGCTCCCTCCTATGGCTTCTAAGTGTACATCTGTGGGCATGTGCACCTG
>NW_008353597.1:1127971-1158452 GCF_000622305.1 Nannospalax galili | reverse complement strand
AGAACAGTTGGAGGTTTATGGTGTGTGTGTGTGTGTGTGTGTGTGTGTGTGTGTGTGTATGTATGGGAAAGACTATTAGTCTGATAAATTTGATAGATTCTTCAATCAGGTGGCCAGTCATTTCATCTTAGAAACTAATAAAAACCAAAGAACATGACTCTAGCTTTTCACTTGGTTTTCACCTAATGGTTGAAACAAACACAAGTTGTCTAGACGCCCCTTCACCTACCGCAAATCACAGGTGCCAAGCTTGCCACTTGAAGCCATGATTGATGACGTGCTTAATTGCTTTCCTGTCTCCACTCACGGCTGGTGGGTGGAGTGCTGCGGTTATGACTGAACCACGTCACTATCTACGGGCAGACATAGTGTGACTGTCTGTGGCTTTCTCACTTGATTCAAATGCCCTAAAGACAAAGGATAGTTCTGGAAAATTTATCTTTGTCTCTGCTGCCCTCTAAAATTTTAAATCAATGCACTTGGGAGCTGAGCCCCAGTCTAAAGGTGATCTTGACTGCAGCTACTTGCTTTAGGGTCACGATAGTAACAGAAAATCAAAGCTTTTGGAGAGGTAATTAGCATACGTGCTTGTATGTAGGAGGAGCTCTTATTGGAAAGGTTCCTTTCCTGCTCCTCATTCTCCAGGCTGTGTACCTGTGCGCCTGTGCAGTAAGAGTAGACGTTCCTCAGGATTCACAGGGTTCACAATATCCACTGCAAGTTTTGCAGCTTCTAGTTTTATTCTCCACCTTCAGTAGTGCTTGCCTTCAACTTGGATGTAGGTACTATTCTTCCTGGGTAATACCTGCATTAATCAGTATTCTCTAGAGGAAGAGAACTTATGGTATAAATATATATTAAAAAAGGATTCATTAGATTGGCCTACATGACATGGTCAGAGTAGTCTGACAGTGGTCACCTCACACCAAGCAGGCCAAAAACCCAGTAGTTGCTCAGTGCATGAAGCTAGATATCAGCAGTTGGAATGTGGTGCTGAGGCCCTGGAGGATTCTTTAGGCCATGTTGGAAGCCCTCAGAAGCTCGTTCTAGCAGAGGAGGGATCTGCAGAAGCATCCAGAGGGTGGTTAGACTCAGCAGAGAGATGGCCATGTGAGTAAAGCTGCGCGGCTTCCCTCCTGCCTGTCCTTTTATCTGGGCTGCTACCAAAGGTGTAGCCACATTTAGGGTGGGTCTTCCCACCTCATTTACCAGTCAAGACAACCCCCTGAAGATGTGCCCAAAGGCCAACAAGACCGAGATAACTCCTTTTTCCGTACTCTGTTCCCAGGGGATCTGGGGTTGTGTCATGTTAATAGTTAAAACTAACCACAGCAGTTCCTCTCAGTAATTCAGTGGCATGTGCGATTTAAACATTTGAGAGAAAAGACTTTCTATAAACTTCATGGAATGAGAGAGAGAAGGTGACCCAGTGATGTCAGAGGGAAAGCCTGATCTTCATAGGTAACACCTGCTGGGGGACCGGCTAGGGAGATTTTAGCTGCACAAGTCCCTTTAACCGTGACCTGACATGGAACAGATGGGTATGGGTAGGGGAGCACTGAGGGAGGAGGAGAGTTAGCTCAGGGCAGGGGATGCTGAGCAGAGGGTTTTTATGAGGGGCTGTTTAGGAGCCTTGGGAAAACAGAAAAGATTTGAAATTGATTTTATAATTTGAGACTAGTTTGGGGTACTTTATCTTTTAAAAATTTAAATCATTCAGTAAAATACTGGTTTATCAATGTACTAAATTTAGGCTAAAAAGACGAAGAGGACAATTAACCACCTTCTTCAGCTTCTTTCTGTCACTCACACTGTCTTAGCTACTTTCCTCATTTCTTTGACATAAAAACCCTACCAAAGGCCTTAAAGAAGAATGCGTTTATTCTGACTTAAACAGCGATGGGATCCTGGCATCATGGCTGTGCAGACACGGCTTCAGGCAGAGGAGGAAAAGTGTCCCGCTGGGCCAGAGGCAGCGGGTCATGTCCCTTCTGAGGTCAGGAAGCATGCAAGAGGAAGTGGGGACCAGACTGTAAAATGAAGAATGCGTTTATTCTGACTTAAACAGCGATGGGATCCTGGCATCATGGCCGTGCAGACACGGCTTCAGGCAGAGAAGGAGGAAAAGTGTCCCGCTGGGCCAGAGGCAGCGGGTCACGTCCCTTCTGCGGTCAGGAAGCATGCAAGAGGAAGTGGGGACCAGACTGTAAAACCCCGGGAACCCACTTCCTCCAGACAGGCTCCGCCTCCTGAAAGTTCTACACTCCTAACTGGCTCCACCAGCCAGGAACAAGCACACAGACATGATTCTACAGAGAGAATCTCACACCCGACGCCCCATTCTCCTCCTTTCCATCTTTCTGTCCTTTTCTTCCTGGTTTCTGCTTTCACCAAACTCTCCATTCATGTCTCAGCTCATTTCACAACGTTCATCATACAAGGCCTGTGTTCCAGCTCTGACCCCTGATTTCTCCCCCATCTCAGTAACCTTGGTCTTTTCTCTTTCTGGGTACTTTCTCTCTTCTTCGGCTTTTCTATATATATGTTTTTTTAATTCCTAAATAATATGCCTATGATGTCACCTTGACTTTTCAGTCAGGTTACTATCAATTCCCCCCATAGTAGATGACGGAGTCTTTCTCGTCTCTCATACTCATTCATCAGAACTTGTTATAAACAGTGGGATCTGCAGTTCTCCCTAGTGTACACGTGACTGACTCAGATCCAGTCAGAGTGCAGTGTTGGGCCACACTAACAACAGTGTTTCCAAGGCTCCCCTTCCTGCCTTGCTCATCGTTTTTCCGTGTATGTCAACAATTATCTTGCTTTTCATGTAAAATAGTTTGTGTTTATTTATCACTAGCTCTACACTCAAACCATCTATCTAGTACCTAAACCTTAGGTTAATATATTCTGATGATGTGAAAATTTGTTAATTTCAAAATCTTGAGGATCCACTTCAAGTTTTCTACCTTCTGTTTGCCAGATACCAGCTGTGCTAGTGACCACGGCAACTGACATCCCAGTACCTTTGTGTGATAGTTGGCTTTAACTGTCAACTTGACACAGTCAAAATGATCTGGGAAGAGAGTCTCTAAAAGGAGTGGATTACATGAGTTGGCTTGTGGGCATGTCTGCAGGGGGTGGTCTTATGTTAATTGATATGGGAAGTTCCCATCTAATGTGGGTGACAGCATTCCTTGACTGTGTTGGGCACTGAACGGTTTGCACTATTTGATTTTCCCCTGGTTTTTCCCTCTTAGAATAAGATGGATTTAACTTGTGTAAGAAATAAATCCTTTCCTCTCCAAGTTGCTTCCTGATCTCTGGAATTCACTCATGATATTCTGTCACCAAAGGGCTTAGGGAGCTCCACTTCTCTGACCCTGTTGTCAGAGCACACAGAGCTAGTCTAGTAAACTCAGGCCAGCATCACTCTACACTTGCCACTGTCCTTGGTGTCAGCCCATAGTCCTGGGGTCTTCACTACCACAGAGCTGCGTCTACACCAGTGGCCTCCCCAGCCTCTCATGATGCCAAGCCTCAGCTTCTCTCCTGACCCCCTCAATCCTTCAGCTTTCAGTGCTGTCAAAGCAGTACCACACAGAAGACTCTCACACATTACCAAGTCCAGCTTCTAGCTTATGATGCAGCCTTGGTCACCTCTGTACCACAGCTTCTGTGTGCTAACCCTGAGGAAATAGTTCTCAGACTCTTTCAGGTCAGGGATGCTGGTCTCTTATTATCTGTATTTTCTCTCAGGATTTTAAACTTCCACAAAACAGCAAATTAACATATGAGCACTCAACAGCTATAAAGCCCACAGCTACAAGCACCTCCTCTGTCCTCCCCCAAACAACATGGGCAGGTCTGTCACAGAAACAACCCACTCTCTGGTACAAATTTCTCTAGTAGTTCATTTTTCTCTGTTGCTGTGATAAACACCATAATCTGAAGATACTTGGAGAAATAAGGGTGTATTTGGCTTACATGTCCCAATCACAGTTCATGTGCCAATCACAGCTTATGTCCCAATTAAAGTTCATGTCCTGATCACAGTTCATCCTTTCTAAACTTTTTTTATTGAGCCTTTCTAATTTCGTACAACAGCTTAATGAAATCCAGACCGCCTCCCCCATCCCTGCCCCCATATCCCCCCCACCTCATTATGAATTTCGCCATACATGCCAAGTTCTATCCAGTCAAGCATTTGTACCCAGATGTCCTTTGGTGCAAAATGATCCATGGGAGTCTAGTCAGCTCATCTAGAGATGGCAAGTAAGGTGCTCTCCTTCTCCCAGGACAGTTCATCTTTGAAGGGATCCAAGGCAGGAGCTTAAGCAGAGCAGGAATCTGGAGACAGGAGCTGAAGCACAGACCCAGAGGAGCGCTGCTGGCTGCTTTACGTCCTCTGGCGTGTGCTCAGCCTGCTTTTATAGAGGCGCAGGCCCAACCCCCAGGGATGGCACTGCTCACAGTGGGCTGGACCCCCCCCAGATGAATTAGCAATTAAGAAAATGCCTCACAGACATGGTCATAGGGCAATCCGATGGAGGAAATCCCTCAGTTCAGGTTCCCTATTTCCAAGTGTGTCAAGTTGGAAAACTGAAGCTGTCCAGCACACAAATGTCCTTGGTGACCTGTGTAAAGTAGCAACCCATGATGATGTATTGTTCTGTACGAGAATTAGTTATTTACAAATCACTTATCATTAACTAGTGCTTTAATGCTTATTTGTTTGTGTGTTTGTATTTTCGTTTATTGCTTACCTCCCATCACTTGCAAGTTTCATGAATGCAGGGACTGTGCGTCTCTGGCATGCGGCAGCTCTATACCCACTGAGTAGTACACAGTGCAGTAACAAATACTACTTTAATACAATATTGCTTATTGAAGGCACTAGATATAGTGGTGTGAGGAGAAATCCACTTTATTTCCCTCCAGTATTCATTCTGCAACTCCAAATGTGAACTTCTTCCCCATGGAGCACACTTCTATCAGAGCCAATATCTTCTACCTCTTATAAAACAAAATACAGGCTCATTTTACTTTAAAACTGTAGACTCTCATCTGATAAAAGACTCATAGTGGGTAAAGGAATGCAACAGAAGTCTGGTGGAATCTGCTCCCCTCCCCCAGTATTTTCCTGCCCCTTGCTCACCCCAAAACTATTTCTACCTCTTGCGCAGAAAGGCGATAGCACAGCATGTGTCTAAATGGGTCAGTGTTGTAAGACACTTGTCAGTAATCACCTACACTATAGGGAAAAGCTAGACCGGTCATGGCTCGCGGGAGAGGGTGCATTGCATTGTTCTAAAACTAGAAATCACGCGGGAAGGGAGCAGTGAGGAAAATCTCAGTCTTCAGTTAGCATCAGAGCATTCAGTGTAGATGAGGCCAGAGCGCTGGGTTTTCCTTGTGCGCAGTATCTTTAAGGACTTCTCCAAGCAGACTTCCCTACTCCAGGCTGTCTCTGAAGGTTCTGCCACAGATGGTGTGCCCTCTGGCCAGTTGCCATGGTTCCTACCTCTGAATCTGCATTGTCAGGTTCTCCATCTTTGTCCTGCTGAGCTCGGTTCCTGCAGCAGGACGCTCCTTGGACAGGTTTAGGGATCAGTCAGGCTCCTGTCATCGCTGCCCTCTGGGTCCACAATTGACACTTAGCTCTGCCATAGTTGGTGGGCACTTTGCTCTTCTAGGACCTTTCTCTATTCTCTGGCAACATCACAAGTCAGGCACAATTGCATGTAACCGGATGTCCTTGTAGACCTATGAGCATGTATTTATTGGTAAATATTTCCATGAAGGTCCCCTCAAGACGCTTGGTTGTCTACCTTTTTCCCACCACAGATGGCCACGTATTCTCTCTGAAGACAGGTTTATTCAAATTCACTAGAGATTTTTAAGAGCATCTTTACTTCCCCTGACTGATACCAGCAGAACCAACTCCACAGTGGCTCCGGCTGTGCGGACCCTTAGCACCTTATTTTTGGGCATGGTTCACAGAGCTAGAGTGTCTATGGTAAGATTCTTGGCTTGAGCCAGCCCAGTCTCCTCCATACCTTACCTCAAGTGATGGTAAGGCGTCAAGAGACACCAAAGGAATTTTAGGCGGACTGATAATAATAGTAAAACTCTGTTTGTCGTGCTGCAGTGCACTTTAAGGCATATGAGGATCCAGGCTGAAATGGGGTTCTCCAGGTGAAGGGCGGGCCAGCAGCATGGAGAAGTGGAGACACTGCAGGGCAGAGAGGAAGGAGGAGGCCACCAGGGGGAAGAAGGAAACTTCTTTTCATCTTTCTTTCTAGCTGAAGTTATGATTAGCTCCAAGGAAAGCAGGGTTCCTTTGGATAATGGACTGAGACTTTCCAATTACTCAGGGGCAAAGAGGCAGGATATTTACAACACAGAAGGTCTATATTCAGTGCAGTTATTGACTCTAAATAGAACAGAGGTGAAGGAAAACACAGGTCCCATCGATTCTGGCTGCCTTTCAGTGGTAATTATGATTATCTCCTAAATGAAAGCATTTTGTTTTGGGCTTCCAGAGACGTTACATACTTTCATTATCCCTTTAAGATACCATTTATACTTTGCCAGATCACTCTTTTTGTAGTTTCCTTAATTTCTCTCCAGTTCAAACCAGCTTAGCTGGAATGAAGTGGGGACACAGACTCTATATTTTATTAGGTAAAGTATCTGATTATAAGACACATAAAATCTTTCAGCAGGAAAAAAATCCTCTCCATGATTAAAACAGTTCTGTTTATTCTTACATTGATACAAACCATCAGCCACCCAGTTAAGATACTTTAACTTGCTTATTGAGAATCCCTTGACTTATCCCCTTACTCCCATTTCCCTTCACCAGTGTACATATACATACATATGTGGTATAATGTGCATATATAATGTGATGTGCATTTGTATACCTATATTTATGTACATCACAGCTTTTGTGCAAGAATGAAACATCTGTATGTACTATACCATAGTTAACTGTAAGTAGCCTCATACTATAGAATATATTTAGCCTCATGATACAATGCTTTATTTGTTGTCTAAAATGCATCAACTGCTAGTAGCTGCTGTTTTTCCTAAAAGTGATTCGGACTGCTGTATAGATTGACCATCCCAGGGCTTGGTGAGAATGTTGGCATCATAGTCTGTCTAGAGAAGGCCTTTGGTGGAGGGCTGAGATACTGAGTTCTCTGCAGTGTGCAGCTGACATTAATAAGCAACATATGCCAGCCCAGATTCTAAACCGAAGATGACTTGGGACCTGGTAGGCGATTGTTCTTCCTAGACATGTTGTATGTCATCTCTCCACGGTGCTGTGGCCATTGCTGGGTCTCACATCGCCAGAGCAGCTCCGTGTTCTTCTTTGATCATGGGACACCTGCTGTTACCTCTGTCAGTGTCTGCTAGATGACATGTTTTCTCCTGTACTTGATGAAACCAATTATTTCTCTTTTCCCAATAGCATGTCAGTTATGCCCCTGTTATTTTTCAGCCACAGGCATAAGAGTCTTGTTTTCTGTTACGTTTAGTTTGAAATTGTAGTGTTTGGTGCTAAGACCTTTCTATTCTTTCTCTTCCCTTAATATTTTTTCTTCCTGCACTGTGATTGTGTTTCGTTGTCCCTTTTGATAAGAAAGTATCTGCACTTGACACCTTGCCAGAGTGTTTTTCCTTATCCTGATACTTTATTGTACATGTCACTGTGATCTTACAGTTATGTCATAATGTGTGTCACATTCTTACTTTGATCCTCAGTATTTGTCCAATTGCTGACACAGATACAAGATAACCTTTTATCAAATACATTTACAGGCTTCAGGGCGTCTCAGAGAGTAATAAAAGGGAAATAAACTGTGAGTATTATCAGTTATTTCTATTACTCCCCGAGTGTCCTATATACACTAAACAAACAGAGGAAGGGTTCTCAGACCCATAGATTTCCCAGGATGCTTATTAAATTTGACTATTTCATTGGACTCTTTCCACAAATCGTTGTTTTCTCTAGTGTTGAATATATTGACACATTTCTCCACACAGTCCCTTTTGAATTTCTTGAATCTCTTGAATGGAAATCTGGACCTTAGTGAAAAACCATTGTGACAGAGTTCTCTTCGAAAGCCAGACATTACGCTGCATGCCTGTGATCCCAGTCCTTGGAGGAGGTTGAGGTAGAAGGGCCTAGAGTTGAAGGACATCCTTGACTATATAGTGAGTTGTATGAATAAGACTCTTCCTCAAAGCCACCACCAACAAACAATTCTTTAATCTGTAATCTCTCTTTTTATATTCATAGAATAATAATAACAAAAATAATAACTACAAATTCATTGAATACATTCATTGTAATATTAGGAACAGTATCTCAAATGTGGCCTACCTCCTTAAGGAAACTTGTATTGTCTGGTAATTTCTAACTTGGGTAAAATGTGTTGATCAAATGCAACTCTTGCTCCCTTCCCATTCGCCCCCGCACACTTTTCTCTCTCAACATCATGTACTCCTTAAATATTATTTTGAGCCAATACCATCATAAAAGTATGTATAGCTAAAAAATTATGTATAGCTATTATAATTTTTTCATATACAAAATGATTAAGATACTTTAAGAATTTTGACTTTTATAAAATTAAAAGGGGCTGACAATGATTAAATTGTCTTCTATAAGTCTAGAGCACTTAATATTTAATAATTTGTATACAATTGACAAACACCATCTTTCTAACTGGAAATAAAGTGTGCATTCCAATTACAAGCGAAGGAGACAAATGCTGCATTGACAAGATTAGAAAGACTCACTCATCAGACTCATTTTTCTTCCCTAGAGAATAGTAAAATTTCTCATTATTATAATTTTATAAATATTATTGATATTTTGAAAAGAGGAAGAATTAAGGATTTTCTTTTTTTTCTATTGATTGCCTAAGTCATTTTTAAAGAATATGGGATAACCCACTCCCAAGAACCAGAACCTGGTTTTGATGTCACAGCTTTGAGTTATGTTGCTATCCATCATGAATATAAGACGGCCGTGGATCAGGCAAAGTCTTTTATTCTCCCCAGTGGACTCAGCATCTCTTGGTCTGGGAGGAAGTGCCAGAGGCCCCCACTGTTCCTTTTACCCTTTGGTTCTTCTAAGGAAGTCATGAGCTCAAGTTGGAAACCCAGTTTGTTGCTGTCAGTTCTTATTCAGATTTAATATCTGTGATTCCTTCCCTCCTGAGCTTTTAAGTACTGTAGAAGCTAGACTAGAATTTTAAACTTTCTTTCTTTTTTAAAAAAGATTTTATTATTTTTATTTTATGGGTATGAGTGTATTGCCTGCATGTGTGTAAGTGCACCCATATCCTGAAATTCCCACAGAAGTCATAAGATGGCATTAGATCCCCTGGAACTGATGGTTGTTAGCTGCCATGTGGGTGCTGGGAACCGAACCTGGGTCCTCTGCAAGAGCAGCCAGAGTTCTTAACCACTGAGCCATCTCTTCAGCCCCTAAACCTTTTTTTTAATCATTGAAAAGGCTTTGGGAATTCTCATCTTCGGTTGGTTAGTTTATAGAAAAAAAATGAGTTAGGGATATGGTTAGGGCAAGTGTCAAAGCTGTTATAATTAAAGTCCAGTTTTTGGAAAGTTTACTTTACTTCAGGTAGCATTTCTGTCTCCCATGTGGAGACTTCCATCCAGTTTCTTAGGACTCAGATGTAAGGGCAAAGCTCAATGTCATGGAGGGTTCCTTCTTCACCATGGGAAGCTCGAGAGTGGGCCATTCATCCAACCTGTGAGGTCCAGTCTCATCCCAGACAAGCCCATCTGTGCTATGTCACTATGTTACTGCAAGAACATTTCTTTCCTGCCTTAGGAAGAAAAAGAAACAAGCACAAACTGGCTTCCCTTGTTATTTCACTGTGTTAAAAGCAATTAGTTAGTGTTTATTATAGTAATTAATTATCTTCTGTTTATTTTGTGCAATTATTTGCTTTTACTTTGTGGGTAGATAATGAATTCCTGTTAGCAGAAGAGGATGAAGCAGAAATTTAGATCTGAAGCCTGGCTCAGGATCTGCTGCTTAGATGGGGACGTTTAATGCTGCCTGTAAGGATGCCGCATCGAGGCAGTGGCTCCCTCTGCAGTCTCCTCTTCCCGAGCGTCACCTCTGCCCCCTGCATTTCTGAATTATGGATTCTCAGTATTTGAACCTGGAATGAACTGCTCGCTCTAATCTTCATTTTCATTATAAGTTCATATAACAAATAATCTTAAATATGTAATTAGATCCTAGGGCTCTTGAAGAGCCATTCGTTAGAAGGAGATACATTTTTGGAAAACCAATACAAGGTGACGAAGATGCCGACTGAAGATTCCAATGGTCGTCATTAGAATTTTATAAACAAGCATTAAAGTTTCTTAAAAATTAAACTATATTTAAATAAAAAGCTCATTGGCTGTGTTTTTACTAGACATTTCTTATCCCATGAGTTACATATCAGTCTGGCTATTGCAAGGTAGACTTGTGGTTACTAAGTAGCTGATAAGAACTGATAATATATCAAAAATTTCAGGAATGAGGCTTCTCTGCAGTTGTTATTATTGATCCCAGGAATCTATTTCATAGTGTGTCAGTAGACAAAGGCATTTTAAATGTATTAGATATATTTTAAAAATTAGCATTTTTAACATTTGTTGAGCACAATTGACATTTTTGCCATCTATTTTATGAGTTACCAAATTGATTATTTTAAAATGAAAGGAATATTTCAATATTTATAGCTTAACATTTTTATTTTTTAATATTTTATTTATTATTTTTATGTGTATAAGTGTATTGTCTGCATGTCTGTAAGTGCACCTGTGTTGTACAATGCCCATGGAGGTCAGAAGAGGGCCTTGAAGCCCCTGAAACTGGAGTTATGAATGGATGTTAGCTGCCATGTGGATGCTGGGGTTCAAACCTGGGTCCTCTGCAAGAGCAGTCAGTGTTCTTAACTGCTGAACCATCGCTCCGGCCCTTTCTATTTTAGCATTTTTAGAAGTTTATTTGTTTACTAGAATGTGATACATGTATGTGTATGTGGGTATTTACATGTATGTGTATATATGTATTTATGTGTGGGTGTATGAACCTGAGTGCAGGGGCCCTGGAGGCCAGCGGCTCTGCAAGAGCAGTACACAGTATTAACCACTCACCCATCTCATCTCCTCACATAAATATTTTGAAATACTCTTAAGATTTGACATTTTGAAATTTTGAAGTTTTTGGAAGTGAAATTATGTGAATTTAATTGTGAACTCACCATAGATTATGCTAAATGGAGTCCTCTTTTAGCTGTGACATTGATAATTGGCTTCTGAGTGAGATGGGATGGACGTGCTTGTGATATAAGTTCCAAACATGCACATCTTTCTTATTTCAGTCAAACTGAATACCATTATGAAATGTAGGAAATTCTTTTTCTCTTTAAGTTATCATTACATATTTAAAAAGAAACTTTACTGTCCTTCCTCATTCTAGTTTATTGTATTTATCAATGTGCAACAGGTTAGTTTTATTTTTAATGGACACATTATACACATATATGATTGCATATATGCTATATGCTAAAGAACATAATTTGATAACTAACATGCATATATATAATATATATATATATAAAATGTGAGGTGGGATCATTCAGAATACCCTCTTCCAGATATTTTCTGGTATATATTAGAATCTTGTTAACTATAGTCTCCTTTCTATGCTAGAGAACATGAGAACTTTATTGATTTGTCTATAATTTTAAGCCTGTTGACCGAAATGTTCCCAGGAATCCCCCTAACCCTCCCTTCAAACCTGCGGAAAATACTATTCTGTTCTCTATTTTTATAACATAAGACTTTTTTCAATTTTAAAATTTCGTGAAGATTTCAGTTTTTGTTCATTTCACTTGACCCGATGCCCTCCACAGTCATCCGTGCTGCTGCTAGTGACTAGATTTTATTCTTTTTTATGACTGAGTAGTTTTAATATATATGCATATAAACATATGTATAATCACATTCTTTGTACATTAAAATGGCAAAAGGCTTAAACACACATATTTCAAAATAATGTCTGCACATAGCCAAAGGCATGTGAATAAAAAGCTCAATCGCGAATTACCTGTGTAGTGGAGACAAAATTCTCAATGAGATATCATGTCATCCGAGTTAGAATGAGGATAAGAATACCAAAGGGTGGGGCTGGAGAGGTGGCTCAGCAGTTAAGAGCACTGAGTGCTCTTGCAGAGGACCCGGGTTCGATTCCCAACACCCAAATGCGGCTATGAACTGTCCTTAGCTGCAGTTCCAGGGGAAGCTGAAGGCTCTTCTGACCACTGTGGCACTGCACAACACAGGTGCACGCACATACATGCAGGTAATATACACATAAAAATAATAAAATGTTTTTAAAAATATCAGTTGTGGTCAGACTATGAAACAGGAGACTTCTCAGACACTGTTGGTGATGTAATCACTGCAGGCCATGAGAGCATTGCCGAGGATCTTGACAGAGTCCAGGCCAGAACCACTGTGCCGTTCAGGAATCTAGCATGTGAGTACTTGTGAAAAGGAAATGAAATCAGCTGTCTGGAAGACACAGCCATATTCCCTGTTTGTTGCTGCCCTGCTCACAGCATCAAGGATACAGGGTAAGTGTCTAACGATGGGCAGGGCAAACGGGGAGTAGACAGTTTTCAAAATAAATGAAAGGGAAATTATTAGAGCCCTTGATGGTTAATCTCGGTTGTCATCTTGAGCACATTTAGAATCACCATGAAATAAACCTCTGGGTATTTCTGCCAGTTTCTATACTAGATTAATTTTAGTGGGATTATTCATGCTCAATGTGGGCAGCATCATTCCTTGGGCTCCTCAGCCTTTTAAAGTACACGGAGCAAGTGAACTGAGCTCCAGCATTCATCCCTTCTGCTTCCTGACTGAGGATGCAATGTGACCAGCAGCCCCAGCTCCTGCTGCCGTGCCTTGTCCCCATCATGGACTGTGTCCCCAAAACTGTGAGCCACAGTAACCCCTTAAAAGAATAGTAATGAGCTCAGGTCAGAAAGAACTCTGCAATTCAGTTAATGTTTTGATATATTCATTATTTGATTTTTAGGAAATCATTTAGCTAGGTACTTATCTTTTCTGATAAAGTATATGAGACTGATGATACAGGTGACATGCTACTTTAATTATATTAAATGTAGGAGATACGTGACAAAGTAGACTTTGCATGATATTTTATTAATAGAATTTCTCAAGTACGGTGTGTAGGCACTTTGCATAAGTGGCACTTGATTTTTAGGCATTAACAAATATATGTATGGCACTTATTGAACACTTGATATCTTGTACTACTATAATGCCTTTACACATTGTAATCCACTTAATCTTGAACTATATATCTTTAAGTGGCTATTGTATTGGTTTTATTTTTAAGCTGTTGTTTTTAACCTATCCAACAACAAAATTTAACTATTTAAGTTCTGTTACCTCATTCATTGTAAGAGGCATCATTACCTTACTTTAACAATGCAAGGAAAAAACTTCCATTATGACTATGTCATCAGTTTCAAGAAGGAAATCAATTTCACAGATATTACTATGGGAAAAGGGTATATCTTTTAGTTGATCAAACAATATACTATTTAGTAAATGAAAAAACTAGGATTTAGAACTTCTGCATTCCTTTTCCAGAGCTTGTTTTCTCATTTTTTACTGCACTTAATGCATAAAAGAGAAGTTTAGTGGGTAATAATTTTCTAATTAAAATGCACAAGGTCAATTTTATGCTCGTTTTATTGAAAACTTTTAAATTTTAAAAATATTTATTCTGTCTCTCCCTGTTTCTTTCTCCTTCCTTCCTCTATGTGGAGGTCAGAGGACAACTTGTGGAGATGGGTAATTGGCTTCTACCATGTGGATCCTGGGGATCAAACCCAGGAGGTCAGGCTTGACAGCAAGCTCCTTTCTTATAGCCCCATTTTTTTTTTTTTGATATAAACTTTTTGGAGCAAAAGAGATGTGAAAAAATGGGGAGGGAGGGTAAGATGGAATTAGTTGAAAAAATAACTCTTCAATGAATATCCAGTTAGCAACATTAGATAATTACTGAAGATAAATGTTTGGCATCATGCAATAAATATTTGCAGAGGGCATGATTAGTTAATCTCGAAAAGCTAAACTAACATAACATTTGCAGGTTTTAATGGTGGATTGTCATGTGACCTTTTAGGGAGTTGTGAACAAATGTCTATTTACCCTAGATAGGGTGCCAATAATGGACCAAATAAACAGTTGCATCCAAGACCCTTTAGTGAACTAGTGGCTCTATGGGAGTTACAGGAGCGAGGGTGACTGTGCAGTTGTGTGACATGACGTCCTCCCTGGAGTGGCTGAGGACTCACCAGGGCTGCGTCACTGGATTCCCTGCAGAACCTCACTGTGGGCAGGCCACTGTGGAATTTGCTTTCTCCAGTCTTTGTTTCCTGCCCAGATGATCTGCAGGGGCACTCCCCCAGTCTTGTACCGTTTTTGTGTGTTTCATGATCCTTCCTTCTGTCTCCATGAGGCATGTTTCTATCTAGAGGAAACAGTTACACAATTGCACAACAAATATCAATGTAATAGAAGAAAAAATGTCTACTTCCTACATGTCCCCAAATAATAGAAAACTAAACCAAACCAAACCAAGCCTAACCAAACCTAACAGTACTTTGACTGCCCAATGACAAATTAACATTCTAGAAACAGAAGGGCATTTCTAAAATATCATGTTCATCTGTAACACTGGATTACTAGAAACAGTTTCCTTAAACCAATGATAGATAAAACAGACTGCAGCAGATGTTATATTATAATTTTTATTAACTTCATTGATGTGTATTTCATAATTTAAGACAGTACATGCTTAAAATGTACAGCATTATTACATACTCACTGTAAACTAACAGCAATATTTTTCTTGAACTAAGGAAGACAATTTTAATGCTCATGTTGAAGAATGGGAAAGCTTTAGAAAACCAGAAATCTTTAAGGTAAACTAGCTTTTCAGGTACTGAATCATTTTATAAAGACAAAATGGGAAGGCTTAGAATGAACATAGCCGAACAGGCACAGCCATGTAGCACAGGGTTTTGAAGTCCACAATTACTCCTGAATACCTGGGGGAATTTAGAACCTTTACAACAACCTAGAGTGTAGGAACTGTAACTTCATAACCAGGACAGTGGGAAGTGCATTGTATCAGAACTAAGGAAGGAGAAGCGAGACAGCGGGCCAAACAAAATATATTGGTCTAGCTAGAAGGAGAAAAGACACCACGGGTGTTGTGGCACTCATGGTTTGGAAGATGCTGGAGAGAAGCCTCTGAAGTCATCATTGGACCCATTTAATCACAAAAGACACCTGTGATCATTAGAACGTGGGGCAAGCAACATGGGCTTCTGCTTTCATATATGATACTATGCGTCTTCCTAGATTTGAAATTAGTGAGGAATTCAGACAACAGAGAAAGTGGAAATGCTATTCCATGATGAAATAATTAGACACTCCACATATCAGTGGCTACTAACTAGAACTCCATTTGTAGCTTAAGCTTCCCTGAGACCAATTATATAATCTTATGGTAAACTGATTTGTGATATTCAAGTTCAAATGATCCAAGTATAAATTATCACCAAGCAACTTATTATGCCACTCAACAAACCGAAAGCTCACACAGGAATAGATTTCCCAGTGTGAAGTATGTATTTCGATTTATTTGCTGGTACAACTTCTAAACATATGAATGATTATGGTTGGGTTTTACAAACTAATAAATACTTATCTCACATTTCTACCAAACTAGTTGCTCTGTTTCTGTAGGAAGAGGGCTTTGATGATTAATAAGTAAATTCAACTTTGAGTTTACCATGAAAATGTTCTTTGATGTAAAGTCTTCTCTAAGACTTTCAGTTTATGTTTGATCAATTTTTTTCAGATGCAAGTACCATTTCTAATATTTTATAAGTATAAATACTTTTACATAACTTGACTAAATTATCTTTATTCAAATATATTAAATATATAAGCTGTTATTTCAGATTATATGAGAATTCTGTATTAAATATTAAGAATAAAATGATAGACATGACTGTTCAGTGTTGACCTCCCGAAGCTTATAATCTAGAGATGGTATAGAAAAGACCAAAACTCTACAAGGCATAATAGAGTAATTGCAAAGGGGACATAATTCAGACTTCCCTATAGTACATGGTGAAACAGACACAATGAAGCCAGTCCCATCCATGACTCAGTAAGCTAAGCTGTTTAACCAATATTCATATTCCTAATAGAGGATAGGGAAGATTATGAGCGATATATAAGGCACTGCAGGTGTGAGACTGTACTTTTTAAATTTTATTTGTTAACTAGTTAATACAGGTTTATGATAGAATGTCCATTCTCTGTTATTGTTTAGTCCACACGAGTCCTTGTCCTGTTCCCACCCTGTCTCCTGCCCTGAAGATGCAAAGATAGATCTTTTCTTACATCTCCTTCATGAACCATTCTATACATTCAAATACATGGTAGCTTTCTCCTCCCTCTCTCTCTCTCTCTCTCCCCCCTTTCCTTTCTTGTACTGATGATCAAACCCAGGATTAGGGAAGTACTTACTACTGAGGCAAAGTCTTGATACATAGCCCTGGCTGGCCTGGAACTCACTATGTAGACCAGGCTAGCTTTGACTCTGCAGTGATCCTTCTTATTCACACTCCTGAGTGCTGGGATTATAGGTGAAGTACCATACTTGACTTTTTGTTTGCTTACATGTATTTGATTGTTTGTCTATTTATTTATTTAGTGTGTATGTGTGTGGGCACGCCTATGCACAAATGTGGAGGTTAGAGGATAATTCTCAGGACTTAGTTCTCTCCTTCCACCATGTGGGTTCTGGGTTCTGGGTTCTGGGGATGGAGTGCAGATCCTCAGGTTTGTCAACAAGCACCTTTTATCCA
Organism: Nannospalax galili; assembly: GCF_000622305.1. Classification (NCBI taxonomy): domain Eukaryota; kingdom Metazoa; phylum Chordata; class Mammalia; order Rodentia; family Spalacidae; genus Nannospalax; species Nannospalax galili. Next base: position 1,141,416 of record NW_008353597.1, on the reverse strand, counting down.
CTGAGCCGTCTTTCTGGCACTGTTTTTGGTTTTGTTTTGTTTTGTTTTGAGTCAGGGTCTCATTATAGTATGTAGAGCAGGCTGACCTTGAACTGACAGAAATCCACCTACCTGTCTCCTGAGTGCTGGTATTAAAGGTCTACACCAGCATGCCTAGCCTTAATTAGGTTTATATGGGGACATGGACTTAAAAAAAAAAAAAAAAAAAAAAAAAAAAAAAAAGGCAGTTTCCATGTACCTCTTAATATCATGTTGTTTCATCTCTCTTTTTTAAAGTTGTATAACTTTTCCTTTTCCTCAACAATATTTGCTTGAGAATTTATTCATGGTAACAGCTGTGTCTGAGTTACCTGTTTCTACAGGCCAGTAATCCTCCATTGAACCAAAGGCCATACCTGTTTTGTTCCTTACTTAGGTTTTAACTTTTATTTTGTTTTACTTTTGTCTTTTACTCTTACAAAGATGTTATGTCATGACCATTCCTGTTTATATTTTCTGGTGTATATACATAGACGCCTCCAGGCTAGAGTTCATTCACAGAAAATAGGTCTAAAAATACCAGCACATCAAGATATTATTTATGGCTGTATGATAAAACAGAACATGTTAATGGCTGAATGCTGGCCTTGTGAGGTCAGCTTAGCTCTTATGCTTATCAGACTGGTCTTTCCTGGCTCATCGTCCATCAGCCACATCAGTTTATAGAATGTCAGAGAGTGTCTGGATCAGGAATGGACTTTGCAGCATTTCTGTTCTAAATCATCTCTCACCCTTTAGCAAACCAACTTGGATGTATTTCCTTGCAGTGTCAGGGATATAAAAAACTTGCCAGGCATCTGGAAGTGTAGGGTTTGAAAGGAACATCATCATTTCTCCCCTAGTCCTTTGGCTGAACTAAATCTTGAGTCCAGCATAGATTCTAGGCATAGAGAAATAGGCTTTTGGTGTGCGGAGTTGTGCACTCGCCTATACAGAGTGGATGGTGTGGAAGTGTACCCAGCGTGGGAAGGGTGAGTCACACGGACCCCCTAGTAGCTGGTGGTAAAGTAATTGATGCAATCCTTTGGGTAATTTATTTTTACCATATAATAAACTCCAGGATTTTGGTCTGCTGTTCCATGCCATAAGTTCTTCAAAGACAGGGCATTTAGAAAGGACATCTCAAGGAGAGAGGGACTGTTCTCTGATGTATTGGTGCCTTGGGAAGTACATGTCTAATTCTGGGAGGCAGTGTGAGGAAAACATCTGTTCCCATGTGCCAGAGACATCAGGAATAGAGCTGACATTTCAACCTCCATCTGTCTCTCTCTTTCTCTACCTTTGCAAAACCAGGGCTAAGAGAAGAATTGTTATTAATTGGGCTCCTTCAAATCATAGCAGCCCATTGTTTAACCACTGTGCTTATGTCTAAAGTATATTTTTCTTTGATAGCAATGTCAGTGTAATTCAGTATGGCACTTAGAGACGTGTCAGGCGCTCCATCAGTGATCACTGAATTGATGACTGGGTGAATGGATAAAAGAGCATTTTTCTTTTAAAAGAAAGGGGGCAGGCCATGCGAGGAAAGCTGAGTCTGTTCTTTAGGCCGTGGAGATATTTTTGGCTCTGCCCATTTTATTTTTAAACTATCCGATAATCATCACCTTTTGGCTCATGTTCACATGGAGCATGTGCTCTTTCCCGCTGACTATGACGCTGAATAATCACTATTCGCTGGTAGGGATCACCTCTTTTGGGATTGTCCTGCAGTGGTGACCTCTATGAAAACAGAGGCAGCATAGTGAATTGCCATCCTGCCTACTTCACACCTCGGCAGTGGACAGTTGGTTTCAGGTTTTTGGCAACCCTAGCATTTTTCTTTCTTTATGATTCATGTGAGGGAATCCACTGAGAACAAATACATTATCAGGGGCATTTTTAACAATCAGTTTTCCTGAAGAAACTTAAGGGAAGACCTGTGCTCTACTCCTGTTCAAGGAGAGAAACTTGCGGTTAACTTCTAGGGCATTTTCTTAGGGAATTCTAGAGAACTGCGCATGTGTAATATTTTTATTTTGAAAATCTCACTCACATAATAGATACACTGGCATAATATACTGTACATCCTGTGATTATGCTGATCAGGACACAAGAGAAATATAATTTGGAGGGACACAGAAGTAACCAGACGGTTGAAGGGTCTGGCTTTCTTTCTGGGAGTGTGGTCACTGAGAACTGAGAACACTGGGGTTGTCAGAGTCATATTGATGATGGGACTGCTGTATGGAACATCACCATCCCCCATAAGGAATCAGTAGGTGGCCTGAGGTCACAGAACTGTGAGTAGCGTGATAAGCTCCCAGGCCCCAGTCTGAGCTCCCTGCACTGCTCCCATCCTGCTTACGTTCATTCTTTTCATCGTGCATGCCCGATGTGCATGTCTATGGACTCTTTCCTGGTAAACAGTCTCTGACATCCTTATGTTCTCCACTTCCTGTCTGTCTTATGTTGTTCTGCCCCACACATCACTCACCTTATTAGTTAAATCATTACATTTTGGACTATCAATAATCAATTCTTGTCTTGTCTTTACTTGTTCCCTTTTCAGAATTTCTTAGTTTTCTTTTCCAAGCTGACAACCTTTAGCATTTTTGTAGACCCCCCCCTAAAAATCTCCTGAACCACACAATTATTTAGAATTATCTCTTTAACTTTTTTATTTATTTATTAATTCATGTATGCATATGCGTATCTGTGCATATGTGTAAGTATGCATGTGTGTGCATGTGTCCGCTAAGGCCAGAAGAGGATGTCAGGTTCCCTGGAACTAGAGTTACAGGCTATTGTGAACATGAGTCAAAGGTTCCTGATATGGGTACTAGGAACCCAATTCTGGTCTTCTGAAAGATCAGCAAGCACTCTTAACTGCTGAGCCATCTCTCCACCCATCAATTATCCAAAATTCTCATCAGTGTGGTAGCCACCCTCACTTTCCCATGGGCCCCAGTGTGTGGGACAATGCCCATTGGTAACACTGATCCTCTGCTAGGATAGACCTAAGTTAAAAAATGGTGGTGTTACTAGTCACATACCCTTTAGAAAACTTAATTTACTCCTGAGTAAATTTAGAGTCTCTTCATTATGAGTACATGTTTGGCAAATGTGGGCTCTCCCAGGTCAGTCCACACAGTCCTCACTCCCTAGAGTCACTCAGCTCTCAAGACCTGCTGCCATTCTTCAACAACCATTTTCATGCTTCCTCTTTCTCCCTCATTCACAACAAATGATCACCCATATTCTACATTTGCAGCACATGTTCTGGTTATTTCCACTTGGTTCTGTACACAGTGACCTTCGTCTTCATAATAAGTTATTGGTACATTGTGCTTGTTAGCAAATACTGTCGGACCTCTTGTCTTTGTGGCTTTCTATGCATAGGTATTCATGGACTCCATCTCCCTGTGTCCTAGCCTGTATGCCCAAGTCTCTATTTCTTTGGAAAGGATACTTTTCCTACTGGATATCTACCTAGTCTTGCCAGCTGTCTTCATCTGATCCTTATTGATGCTTGGAAATACTTTTATTAAACCACCAACATCATTTTGGGGACATTGTTTAGATTAATAGATGAAGAGGACATCTGTTTCTTTGTGGCTCTTTTTCTAATTTTTAATTATATGCGCATATGTGCGTGTGCATGTGTGGTGTGTGCGTGCGTGCTCATGTGCACACGTGTGAGTGAAGTTGTCCATGGAGTCCAGAAGAAAGCTGGAATTGCAGCCAGTTTTGAGCCACTCCACAGGGGTCTTCGAATCCTAACCCAGGTCCTCTGCAAGAGGCACCTCTCCAGCCTTCTTTGTGACTGTTATTCAAAGGTACACACTCCTTCTCTAAATACCACCTGGTTTCTGGCATTGAGTTTTAACCTTCCCTGATCCTATAGAGTCACTTTATCTACTAGGAATTTATTAAAGCAAAGACAGTTGCAACTATTCGATAAAATAACAATAAATCTGTTATTTTGACAGAAAGTGCATTCATTTCAGTAGAAATATCTTCTGAACATTGTGAGACCACCAGTTTCTTGAGATCTTGGGTCTTACCAATGATAGTTGCTGTTACAGCCATTGGTGGGCAGTATCGGCCACCCTTTATGGCCCGTGTCCTTTATTTCCAGCAGACTACAGGGGCATCTACACTGCTCTCCTCTCCCTTTTGTGCCTTCACTAACATTTATTAAGTCATTACTGCTGTACTCCTTATTATAGTGACAGTCACTGTAGGGTCTAAATGCTCAAGTCTCTAATAGCAAGGTCATTATAACTGACAAATGCAATTTCATAATATTGTAATATAACTTGCTCACACATTTTCTTCTTGCACTTCCAAGTGTGGTTGACGATACTCATCCCATTCCTCCTTTCTTCTCTTCAAGAGATGATGTCTATGCTCGATTCCTGCCCATGTGGTCTAGCTCAGTAAATTAGAAATCATAAACTAAGGAGTATGTCTCTGCAGTTGGAATTTAGAAGTTATGATATTTCAGAGATGGGATTCAAGTGCAGTATTTTCTAAAGTTTGGGAATGAAGCAGGAAAATACTGCAACCATATGAGCCACACTGCAAGCCATTTGAGCATTATTTTCTTATGGAACATCTCTATTAACCCCCCTAAAACCAAGACTCGGGGAACATAGAGGAAGAGAAGGCTGAAAGGGTGTAAGAGCCAGAGTGCTGTGATATGCTGACTCCTGTTTATAACATGACTGTGGCACTCATAAGCTCACAGCAGTTGTGGTTACCTGAAAAAGACCTGCACAAGATCAGGTCATCCCAATCCTGGCCTTGATGGGGGCATATGATCTCCAGGCCCCACCCTGTACACAGGCACTATTGGCAGTGGGTAACTAGTTGCTGATGGGGGAGGAGAACAGTTCTTTTATGAGGATGTCACTGGTAGGTGTTCCATGTTCCAGTGGATGGCCCCACACCCATGCACACATAGGAGCACTAACTGGCTATAGTAGGTCATCAAAAATAAAAAGAACACACAAAAAAGACATGAAGTTGGGAGGGATGCACCTTGGGTATGGAGGGAGTTGGAGGGGAGAGTGGTAGACAATGGTCATATAAAAATGGAAGAAAAAGAAAACTGTTATTGATTTGTCTCAAGAGAGATGTAAATTGTAGAGTGAACTATTCTGAGAACTTCTCACAAACTCACCTATAGGAAAGCCTGGGTTTCAGAGGATGCTGTTCTTTATCTGTGGAACCAGCAAGCTGCCTATAAAATGCTGTGTGAAAAAAGGGACATTTTTTAAAGAAAATCTTCTTTTCTTTGACAGTGTTAGCTTTCACTCTACTTGCTCTGGGACAGTCACATCTGCAGCCAGGCTTTCCCATGTCTTATATGAAAAGACAGACAGATGGAAGGTCTAACCTTTAGAAAGTATGGCACATTAAAAACAATTGGGAATTCTGTCAGTTAAAAGATAAAGTCATTTACTCCATGGTCTTTTCCCCTGAACAGGCAGGGCTTATGGAATGGGTATGCAGCATTTGTTTTACTGTGATATTTTGTTTTTTAGGTCAAATCTAAAAATTAAATTGGGAAGATTGTACCCCGAATGTCAGTGGGTATTTCAGTTAGTTCCAATTTTTAAGTGAGCTTTTAGGAAGGAAAAAAAAAAAACAAAAATGCTTATAAGATGATTTCCTTTTGACATGTGAGCACATATTCCTATCAGTTTTGGTAGAGAAACATTCCTTCCTGCAATGAAACTGCAGGTTTTATGAAGTCCTTACCTTGTGCTGGGGACTCGAACCCGTGGCCCCCGGTGAGGTGAGGATTGGGGATAAGTAAGCATGCCGTTTGCCAGACCACGCCTCCCCCATATCCCCCGGGGACACTCAGACCCAACGGGGAGTCTTAGGCAGAGATTTATTGCAAGTGTTCCAAATCGTATAAAGGCACCTGGAACCCCCCCCCCCCCAACCAGGGTGTATCTTAAGGATGGTCATATGCTGATCATGTACTCCTCAGCAGTGCGGAAGTATTCTTCAGACTTTCAAAGCAAGCTAGGCCGGGCCTGAGTAACTTCCTTTCGGACCTATGCAAGGTGGGGCTTTTAGGGCCCCACAACCTTCTTGATACATTGAAAAATCAGATTGAATCTGTGTGTAACCATTGTGAAAGACACTACTAAGCAAAACATTCTTTTGTTTGTTTTTAAGAAACACATTACACAGGATATGTTCATCTATCTCGAGTATTTTATGTGGATATTTTGAATTCCCTTCCTCAGAAGGATATACACAATTACTAACTGAAAATTGGCATAGCTATAAATATGCAAATGATGATTGTGGTAAAGGATGGATCAGTGAAAGGAAAGAAAGGGATTTGGGTCAGTGTTTAGTGACTTGTTGGGTTTGGCAAAGTTAGAGGAATAAACCAACCTTCTAGGGGAATTTCACACTCCCAACAAAACTGAGAAGAGACCCCATCTGGAGATGGGCCCTTGAGTCCCCAGTACAGCGTTTTCCTACAGGGAGCCAGAAGTAAGTGTCTGAAGAATGGAGATGAGTGAATAACCAGGGGCTGGAGTTGCTCTTTTTTTGTCTTTTTGAAAGAGTCTGAGGTTTTCCAGGCTGGCTTTGAACTCCTACTCGGCAGAGGATGACCTCGAACTTCTAACACTCCTGCCTCCTCCAAATTCTTGGAATTCAGATGTGCAGCGCTTGGTTTATGGTTTTCTGGGACTCAAACCCAGTGTTACATGCATGCTAGGCAAACACTCTACTTACTGAGTTACAGCCTCATTCCAGAGTCATTCCTTTAATATGATGAAATCCTCCATCTTCATTCAAACAGGGCCTTCAACAGATAACAGTTTCATTCATGATATCAAACTCTGGACTTACATGCTAATATCTCTATGCATTTTCTATCGTCTTCTAAATATATTTGTATCTGTATGCCATGATGCTCAGTAGATAGTGCTTGACTAAGTATGCAGAAAGCCCTACTCTGAGTGTCCCCAGCACCACAGAAATCAAGCATAGCGGTGCACATCTGTAATCTCAGGACTTGGGGGTGGATACAGGAGGACCTGAAGATCAAGGTCATCCTTGGGTACCTATTGAGTTCAAGGCCAGTCTGGAATATGTGAGACCCCATCTTAAAGTAAAACAGGACGTTTCTCATTGTCTAAGCACATTTTGGATATTTCTCTTTTCATGTCTTAGTGCTACCTCACACTGAACACTGTTAAGCAATTTTTCATCCCTACCCCCTAAGCCCATTTTCAGGGATCACTTTCAGGGAGGGCATAATTTTTCAGGCACCATGTTTTCAAAACTGAAAGTCAAGTTTGACCAGGGTTCCCAGTGAGACAAGGTGCTGAGGTCTTTACCGTAACTGCGCACATGTAACCCTTTCACTTCTATACTGCCACCCAATTAAGCAAGTTGTTTTGAAGACTCCTAAGTACGATGCAATAACCCTAAGTGAATGCTCTGTGAATGCAGCCACAATTTATTGTGACACAATTTTAGCAAGAAGCAAATAAGGGGGATGACAAATACGGTAACAATTTGCTGCATATACAAAGAGTGCAATAATTGGCTCTGAGACTGTAGAAAAAGATCATAAAAATATTTTATAACATTCCTAATTGTGCCCCAAATTTAAAACTAAGAGTTTATGACCGAGAAACAAGAAACATAATTCAACAATTCTGTCTTTGGGGGAAAATGGACGGGGGAGGAGTTAAACTCTGCGTGTATTAGTGTTTTGGTATGTGATAAAGGTTATTATGAATGTTTTGACTGAATTGCAACTTATTTCGGACATTTATAAAGGAAAATATTTTGATCATTTCTTATTGACTACGACAACCCAATATCTTTTAGAGTGTCCTTTCAGAAAGATGTGCCTGTCTTCCCTGTGTGTTGGGAGTGAGTCCCTTAGAATTTGTCTTGGTCCTTCCCTGTCTGAACAAGAAATACTTCAAGGAAACAATGGGTTTGGAGAAAATCTCATCTTACTGTGTCTGTGTTACTAATAAACTGTTGATCACAGTATCTCATTAAACTGGGAATTACTGAATTTTGATGAATGTCACATGGGTGCATCTAGATCATCTTTTAATTATGGGATTTTGTGAAAATACTTTGTTGACCCAATGCTGATTTCAAATTTGACTATTGATAAAAAATTGAATGAAATATTGAAGTGTTTTTATGTGTTTCAATAAGTTTGAATTAAAGACTAGGTGAAATGGAGATTATTTGAAGAATTCTAAAATGAATTTATGCAATCTCAAAGAAAAAGGGTAGTTAAATGGTTATACACACACACACACACACACACACACACACATATATATATATATATATATATTATGGTTTTGAAAAGTTAAAAAATTGGCCAGAGAGCTATTTATAAAGCAAAATATATCATTTCTAAAACAGATGTTGGTAAATTGCTTGCATGACAAGCATGAGGACTTGAGTCTGTTCATCATTACCCATGCAAAAAAGCAGGGCTTGTGGAATCAGTTCATATCCCCAGCAGCGGAGGAAGATGGGCATAGCCCTGAGGCTCGCTGGCCAGCCAGCCTAGTCTACTTGGCAAGTTCCAGGCTAATGGTATATGCTTCTTTTTTAAAAAAAATATTTTATCTATTATTTTAATTTTATGTGTATGTAGATAAGTGCACCCGTGTTGTACAATGCCTGAAGAGGTCAGAAGAGGCTGGCAAATCTCCTGGGACTGGAGTTACAGACAGTTGTTATCTGCCATATGGGTGCTGGGATTTGAACCTGGGTCTTCTGCAAGAACAACCAGTGTTCTTAACTGCTGAGCCATCTCTCCAGCCCCAGTATATGTTTCTTAAAACACCTGGTTGATGGCACCTGAGAAATGACAGCTGAGGATGACCTCTGCCATACACCTGCATATACTTCCTTAAATGTATGTGCACTCCTCTACTTATATACGAGACAAAAATGTCATTATCATAGAAACATTACCATGCAATGTGCTTAAAATCAAATAATACCAACCAAAGGAAAAGTAGACTGTTTAATAAGCACGTAGGAAGTTGACAAGTCCGCTCTGAATTTGAAAATAAACATTTTGGTCTCACATTTAAAAGTTAATTATTTGATGGTTCACATTTGATGAGGTGGAAAATGCAGGTGGCCAAGTGCAAAGGAGCAGTGAAAGGATGACGTGCTCCCATTTCTGGTTTGAGTGCAAAGGAGCAGTGAAAGGATGATGTGCTCCCATTTCTGGTTTGAGTGCCGCCTTTTACAGAGCAGAATACCAACGTGTGCAGACACTTCTCTATCATATTCGTGCCAGCAAACTGCCTTCATTTATCTTATGTCACCTCAGTTATCGGGATTTAGAATAGGGGCTTGAAGAATTTAGGTACATCGGCCAGATTAGGAAAGTGACACGCCCAGTTGAGAAACGTAGATCTTAGTGGTAAAGTCTTTGGTAAATTCGGAAAAAATTGCGGTCAGAGTCATGGACTGGTTTATCTGCTGGGAGATGGTTAGTCAGCCCAATGGAGGATTGGCAGTAGGGAGGGCTAACATGGGGTAAAGCAAGGTGCCCGGGATAAATATCGTCAAAATGAGATGGAAGGCAACACATAGTCAAGGTGAAATCAGACAGCGCTCTGTGGAGCATAAAGAAACAGCCTCATCATTCCCCCACCGTGTGCAACAGTGTCAACTCTCTGTAGGTCTGACAATGAGAACCAATACAAGCCTTCACATCTCTCTCTCTTATGGAGATATTTATATATTGTATCTATCTTTCTTAAAGCTTTAATATTTTTATGTGTGTGTGTGTGTGTATGCCATATGTGTGTAGCCACTCAAAATGATCAGAAGGGGGTGTCAGATCCCCTGGAAGGAGTTACAGGCAATTATAAGCCACTGACGTGGGTACTGAGAACTGAACTTGAGTCCCCTGCAAGAACAGCAAGTGCCCTTACCTGCTGAGCTATCTCTCACCCCAATATTGTATCTGCCTTACAGGAATTGGTCAGCATGCAAGGACATCTGTATGCTAAAATAAGGATTCACTTTTTTGTGGATAAACAGGGGAGGATGGTTTATTCACACAGGGGCAAAGAATTCACTTTTCCAAACAGCAAGTGCAATACACAATTCATGCTTAGCAGCTTTTATGAACTTCTTGTCATACAGGGTGAAATCATTGTTTCTGCTTGATTGGCACCTGATGAACTTGCTTTGTCATTTACTTAGTTTTCGCTGATGTTTTATGAATACTTCAATTGTTTGTTAATTTGTATGAACTAATTTAAATGCCTTTTGTGAGGGGGTTAGTTTAATCCAGATCACATGTAAATTTTCACAAATATATATATTAAAAAAGCCACCCTGTATGTTTTACTAAATAGGGAAAATGTGAATTAAGGCCATAGTGAGATGCCGCTGTACAGGTGTTGGGGTTGCTAAGGTGAAACCTTATACCAGTAACAATTGCAGACAGGGCACTCCAGTCCATACTGTTGACAATGAACCCCTGAAATTATTGGGAATTAAAAAATATTTTCTAGTTGATTACATGCATGATCAACACCCTATGCTGGAAATGGTGGCACACACCTCTAATTCCAGTTCATTGGAGGCTTGGGCACGGGGGACTGAGTTTAAGTCAGCCTGGTCTATATAGTGACTTTCTATTTCAATCCCCCTCCCCCAATGACCCTATATTCTCCCTTACACTAAAAATACTAATGGAAATCCATGTATTGTAGACCCTCTGCTGCCATGTAGCCCCTTGCTTGACCAGTGCTGAGAAACTGAGATTAGACCAGGAAACCCTTAGCATTTATCCTCTCAAGAGCACGTTCACTGCCCTCTGAGAGCTTTTAATGGAAGCTCAGTGTTTGAAGTTCACACAGAGTTTACATGTGCTAAGTGCTCAAGCAGCACAGAACTCATAAGAATTTCTCATCATAACGGACAGGAAGCAAGCACAGGTACCCCAGGCCATGGAGACTGGCCGGTAACAGACCTTTAATGTATGTATAAACATAAAGGGGGCCACACTTACTCTGCATACCAATGATGGCTCTCTGGTCATCTTCCCGCATCCTGGGAGCAGACTGCCTCCTCTATATAAGCAAAGTTTAAAGAAGGATGTAAGACTGGGAAGACAGTGAGGACTGTGGAATACTGACTTCTGGGCATGGCACATGCCTCAGAGCAATGGTGGCTGCTTGCAATGGGCTTACAAAAGGCTGAGACCACAAACTGTCAATCACAGAGTGTGCAGGGGTGGAATCCACAGGTGCCCCCCCTCCTTCCAGAGGTACTGGATACTGGTGGAGTGTAAGGGTATGGCAGTCCTTGTCTTCAGCTGAGTACTCACAGAGGAACCCAACATGCTCCATTGGATAGTTCCAAACCCTGAGACCCAGATGATCCTGTTTAAGCTCAATAGGTTCAAGAAAAGGGGGAGAACACATGAATGGGGGAAAGGGAATTATAGAAAGAGGGGGGCTTGAGGGGGTGGAAGGGGTATTTGGAAGGGTGAGAGGTTACAGAAATCAGAGTGTACTTTATATATGAATGAAACTGGAAAAATTCAATGGAGGTTATAAAAGTCATCTACACCACACCCCCTCCCCAAGGCTCTGGGACAGTCATGGAAGATACAGTAGAAATACTGTGATGAAGGAGACTGGGGAGAACTAAAGTCAAACCATGCCTTCTGGAAAGACAGGACTGCTGCACTCATGAGCTCACAATAGCTGTGGTTAACTCATAAGGTCAGGTCAGTCTGCATTCTAAGCCTGAGTGGGAAGGGGTTCATAATCTCCCACCCATAACTGAGGAACTATGGGCAGTTGATGACTTCAGGGGGAGGAAAAGGCAGTTTTCCTTAAGGATGTGGTCCCTGGGGGGCTGACCACACTGCAGTGAAAGATCACACAACAAAAAGTACATGATATCACAAGTGGGAGCCAATGGGTTATTAAATCTTGAAAAACAAGAAGGTGACATGAAGTTTAGGAGGGTAGAGAGGTGGGACAGATCTTTGGAGGAATTAAAGGAAAAGCGAGGGTAGATGTAAGCAAAACACACTGCATGAAATTTTCAAAGAATTAATAAATATTTTAAAAGAAAAATTGAAACAAAAATGTCTAAAGCACAAATGAATAGAGGATTATTTAAAAAGAGGTTCTCTTTATAGAAAAAATAGAAATAAAACGTAGCATTCCACAGACAGTACTCACTAAATCATTACCTGCATTCTCTAAAAGCAGTAATATGCTAACTTCTTACACTATAGACTACTTTTCTGGTATATTAAATTTGGATAAGTGAATTAAGTAAGTATGTGCCTTTTTTGCTACTTGGCTTCCTCTGTGGTCAATAATTGGCAGTCTGAGCAGCAATGGCTCACGGCCTGGTACTTTGAGCATGTAAGTGATGTGCCACTCACTCCCTGTTGATGGGAATGGACTGCTCAAAGTTCTAACTACTCTGAGCGATGCTTCTATGAATGTTCTTTTACCTATTGATTGGTGGGGGTTTGTCTTTTTAACATGTATGTTGTAGTGACCTCTTTTGAGCTTAAACAGGATCATCTGGGTCTCAGGGTTTGGAACTATCCAATGGAGCATGTTGGGTTCCTCTGTGGGTACTCAGCTGAAGACAAGGACTTCCCTACCCTTACACTCCACCAGTATCCAGTACCTCTGGAAGGAGGGGGGGCACCTGTGGATTCCACCCCTGCACACTCTGTGATTGACAGTTTGTGGTCTCAGCCTTTTGTAAGCCCATTGCAAGCAGCCACCATTGCTCTGAGGCATGTGCCATGCCCAGAAGTCAGTATTCCACAGTCCTCACTGTCTTCCCAGTCTTACATCCTTTCTGTCCCCTCTGTTGAAGTGGTCTTAGATGTGGTGTTGTGAATGTCCTGTTCAGAGCTGAGCACTCAGCTGTCACTTGTCTCAGCACCATGAACAGCCGTGCACCTGTCTCACCATCACGGCCTCGAACAGCCACGTCTGTCTCACCACCTCGAACAGCCATGCACCTGTTTCACCATCACCACCTTGAACAGCCACATGTCTGTCTCACCACCTCGAACAGCCATGCACCTGTCTCACCATCACCACCTTGAACAGCCACATGTCTGTCTCACCACGTCGAACAGCCATGCACCTGTCTCACCATCACCACCTTGAACAGCCACATGTCTGTCTCACCACGTCGAACAGCCATGCATCTCCACATCCACGTTTGTTCATTGCAGAGAGGCTTCTCTACAGCTAAGAAAAGCTTTTCTCTCTATAAAATATAAACAGAGATTTAAAAGGTATCTTGGTGCTATGAAAATATAACTAAAGAACAGTAGTAAGTTTGCCGCTAGGGCCTAAGTCCTCCTGAGCCATGGCTTTTTGACCAGC
>NW_008353597.1:1115642-1126634 GCF_000622305.1 Nannospalax galili | reverse complement strand
AGAGAGAAGAGAGAGAGAGAGAGAGAGAGAGAGAGAGAGAGAGAGGGAGAGAGAGAGAGAGAGAGAGACACAGAGAGAGAGAGAGAGAAAGACAGAGAGAGAGAGAGAGAGAGAGAGAGAGAGAGAGGAGAGAGAGAGAGAGAGAGAGAGAGAGAGAGGGAGAGAGAGAGAGAGAGACAGAGACACAGAGAGAGAGAGAGACAAAGAGAGAGACAGAGAGAGAGAGAGAGAGAGAGGGAGAGGGAGGAGAGAGACAGCATCAGGAGCAAGGGGGAGTGAGAGAGAGAGAGAGAGAGAGAGAGAGAGAGACACAGAGAAAGAGAGAGACAAAGACAGAGACAGAGAGACAGAGAGAGACAGAGGGAGAGAGACAGAGACAGAGAGAGACAGAGATAGAGAGACAGAGAGAAACAAAGAGAGACAGAGACAGAGAGAGACAGAGACAGAGAGACAGAGAGAGACAGAGAGAGAGACAGAGAGAGACAGAGACAGAGACAGAGAGACAGAGAGACAGAGACAGACAGAGACAGAGGATATCTTATGGAACTAGTTGATGGTGACATGATTTTGAATAATGTGAGGAAAGAAGATGTTCTAGAACTTCTAAGTGGCATTTCATGGTCTTTAATAGCCTTCTGTGGTCACCGACCTGTTCACTTCCGTCTCTGACAATCAACTTTCTGTAGAGTTGCTGTAACTTTCTCCTGTTCATTTTCAATCCATTGCAGTCTGACTGCTCCCTCACATCACTGGTGTGTTTTGCTGAGGGCCATAACGAATTCCTCTCTTGAATGGCTCAGCACCTTAGATGTGTTTGTCCGTGCCTTGCCCACTGAATCACTTTAGGCCTCCATTCCCCAATGGAGGCCAATACCGCACGTCCACCTTCTCTCCTGCCTCTTTGATTGGTCATGTTAGGAATCGTCTTCAACTTCATCTCCTTCAACCGAGTGTTAGATTCTGGATTTTCTCGCAGCTTAGTATTTCTTAACTGCATTTACTTTAGTAGAAAGTCGTTTCCATTTCCGAGTTTAAAATGCTCTGTCTATTTCAAATATGTTTTTCCTGTTAAGACTTCTCTTTTGTCCTCCAGTCAGGATCGCCTTCCCGTTGACATCATGTTTTGTAATAAATTAACAACTGTATTTGTTTTAAACAGCACCTCTCATTTATAGTGTATGATTCCAGTTTAGATTGACCATTCCATTGTGATATGACTTGAAAATTTGTTCTTTCTAAAAATGCACACTGAAATTTAGAGGCCATTGCTACACACAGAGGCAAGGGCTTCTGAGAGTTCTCAGAGGTCTTCAGGGCAGGGAGTCTGTTCTCATGGTTGAACTGATGCAATTATCAGAGAAGTGGGTTGGCTTTGGTTCTCTTGTTCTTCTGTCACTGCATGGTGTAGCAAGCAGGCCTAGTCCCTTGATCTCAGGCTTCCTAGCCTTCACACCCATGAGCCAAGAAATTTCTGTTCATTGTGCATTACCAAGTCTTCTGTTAAAACAGCCAAAATGCATTAGGACATGCTTTTAAATTTTGCCTGGGTTTAGAATATTTTGGGGAAAGAAGATTCTTCTTTACTCTGCTGCACCCTACAATGGTGCTGTATTCCACTGCAACAAGTAAATGATCTGTTCTTTTAGAAAAAGCATTTGCTTATTAATTAGATACTTTGAAATTTTGCTGTTGTTGAAAATTATATTATTTTTCTAAATCAAATATACCCACATATCACATTTCATTTTGAAAAGCAAATGCATTGATGCATTAAGTAATTGTCTACATTTTATTAATAATAACAATAATTCTTGAAGAAAAGAGAGGATGTGAAGTTGGGAGAGGGTAAGGAACTGTGGGAATTTGAGAGGACATGGGGAGGGGTCGAATATTCTCAAATATTAACTCGTTTCTGGTTTGTTTTGTTGACCCAGGATTTCCCTGTAGCCAGATTGCCTGGAACTTGCTATGTAGACCAGGCTGGCTTCTATCTCTGAGATCCACCTGTTTCTGCCTCCCGAGTGCTATGATAAAATGTGTGTGCCACTATATCTGGCTTTAAAATACTCACTTTAAAATTATATGGTTTGCTTATGTATATAATAAGTCAATAATTATATTGAATCATTTGTTCCCAAGAAACTCTTAATATTTAGAAATGGCACAAGTGATACTGTGGTGTAATTAAACCTCAAATTCCAAGTGTAAAATCTTCTCTGGATCAACTAGACTCTCAATATCACTGGTCAGATGGTCTGCCTCTTACTGAATATTGCACTCAGCATTGCTGTGCTCTAGAAAAGAGATACTCCTCTTTGCTGATTCCTAATCATCCAAGTCTGACCATGGGGACAAAAGGTTAAGGACCTTTAACAACAGTTGATGACTTTGAGAAAAGTCATACATAATGAGCATATGCTTAAAACAGTTTTGTTAAGACAATAGAACCTTAGAGAGGACACAGATGATAAAAAGTAAGTAATTTATAAGAAAAAAAACAGAGTTTACTGTCTCAAGGGGTAATATGTACATAACAGTAAATATATTGACAGACCATTTAAATAAGTTTCACAGGAAAGAGAAATGACTTCATCAAAAGACTCAGCTTAGGAAGTCCTTGGGGAAGCTATTTCACCTTTCTGATGGTTTGCTATTTTCTTCATCTGTGTCTATGATTAATGATGATAATGGTATGTGGTCCTTTCGATATTTATTTTTATGTGAAAACCAAGTGATGCACAAGGAAGTGTTAAGTTGGAAATGGACAAATTAATCTGCATTCAATAGTATTTTTGTGAAAATTCAAGGAATGGACTAGGAGGAAAATTTCAAGGTTGGGGAATGGTGGAAACACAAGTAATTGCAAGTTAGAATAGATAGATATTTCTTTCCAGAATTATCTGGGCGTTAGATTTGAACTGAGTTTGTGCTTTGCAGTTTACCTCAACCTTTGGGAATGATGCTAATAAATTAAGGACTTATTAGGTTCCATGGATTCCCCTTTTGTGACTGTCATAGGTAGGTCCTTAAGTTAGAGGAGAAATAAATCAGAGGCGAACAATTCACAAAATTCGTTTTCCAGAATGACTCAAACTAGGAAAGAGCAGGCGAAGCGTCAGAGCTGTCTCTTGAATGTACTTTGTCTCACTTCAGGCTACCAGGAAGCGTCTTGGACTTTATAAAATTTGTATCAAAGTTTTCCTCATTTCCACCATGAACTTTTGCATCTTTTTCAAAATTCTATTTCATTAATCCCCGGAAAGGTTTAAAATCCACAGCATGTCTCACAGCTCTGAAGCAGGATGAAGTTTTACACACAAGAGGCGCTGGACCAGGGACCTTCCCCTCCCAGTTGGTCTGCTCTTGCTCTTCTGCTCTGTTGGCATCTGAGGGTGTGTGTGAGGACCCAGCAGGACACGGGAAACAGGAAGCAGCAAAGTTCCAAATTCACATGGAAACAGAGTAAAGCAATGTAGCAGTGCCCACAGCTGAGCCCCAGCAGCAGCAGAAGCCTGCTTTCTCCTGGAGGGGACAGAGATGAGGCCCCACAGAACAGAGCTCCCAACGGGGCGCAGCTGCAGTCTCTGCTGGGAAGCACAGAACTTGGAGTGAACTCAGGGTGAATGGCTTTCTGGCTTGCATGGGGACAGAACTCTCGCTAAGAAATTTCCACTGCTAGTCATGGGAAATCTGTCATAGGCTGGAGTCCAGAAACCAGAGATGCAGCTCTGATTCCATCAGGATGCGGCAGATCTCTAATTTCTCTGCCTCTTCTGACCAGCTGTAACCAGGTCTGTCTGCACACTGAAGTTCAAACTAATTTCTTTTTCAATCTTTATGAAGAGTAAATAGACGAAGGATCATACTCAGGGTAAGAACCTGCCTTGTTTATAATAACCAATGATTTTTTTCCAATATCTTGAAGGAATAAAGGAGACTTGTTAGCTTTTACTGTTTTTTTTTTTTGGTCATTTTGAGACAGGGTCTCCCTGTAGCCCCAGCTGTCCTGGAACTCACTATGTAGACTAGGGTGGCCTTGAATTCAAAGAGATCTGCTTGCTCCTGCCTCCTGAGTGCTGGGACTAAAGGTGTGTGCACCACGCCCTGCCCTTTTCTTTATATTCTTACAGTTGAACCTGTCAGGCTCCCTCCACATTGTGTGGTACCAAGGACAAGGCCTGTGGCCGCATCATGTGTGATCCTCCCGGTCATGTCCTCATTGAGTCTGTGTTTTTATTTGGATGACGTCTAACTTTTCCATTCCTGCCTCTTCTCCCACCAGGGATTCATTCCTAGACAGCCCTCACCCGTGTCATTTCCTTTGGGCACTTGAATTCTGTTACTGAGAATGCTTAGCCTAAAAGAATTTGTTGTGTTAGTTGTAAAATGTATCTCTATCTCACAACAACTATTTTGAATTCCTATTCCTAATGATTTTACTGCGGTTACTCCAGATTCCGAAAATCTAAGACCTGCCCTCACTTTCCAGTTCCACTAATTCAAACGCATCGCTGAGAACTGTAATATGAACACACTGGTTGAATGCACTCCATGTACAATTTCCAGAATGAACAGCGGTATTCTCTATTCACTATGCTGTCACTCATTTTCCGTCTTGTGACTTCTGGTCCTTTCAGACTTTCCCTGCATCCCAGTGCCCCTGCAGCCACCACATGGTCTGTTTTTATTGACCTACTAGTATGCTTCCATTCGATGTTTTCTTTCCTGGCTGCATTTTACCCTTCTGGAATCCTCCACAGTTTTTCAGATGTGAGTAAACACATGTACTCAGGTGTAGCGTGTGGACAGGGGCGCATATGGTAGACGTGTGTATGAGTCAATGAAGCTTTATCGACTCTGTCAGGTCCTTGTTCCCTTCTCAGGTTATATCCACGGCCCATCAGCACAATCACTCAGCCCATTCAAATAGTTTGCTCCCACTTGATTTATTGTATTCAGGACAAAACACCAATCCTTGGCTCAAGCTGCATACGGATGCGGTTCTTCCTCCTGTGTGGCGAGTTTCCCACATGCTACTTCAAAACAATCCTTATGACTGAATGGCAAAAATACTGCTTTAAAATCATTCTTTTCCAACCCATGGGGACAAATCTTTATATACCCTACCTTAAAATTTCCGCAGACTTTTCTCTCATCCTTCCTAGCTGTTGACTTTTTTCTTAAGAAAGTAGAAGTCGTCCAAATGTAACATGCACAAAGTCCTGACAAGGTATGTTTCCACCCAGCAGAATCTTTTCCCATGCTGTCTTCCGATGGCTGAGGAGGACGGCCCTGCTCCTATGGAAAGCACACACTCATCACTGGACCCCATTACCTTCCACCCACCCAGTGAAGCACCATAGTATTGTCCACTCTCAATCCAGCATCATCAAATTGCCCAATATTGTCATATTTCTTATAGACATATCAATGAGTGTTGGTGTGTGTGTATATGTGCATCTATCTGTGTGTCTTTTTTGTGCCTTTGTGGTGAAGCACCATAGTATTGTCCACTCTCAATCCAGCATCATCAAATTGCCCAGTATTGTCATATTTCTTATAGACATATCAATGAGTGTTGGTGTGTGGGTATATGTGCATCTATCTGTGTCTTTTTTGTGCCTTTGTGTGTCTGTGTATGTCTGTGTATGTACATCTATCTGTGTGTGTCTTTGTGTGTGTGTGTGTGAGATTTGTGTTTGTATGTATGTCTGTGTATGTACCTCTATCTGTGTGAGAGTCTCTGTGTGTGTGTGATTTGTGTTTGTATCTATCTGTGTATGTGCATCTATCTGTGTGTGTCTTTGCATGTGTGTGTGTGTGAGAGAGAGATTTGTGTTTGTATGTATGTCTGTGTATGTACCTCAATCTGTGTGAGAGTCTCTGTGTGTGTGTGATTTGTGTTTGTATGTATATCTGTGTATATACATCTATCTGTGTGTGAGTCTCTGTGTGTGTGTGTATGTCTGTGTATGTACATATATCTGTGTGTGAATCTGTGTGTGTGTGATTTGTGTTTGTATCTATGTCTGTATATGTACATCTATCTGTGTGAGTCTCTCTGTGTGTGTCTGTGTATGTATGTCTGTGTATGTACATCTGTGTGTGAGTCTCTGTGTGTGTGTCTGTGTATGTATGTCTGTTTATGTACATCTACCTGTGTGTGAGTCTGTGTGTGTATGTCTGTGTATGTATGAGTCTCTGTGTGTGTGTGTGATTTGTGTTTGTATCTATGTCTGTGTATGTACATCTATCTGTCTATTTCTGTGTGTGTGTCTGTGTATGCATGTCTGTGTATGTACATCTATCTGTGTGTGAGTCTCTCTGTGTGTGATTTGTGTTTGTATCTATATCTGTGTATGTACATCTATCTGTGTGTCTGTGTGTGTCTGTGTGTCTGTGTATGTATGTCTGTGTATGTACATCTATCTGTGTGTCTGTGTGTGTCTGTGTATGTACAGCTATCTGTGTGTCTGTGTGTCTGTGTATGTACATCTATCTGTGTGTGAGTCTCTCTGTGTGTGTGTGATTTGTGTTTGTATCTATGTCTGTGTATGTACAGCTATCTGTGTGTCTGTGTGTCTGTGTATGTACATCTATCTGTGTGTCTGTGTGTCTCTGTGTATGTACTTTCCTACACTCATCCCTCACTCATCACCTCTTATTCAGATATGATTTGCTGAAAACCTTTGGAAGAGTGGTTTCTATTACTTGCTTTTTCTCTCTCCTGTCCAAGTCAAGCTTTGATTCAGTAACTCCACTGCTCATGCCACTCGTGGTCACCAGTGTCCTGTTCTCCACTGTCCGGGCTAAGCCCTAGGGTCAGTTCTGCACCTCCCTTTCTCCACATTCAAGGTTTGCAAAGACAGTGTTCCCTTCTCTGTGAGACCCTGGCCTCCCTCAACGTCCAGTGCCACGTCAGTGGTCATATCTAATACCTTCCAGATCGGTGCCAACAACTTTTCCATAAGTGGCAATGTAACAAAATGGTTTGTATTTTGTAGCCACCTGTGGTCACTGTGGCCACTCTGCTACATTCATCGAATCTTAGATGTCGTTTTACATTCCACATTTAATGTGATGGAATTATGTGATGATAGGTGCTTACAAATGCCTGTATCCGTGTGTGTGTGTGTGCATGTGTGTGTGTGTGTGCGTGTGTGTGTGTGTGTGTGCGTATCTATATGGAACTGTGCAATCATAAGTCATTTCCCACTCATACCACTGCCATAATCTAAGACATCTCTTACCTGGCCCATGGCAATTGCATACTAACGCACCAGTTCTTAAAGTATGGTCTGCTGCAGTCTGCCCAGCCACACGTAGCAAAGGAGCTCACTCCATGATGGACAGGAGCTATGTCCCTTGTCCCTTGTCATGCAGTTTGTTCATCTGGCATTTGTCCCTCTTGAAAATTTACTGATGTGGGAAGTAGCCTGCGGATCTACAAATCGGGTTCAAAGGTCTTTGTTCTCAACTGGCCTTTTGACTGTCCATGTCCAAAACACCTTTTAGGTGCATGTATCTTTCCACATTAGATATCATTCTTACTGAAGTAGCTAGTTTATTTTAAAGTAGATTTCATTTTGAATATGTGATAATCTAGTTGTCAAATGCAAAACCCTATAGGATCTTTTGCCTGCAGTTTGAATTTAATACCACCAGATGGTGATATTTTATTATAAATAAGATATGATCCAAAGGATTTTAAAAGCCTGTAAATTAAAATTTTACAGGACAATAGACCTATTTTATATTAAATAATAAGTATTGATAGACGGGCACATTGACTGGGCACATATGCTTAGATTGCAACTTGATTTGTATTTTATTTTGCTTCTCTGTTTCATTTGAAAATTTACCTTATTTTTAAATTTGTTCTTTGGCAATTTCATATATTTTCTAATGCATCCCAATCACTCCCACCCCAGCCTCTCCTATCTCCCTTCCACCCTGTCAGCCCCTCCACCCCACAATCCCCTTTCCCTCAGTCATATCTTTATGGGTTCTGTGATGCGCCGAGTTTAAAGAGGAGCATCTGTGTGACTGTGGATTTGGAACTATTCATTGAAGCTTGATGAGCTCATCAGTGAATAAACAACTGAAGATAATTATTCACTTTCTCCCAAAATCTATTGGTAGTCAGCGGGGAGGCACTGGGTTCCATACGTCCCTCCCTCGTCCATGACTGATTATTGAAAGGGCCAGTCTTGCTCAGGCCCAGTGCAGATAGCAGCAGCTGCTTGTTGCCCATGACTGCAGGGTCTGTGTTGTGCCCAGGGGACAGAATTTTGTAGCCTATCTCCCTACATTCCTGCTCTTACATTCGCTCTGGCCTTTCTTTCCTGGTATCCCGGAGCCGTAGAGGGAATGATATAAATATCTTGTTTAGGGCTGATCACTTATTCTCAGCACCCTGGGAAGCCATGAATGTCTTCATCCACTGCTGTTCACTGCAAACAGAGGCGTCTCTGGTCAAGGCTGAGAGTATCATTAGTCCTATGGGGACAAGCATAGATACTTGGAAGGCAGTTTGATACATTTAACTAAACCTCCATCACTATGGGCTTTGACCAGGTGTACAGTACCAGACATTGATTCCCCCTGTGGATTGGGCCTCAAATCTAATCAAAGAGCAGTTACCTCTATAACAGTCAGTTCAGTACTGCACACGTTGGCAAACCTTGCCTGGCAGGTTGGTGTTGCAATGTGTAAGGTGCACAGCTGGATAAGACCTGCTGGTGACTTTTCTCAGCTAGCAGACTGGACAGAACCTTCTAGAGCTGTGAAAGCTAGCCACAGTGAGGGAGTTTCCAGGCCAGTTCCAGCTTAACTTCTCTACATCTTGAAAACAAGGTTTCTGATGACTTCCGTAGTAGGGTCTTTAACATATAGTTCTGGTGACCAACTGAGAGGGTTACCAAGAACCTGTTAGGGGCCTCTGGTGTCTCCCCACCAACAGCTCAGTGTCCCACACCTGACACTGTGATTTTTGTTTATTAACCCACAGCTTCTAGGAACATCATTATCCAGCCATAGAAAGTATCTCTCTTCCAACTTAAAAAATTATGTGTTTCTACTGGGCTACAAGGTAGGAGGTTTCCATTTGTGTTTTTCGCACACCGTTTGCTGAGGTTAGCCCAGTCCTTGCCCTGTTACCTCCCCCATTTCCCTATTCTTCCTGTCTCACCTTCTCAGTCCATGTCCTCTCTTCTTTGGTTTTAGCTGTGATCCACTATTTCCCCCTCATGAACGCACCCCACCATGCTCTTTTCTGTTTCCAAATTAAACATACATAGCGAAAGATTTGAAACTAACACCCACATATGAGGGTGAGGATACAGCTGTCTTTCTAGACCTGGGTTAGGGTTACTTTGCACAGTATAACATTTTCCAGCACCATCCATTTACCTAAATTTTCATCATTTCAGTTTCCTTTACAAGTGAGTAAAATCCCATTGTATATATGTAGCCATTTTCATCATTCATTTGTCAGTAGATCTGCACTGACTCCGTTTCCTGATCACTGTGAAAGGAGTGACAGTGAACGTGGATCAGGAGGGCTCTGTGTAGTAAGATTCAAAGTCCGGTGGGTGTGTGCTCAGGAACGGTACGGCTGGACACATGGTGTTTTACTTCTGGTCTCATGAGAGACCTTTAGTTTGCCTTGCCACAAGCTGCACTCGTTTCGACTCCCACCAGCAGTGTCTAAGGTTCTCCTTTCTCTACAAGCTGGCAAGCATTTGTTGTCATTTGTAGTGTTTCTATTTTTGAAAGGGTCTCTCTGTAGCCCCAGTTGACCTGGAACTCACCATGTAGACCAGCCTGGCCTTGATCTCACAGAGATCTGCGTGCCTCTGCCTTTTGAGTGCCGGGATTAAAGGTGTGTGTGCTCCATGCCCAGCTTCCTTGTTTTACAGATCTATTTTTATGTATATTGTTTCTCTCTCTCTCTCTCTCTCTCTCTCTCTCTCTCTCTCTCTCTCTCTGTGTGTGTGTGTGTGTGTGTGTGTGTGTACACCTGTGTCACTGTATGCCTGTGCCACATGTATGGTGTGCAGGTGTTCACAGAGTCCACAAGAGGACATCAGACTGCTTGGAGCTTGAGTTACAGGCCATTGTGAGTTGCCTGACTTTGGTGCTGAGTACTGAAGTAAGGTCCTCGGGAAGAATAGCAAGCACTCCTAGACACTCAGCTCTCTCCAGGCCCTCGTTTGTAGTCATGCCCAAAGAGGATTAAAAACATATTCCAGAGCAACAAATCACCATATATATATGTCTGTATGATGCTCTGAGTCCATTTAATGATACTTGTGTTACCTGTGTTCAGGGATGCCCACTTGGGATCAGAGAACCTCTCAGGGAGCTGGTCCCTGGAGAACACTGATTCTCCTTCCCTCAGTGCCCACTGACTGCCTGTAGCTCTTCATTTTAAAGTGGGACCTCTTGAAACTTGCCCTATCTACCTTGTCATGTCAAATGGTTTTGTCATTATGCGGGCTGTTTTGGACTACCATTTGTATTCTTTAAAAATATTTTATTTAGTATGTTTTATATTATGTGTATGAATGTATTGCCTGCATGTGTGTAAGCGTACCCGTGTCGTGCAGCGCCGCAGAAGTCAGAAGAGGGTGTCGGATCCCCTGGAACTGGAGTTACAGAAGGTTGTTAGTTGCCAGGTCGGTGCTGGGAATTGGCCCTGGGACCTCTATAAGAACATCCAGTGCTCTTAGCCACTGAGCCATCTCTCTGGCCCCATCATTTGTGTTCTTGATGATAGCCCTTCTGTCTGGGGTGAGATGGGTGCTAAAGGAAGTTTTAATCAGCGTTTTCCTGATCACTAAGGATGTGGAGCAAATTTTTTTTAAATGTGTTTATTAACCATTTGTATTTTTTCTTTTGAGAAATTTGTTAAGTTCCATAATCCACTCCTTAATTGGGTTGTTTTCTTGCTTTTAGTTTTTTGAATTGAAATGATATTTAAAGAGTCCT
>NW_008353597.1:1081520-1110666 GCF_000622305.1 Nannospalax galili | reverse complement strand
GTATGATGCTCTGAGTCCATTTAATGATACTTGTGTTACCTGTGTTCAGGGATGCCCACTTGGGATCAGAGAACCTCTCAGGGAGCTGGTCCCTGGAGAACACTGATTCTCCCCCCCTCAGTGCCCACTGACTGCCTGTAGCTCTTCATTTTGAAGTGGGACCTCTTGAAACTTGCCCTGTCTACCTTGTCATGTCAAATGGTTTTGTCATTATGCGGGCTGTTTTGGACTACCATTTGTATTCTTTAAAAATATTTTATTTAGTATGTTTTATATTATGTGTATGAATGTATTGCCTGCATGTGTGTAAGCGCACCCGTGTCGTGCAGCGCCGCAGAAGTCAGAAGAGGGTGTCGGATCCCCTGGAACTGGAGTTACAGAAGGTTGTTAGTTGCCAGGTCGGTGCTGGGAATTGGCCCTGGGACCTCTATAAGAACATCCAGTGCTCTTAGCCACTGAGCCATCTCTCTGGCCCCATCATTTGTGTTCTTGATGATAGCCCTTCTTTCTGGGGTGAGATGGGTGCTAAAGGAAGTTTTAATCAGCGTTTTCCTGATCACTAAGGATGTGGAGCAAATTTTTTTTAAATGTGTTTATTAACCATTTGTATTTTTTCTTTTGAGAAATTTGTTAAGTTCCATAATCCACTCCTTAATTGGGTTGTTTTCTTGCTTTTAGTTTTTTGAATTGAAATGATATTTAAAGAGTCCTAAAATAACCCTTAAGGAACCTTGCCATTCTAAGTTGTCATCATTCTGTCACATTACAGGGCCATTTAACCAGCAGATTTCTTATAAATTATCTCTGAACTGTTTTCTTGAATCAAGGTTCTAGTACTTGAAAAATAAATTTAACCTTGTTAGGATGTCTTTTTGTCCTTATAGCAATTTTTAAATTAATCGTCATTATTTATAACAAATAGCCCTACACTTGCATGATCTTTACCTCTTTGGAACCACATCAGATTCAAGGTTTTAGTTATAAAGAACTTATACCTTTTAGAGGGAGAAGGAAAACTAAGCCTCGTGAAATCCACTCAGCACCTCTGTGACGAGGCCCACTGTCCAGGGAAAGTGAATTATCACAGATAAATTCCTTTTTCACTTAAGGAAGAGAGAAAGATGTACTTACCACTTAGAGATTTAAGATAAAGACAAAAGTATCAAAAAGGTCCCAAAGTCAAGAGAGGACGCAAAAATGAAGCAAGAATTGGAGAAATTTGGAATGCTGCACAAAGACTTTAAATAATCAAATTAACTGTTAGGGGTTGGAGAGATGCTAATCAGTTAAGAGCACTTGTTGCTCTTGCAGAGACTGAGTTCAGTTCCCCATACCCACACGGCAGCTCCCAACAATCCCTAACTCCAGGTCTAAGGGTCCCTCTCCTGGCCTCTGTGGGCATCAGGCCCTCATGTGGTGTACATACACAGATGCAGAGAAGCCCACACACAAAATGAAACTAAATAAATCTTAAAGTAATTATCAAACATTTTCAACTTATACTCAGATTAGAATAATCAATAAAGATGTGTTTCTCTCAGTTCTTATCACTTAATGCAGCATGGTTACCAAGAACCAAATATTTTAAGTCATGCCAAAAGAGAATTAAAAACATATTCCAAAGCGACAAATCACCAACTTATATAACCAGGCAGATGACACAGATGCTGAAAGACAATTTAAATCATGATGTTTAATGTATCTAATAGAAAAATCAGACAATTCAGGTATGTTGTACCTTGGACGCTGTTTCCATGATATGAAGGATGAAGGTTGTGTAAGTCTTGCCTTGTAGCTTTCTGTTTGCTGCCCACTTGGCCTTCTCTCTTGGCAGACATCTCGTCTTTGGCAGTCTGTCTAGATCCCTGGTGAATCCTCATTTCACTTTAGGCTTCATGGCCATATCTTTATGAATTCTTTATGAATTGCCCTTTTAAGTACTCCCTGTTGGGAATTCAAGCCCATTTCACACTATCTGCCCTTCCAGGTCTTCATTAAAAGCCTAGCAGGAAGCCTTCATGACCGCGCATCTTTTCACATTCTGCAAGCCTGTCACAACAACTTCACATGGATCACCAGCATCACATGGGGGATACTGAAGCTTCTCATGAGCTGGGACAGATGGAGGCTTCCTTGGATCACGGCTGCAGTGTCCTCTGGATGCTTGGACAGCTGAACTCTGGAAAACTCTTCCTCGGGTTGCCCTGTGCAAGCAGGGCAGCTCAGCGTCCCTCATTTCTCAAGGGAGAGTCGTTGAGATAAGTTTACATTTTCACACTCTAGATCCTGCTATGGGAGGCACCTAGCCAACTTCCTGTCTTCCTGCTGTCCCAAGCACAACTCTTGCCTTTTCTGTAATAGCAAATCATTTTAATGGCTGCACCTGTGCTCTCCCTCTCTGCAACGGCCAGTCATCTCTCCTGTCAGGCTGCACATTTTAAAAATGCTTCTCGTTTTGGGGTCTACTTATTTTTTATTGCATTCATCTGTTTATTTGTGTGTGCACATGTTTGCGTGTGCAAGTGTGGGTATGTGCATAGGCATGTGAATGCCATGGCACATATGTAGAAGTAGTAGACAAATTGTGATAATTGGTTCTTTCCTTCCACCTTAAGCGTCTGGGCATTGAACTCAGGTTGTCTTGAGTTAGTTACAGGTGCCTTTACTCATGGAGCTCTTTCACCAGCCCATAAATTAGCATTTATTTTTTGCTCCCAATTATCTCTGTAATCCTGGCTGAATTCAGTCAGCAATAACTGTCATTAGCAGGCATCAAGTAGTCAGTCTGGAGGCTCATGCAGTTGAGAAACTTCCTCCAACTAATTACTCTATCACCTTTAAATTCAGCCTACCATAAAGTGTCTGAATGTAAACAAAATGGCTATTTGCCAGAATATAAGACTGTTGATCAGATCCAGTTCCCATCTATAGCTTCCTGTGACCCATCTTTATTGTCTTCATATTTGTTAGTGTTCTGGTGTCTTCAGATCCAAGCAGAATCATCCATCAAGCTCTGCTCCCATCTTCCGAGTCTTCCAAATTCCTACTGAAAACGTTTCTAATGGCCTAAGAATCACAAGGTCAGGTTTAAGCGGGGGAACGACCCCACTTTTCTGATACCAGTTTTCTATATTAGTTGCTTTGGTTGCTGTCACCAAAGGCCCCGGCAGAAGCAACATAAAGGAGGAAAGTTTGTTCTGCTTCACATCTTGGGTGTTTTAGTTATGGGGTGAGGATGTGTGTCTGAGCAGAGCAGGGCGATTCACAGCATTGTGGAGCAGGTAGCAAACAAGGGGTTTCCTGGCACCCTGCTTCTGCTGTCTCCTGCTTCTGTTGTGGGATGTCTCCTGCCACCCATGGGATGGTGCCACCCACATTCAGGATGCCCCCCCACATAACCCTTCTCTGGAAGGCCCCCACGAACACACCCAAGGATGCTCCAGTCACCCAGGTGACTGTAAATCCAGTCAAGTTCACAGTGGATCTCACATCAGTCCTCCTAAGAGCTGTGACTGTGAGGCCAAGAGGAGCAGAAGCAGAAAATGGGCAAAAATGAGCTTGCAGTGGAGTGCTGAGTATAGATGGGGGTGTCTGCTGAGTATAGATGGGGGGTGTCTGCTGAGTATAGATGGGGGTAGTGCTGAGTATAGATGGGGGTGTCTGCTAAGTATAGATGGGGGTGTCTGCTGAGTATAGATGGGGGTGTCTGCTGAGTATAGATGGGGGTGTGTGCTGAGTATAGATGGGGGTGTGTGCTGAGTATAGATGGGGGTGTCTGCTGAGTATAGATGGGGGTGTCTGCTGAGTGTAGATTGGGGGGGTTGTCTGCTGAGTGATATTGACCTTGACATCACTGGCATGTGTTCCTCTTGTGTTAGTATCTGACAATCAGTCTCCAATAGTTCTCAGTCTAGTGCCGGCCCTTCACCCATTTCTCTCCTCCCTTCTGGGCCCTTGTTCAACTGAGCTGGCATGGGTCCTGTGCTCGATGCCACCATCGCCACAAGTTCACATGTATATCTTCCAGTGGCCTGCAAGCCTCTGCTTCCCTGTGTTCGTGAACCAGCCCTGGCTCTTACACTCTTTCTGCCTCCTCTTCCAGAATGGTCCCTGAGCTGTGGGTGGATGAGGTTCCATATAGGAGCCCATCCTACACTCTGCAGTCTCTTATTCTTTAAAACTTGGACAGTTGTGGTCTTCCGTGTGCATCGTACTCTGTTGTATAAGGAAGCTTTGTGGTGAGGGTTGAGAGATGCATTAGTTTTCTCTCTACCCCTTGTTCCACTATGTTCCATTAGTCTTAGCTGTAGAGGTTCAACTTTACATGTGTCACCTAGTACTGGGCATCTCTCAGACATATGTTCTCTGTCAGATCAAATATGTAGTTCTGCAGTAGCCTCTATCTGTTGCAAATGGAAGCTTCTTTGATGAGTGGTGTACGGTATGCTTGTCTGTAAATAAAAGGATCAATATTTAGCATATAGTAAGAAATTTCATTTGCTAGAGAAATGGAAGATTTAGAATTTTCTCTAGAATCTGTGTCCCCTCCTTCCATGTGAGTCTGGCTGAGTTTACAGTGCCACCCATGAGTTCCCTCCCACTGAAAGGGTTTAAGTCCAAATAGATAGCTGTTGATTGCCCTCCCACGCCAGATAACGGTGCCACTACTGCA
Organism: Nannospalax galili; assembly: GCF_000622305.1. NCBI lineage: Eukaryota > Metazoa > Chordata > Mammalia > Rodentia > Spalacidae > Nannospalax > Nannospalax galili. The sequence continues at coordinate 1,105,994 of NW_008353597.1, read as the reverse complement.
CCATCAGAGGTAGTTAGCCATGCTGGTCATTACGGTTATTAGGCTTTAGGGCTGGGTTGGCCCATTGATTATTTTTCTCCCTTGGCAGTTTGCATATCGTCTAGCATTATGATAGCCAAACTTCAATTAGAAGGCTCCCAAGTTAGTTCCTGCTCCACTGTTTCAAGTCCTATATCCTAAATATGTCCTGTATTCAACAGTAGGGTCTTATCTACTAGTCCTGTGAGATAACCAAGAGGCTTGGCAGTAGCCTGTGCTATTTTGGAAGTCTCCTGGACCACCTTCACCAATTCTTTACATTCTGCTTCTTTAAGGAAAAATGATGGTGACCATTTCAGGTCAGACACTTGTTAAGCACCTTCTCTGTGACATTTATTATTATAAACCTCCCAGTAACTGCAAATTATAGCTTATCACCCTCATTTTACAGTGGGCTCAGTAAGGTTAAAGAACTTGCCTAAGCTTATCCCTCTGACTCCATAGTTCACATCCATACTACACATTCATGGAGTCGAGGGTGCTTGGAATTCACATGAGTGGCATAGGGGCCCTCACTGAATCCTCAGGATTATCCATATCCTTTTGATGGTACTCAAACCACTAATCACTACAGCTCATAAGAGGGCAGTTTAATATGTGTAACTTCGTACTATGCCCATGACAAATGTAGCATCGTAAAAATGCACAAGGAAGGAGAAAAATAGCCTTTACTCTATTAATTTTTACTATCACATTTTAAGTCTGAAGCTGGGGAAATAATATCTTATTACCACACATCAACTAGCCCAGCAGGCAGATCAATAACAAAGTGCAAAGACCACAAAGTCTCCTCTTATCTCTGTCTGTGGGACATACATCACAGTTAACACTGCCCCGAGATGCTGTTCTTCCTTTCGATCTCTGCTAGGTTCCCGTTAGTCCTCTGCCCTGGGTCTGCGTGCACGCCAGCTGAGCTTCTGTTTTAGTACCACCACTGTGCTACAGATGCAGAAACCCAGTGTGGACCGGAATGCTCACAGTCCTAACTGCTTTATTTGAAACAATGTATCATGCAGATTTTCCAAATTTTGTTAATTCCTCAACTTTCCATGTTATGATGATACTTTTTATTTTCAATGTATACTCTTAGGCCAAGTACATATGAGTAATTTAAGCAATTGCTGCGCATTAAACAGCTAGAAGCTCTTTATAGACTATTGCTTTTATCTGCTCATTACCCCAGTTATTTTTAGATTATTTTTTATTTAATTTAACAGTGTTACAGTGGGAAAAATAGAAGAGCCATAATTTTTGAAGATTTATTTTATTATTTTGAATTATGGTGTGTGTGTGTGTGTGTGTGTGTGTTGTGCCTTTATAAGGGCAGATACCCTCAGAGACCAGAGGGTTTTGATTCCCTGGAGCTGGAGTTAGAGATCGTTGTAAGCTGCCCGAGGTAGGTACTGCAAACCGAACTCAGGTCCTCTTCAAAGGTTACCCTCCGGACCATGTCTTCAGTCCCAGGTTCCCTAATTTTTCAGATGATGGCCAGAGCTGTTTTCTTTTCCTTTTATTGTCTTCATTTACCTGAAGGATGGAAGGTCTGTGGCAAAGTATTATGCTGCTTTTTGAGGCTTTCCCTAATTCAGAATGAAATACAGTAGTGGTTCATAACACACAACGCTTCCTTGAGCTGCTGGCTGATCTGATGACTGTGGATGTGCAGCCCTTTATATCAGTGTCTGGGCAGAGGGATTTATGTGAGGTTTTGGTTGCATACTTAAGGCTTCCATTTAATAGTTTGTATTTCATCTGGTTCAGCACAGTTGATTTAAATGAAGCAAATGTGACCTGCAAAGAGAATAACAAAATGGAAGCTGGATGACTAAAATGGGGGCATGGTTGCTTGGGCTCAGAGGCATCTGAGTTTTTCCGAGGACCCACTGGCAGGAGCTGAGAGCTAAAGATCCTTGACACATAGGGAGGGTAGAGGTATGCGCAGTCCTCAAAGCTGAAAGACAATTTGGAGTTCTTAGGGTTCCAGTAAGGACATTACGTACTGTTTCCAAAAGTGTGCTGAAACTTGTTATTCTGTACAGGAAGACCATAGATATTAAGCTGTAAACAGAACACTCAGAGTTTGCTGTTTTCTCCTGTCAGCTTTACACAGTCCCTCGCTACTACCTTATGAGCACCATGCCCTGGATTCCACATGGTCTGTCACTGATGTCTGAACACTTTTCTTTGTTCATTTACTAAATATAATCCTTCTCCTTATCTTTATATACATCAATGCACTCAATATATTAAGTATCTTTATATTCTCTCCTTTTTTGCAATGCCTTTCCTTTGTTTATCTATTTTTTTCATTGTATTTATAACATTTCATTTTTTTGTTTTTGGCATGTGTGTGTGTGATGTGTGAATGTGTGTGTGTGTGTGTGCAAATTCACTTGTGTGTGGGCTCACATGTCTGCATGCAGTGTGTGTGCATGCATGTGGAGGCCCAAAATCTATGCTGAGTGTCATCCTTGTTCACTCTCTGTTATTTATTTATTAAGGCATGATCACTGACTGGCAGCTGACCAATTCTGGCTGGACTTGCTGGCCAGCTCGCTTTGGTTAGGGGATCCTGTCTCTGTCTTCTGAGTGCTGGGTGGCTGCCACCTGCTTGCCCTGCTCCCATGTGAGTTCTGAGGATCCAACCTCTGGTCCTTGTGCTTGAAAGACAAGCACTTTATCCACAGAGACATCTCTCCACTCCACATTTCATTCTTCTCTGATCTCTCATGATAGTGCCACCAACAGAAATTTGACTGTCACTGGGTGCTTGTTTTATTTTTGTTTAAATTTTTATTTTATCTCTATGAGTTTGGGCCTGCATGAAGGTAAATACACCCATGTCATGCAGTTCCCACAGAAGATAGAAGAAGGCATCAGGTCTCTTGGAGTTGCAGACTCCTGTTAGCTATCATGTGTGTGCTGGGACTGAACCTGGGTCTTCTGCAAGAGCACCCAACGCTCTTAACCACTGAGCCATCTCTCCAGCATCATGGTGCTTATTTTAACAGAAATGTTTCATGTATTTCATTAGCTTTTGCAATTAACTAATAATTAAATGGCTATAAGTTATACTCATTATTACTTTATTTGAATCATTTAACCACTGAACAAAAAAATATCTTTCTAAAAGTTGTATGCTAGGAAAGCTTTATTTGAATATAAACTATGAAATGCCTAGGATTTTGTGAACTGAATAACAGACATAATGGTAAGCACATGGGTATAGGGTTTAGGGTTCCAGTCTCAGGTCTGGTAATATCAGTTGGCTTATGTTTGTCTGAAAGTTTTGTGCCTCTTTCAACTGAAAGATGAAATACTCACTTGAACTAAAACTGATTTTTTTAAAACTGTTTTTTTGTAGAGGAATCATCTCTCAATTAAGAAGAAAATGATGTGTTCACATTTACAGAAATCTCATGTCTACCAAAGCCAGTATTAAAACAGAAAAAAATTATATATAAAATAATTATATCATGTTTCATCCAAACCAATAATCTTTTTTTGAAGTGAAAGTGTGCTTTCATGGAAATATCTCTCCCAACCCATCACCAAGTTAAGGTCATGTGCAGTTCTTCGTCTCTAAGCTGTCCCCCCAGCACTCAGTGACAGGCTGCTTTCTGCCTTGTTTGCAGGTTCAGCAGTGTGGATCTGTACCCACCAAATGAGGATAGGTCGCTTGGGGCAGCATAGCCCCCTGAGCTCAGCACACACATGCAGTCCAGTGGTTACAATGGCTGATGATCACAGATACTCACAGGATAGAAAATGTAGATCTGAGCTTTACCCAGGACAGGACTTACCTGAGAAGGCCACTTTCTCTCTCCATTTACAGCCCAGATCAGCTGCCCACCTGCATTAGGAACACAGAAGCAGTCGTCTCTTTTCTCTGTCATTTGCTTTCTAATTTACATAATAGAATTTTTGGCTGAACTTAGAGCTTTGAGATATGATTTGAGTTCAACTGCTCCTTTGTAAACAGACAGCAAAACTGTAGACAATTAATAAAAAGGTAAGAACATTTCTATTAAAATAATAACAACAAAAACAATTAAAGCCGGGTGTGGTGGTACAGGTCTTTAATCTCAACACTGGAAAGCAGATGCAGGTGGATTTCTGTGAGAACAAGACAGCCTGATCTTCATAGTAAGTCCCCAGCTGGGGGCTATAGAGAGATCCTGTTTTAAAAATACCCCCCAACCCCCCAAAAACAAAAAACAAACAAAACAGCAACAACAAAACAATCGAAAGAGACAAGCCTGAGACTTTAAAAAAAATTTATTATTTTTATTTTGTGTGTGTGTGTATTGTCTGCATGTAGGTAAGTGCCCCATGTCATGCAATAACAATCGAAAGAGACAAGCCTGAGACTTTAAAAAAAAATATTATTTTTATTTTGTGTGTGTGTGTATTGTCTACATGTAGGTAAGTGCCCCATGTCATGCAATACCCACAGAGGACAGAAGAGGCTGTAACCCATGGAGGACAGAAGAGGCTGTAGGATCCCCTGGAACTGGAGTTATGGACAGTTGTTAGCTGCCATGTGGGTGCTGGGATTCGAACCCGAGTCTTCTGAGCCTGAGATTTTTTTTTATTTCCTAGATATCTGAGGATGTAGATTATTAGGACTGAATAAAATAAAGTCATTACTTAAGCTCTTTTTGACTAGGAGGTATTATAGACTCTTAAAGATTTAAATAGGAAATGCTAAAAAACATCTTAAATAATATATAGATACATTTTTATTTAAATGGGAGACATTAAAATGAATTTTTAGGAGAAACAGATTGTTCTATTGATAATTAGTGTTAATATTACGTTTTAAAGAATCTGTACAGCTTTCCTGACAGGATGTTCACTAAAAGAGACAGATGAGGCATTGAGGACATATCAATATGACTTACCTTGCCAGATGTTACTGTCACTACCTAGATGGACCCTTCTCTCATGTAGATAGGAATCAGGCTCAGACTGGCTCGGAAGTGAAGCATATACGAGTTTATCACAAAATAGTTCCCTAACTTCTCCATGCGTGGAGCATGGAGATAAACACAGGGCAAACTTGGTCCTGCAGGTTGTCAGCACAGCACTAGGTGGGGGCTGGGAAATCAGGAGTTCAAGGTCATCCACAGCTACATAGCAAGCCTGAAGATATCCTGGGTGTATGAGACATTGTCTAAAAGCACTCAACCAACCAACAACCAACCAACCACAAAAGCAACAACAACGTCAGTGAAAATCACCATTGGCTACTTTATTGACAGAGTAGCCAGGAACAAAGATGTACATATTTTTTTTCTGGTGGCAAAAGTCAAGTGCTCATGCTTTGTCTGAGGATGGGAGGCAATGGCACACAGGCACTGTTGCAGAAACTGGACTGTGCCTGTGTTTGTGGCACAGCGCTCCTCTTTACGGAAATCTTAGGGTTCTAACATATTACACTGAAGGAGTAATGAGACTAAAAGGCAGATCTTGGTCAGACTCATCACATCTTGCTGGTCACTACTCCTTACCAATTTGCTCATCTCTCCCTGTATTTCTTCCCGTTTATATCCAGAAGTACGGCTGCCTGAATGTCACTGTGGGGTTACAGAGCTTGCCTGTTCATTGGTTTCCTTCTGCCTACTTATTGTGTCAGTCAGACCTGCGAGCTCCCTACATCAATGCAATAAGAGCAATACGCTGCAGGGGTGGTTTAGAGTCCCAGTAATGCCTCGTGAGTGCCCTACAATTCTATCTGGACATGTACAGGCTTCCCTATAATGTTACTTCCCTAAACACTATCAATCGCATCCCCCAATACTGTCTTCATTTATGGAGCCATCTTTACTGTCTGTGCCTCATGTGAAATGCTCTATCTCACCCACCAGAGTACCTGAGAGGAAAAATCCTATAAGCCTGGTGTGATAGTTAACTAAAAAATATTTTTATTGATTCAAGAATTTCATACACTATATTTTGATCCTATTTAGACACCCTCTCCCTCTCTACCCTCACCCACATCCCTACGCTCCCTTTCGGACTTGGTGTTCTCTATCACTGTCTTTTAAAAAATGCTTATCGAGTCTATTTGTGTTTCTCAAGTGCTCCTAGGGGTGGGTCTACCCCTTGGCACCTGGTCAACCTATGAGGCATCATACTAGTAAGGAAACTGACGCTCCCTCTTCCAGCATCCACCAAATGTTCAACTAGGGCTGGAACTTCCTACCCACACCCCCCGTCCATTCTGGACCCCTGTCTAGCTTGGGTTTGCACAGATCTTGTGCATGGTGTCATAAGCATTGTGGGTTCTTATGTGCAACTACCCTGTGATGTCCAGACAACACAGTTAGCTTGATTCACCCACCACCTCTGGCTCTTACAATCTTTCTGCCCCTTCTTCAGCAATGATCCTTAGCCTTGGAGGCAGAGGGTACAATATATGTCCCATTTAGGCCTGAACACTCCACAATACTCTGCATGTTGACCTTCTGTGTGTACCTGTATTGATTGCCATCTGTTTTAAGAACCTTCTCTGGTGAGAGTTGAGAGATGCACTAGTCTATGGGTATAAGTCGTTATGAATCAGTTTGATGTTATATCTGTTTAACAGAATGATAGCTTCTCCCCTATGACCTGTCCAGCCATAGGTACCTGACCCTGATAACAGCGTCAGGTACAGACTCCATCTTGTGATGCAGGCCTTAGTACAGGGAAAGCCAGCCAGCAGAGATGGAGCTTCAAGGTCAGTACCAGCTTGATTTCTCCTTGTATGTTCTGAGACTCAGATATGGATTATCTTCAGAGATTAGGTCATAACCAAGCTCTGGTGGGAACCAAGGACAATGGAAATAGCCAGCATTGCCTTAGTATCTGTGGGATGTTTCTTGTCAACAACTCTAAAAGAGAGAGTTCATTTCTAACATTGGGCTTTTATTTTCTAGCCTGTGATGTCTAGCACGGCCATTGAACCCCTGTTATAGGTTAACTACATTTAAACTCTTTTAGTATCTTATATGTATATATCGAAAAGTTTGTTTAGTAGGTTTGCATATGACTCTTTCAAAAGGCCTTTAATGATAGCAATCCCTCCTCTCATCCCCTCTTCTCCCCTACCCTTCCCTTCCCACACCAGCAATTCCCCTTTATGTCACTGCATTCTAGCTCCCCTTCCAAAGTCCCCATCTCATTGCCACTTATTAGTTTCTTGATCTTTAAGGATTTTTCCAGTTGAAACATATCTGTCTAAAGTTTGAAAGGTAGCATCCACTTATGAGAGAGAACATGTGACATTTGCCTTTCCAGGTCTGGGTTGGCTTACCTCACTTAGGAGGATACTTTATAGTTTCGTCCATTTACCCTACCTGTGAATTCCATAACTTCATTTTTTTTCTTAATAGCTGAATATTCCATTGTGGAAATGTACCACACTTTCATTATCTATTCATTAGTTGATGGACATTAGGTAGTTTCTATTTCCTGGCTATGGTAAGTAGGGCATCAACGAGCATCATTCAGATAAAGGGGCGATCTGCTGAATGGGGACAGATCTTTACCAGCTACATATTGACAGCGGGTCAGTATCTAGAATACACAAAGGTCTCCAAAAAAAATGAACATAAAAACAAACAACTCAATACAAATTTTGGGCAAAGAACTACACAGAGTTTTCAAATGATGAAAAACAGATGACTATGAAATATCTTTTAAACTGTTCAATATCTTTAGTTATTAGGGAAATGCAAATTAAAACCACTTTGAGATTTTATCTTACCCCAGTCAGAATGATTAATATCCAAAAAACAAATAATGACGATTCTGGCCAGGATGTGGGGAAAGAGGAACGCTTATTCACAGCTGGTGGGAATGCAAACTGGTTCAACTTCTGTGGAAATCAGTGTGGAGGTTCCTCTGATAGCTAAAACTAGATTTCCTACGTAATCCAGCCATACAACTCCAGGACATATACCCAAAGGACTCTGTATCCTACTGTGGACCTATCTGTTCATCTGTTATAGTTAAAATAGTGGTTGTCAACCTGCTAGGATTTAAAACCACCTTTGGATCAAATCTCAGGGCCTGTTTGTAAGGGAATATCTGGCTTAGATTCATTGAGGTGGCAAGATCTTCCCTATTTGTTCATGGAACCATCCCATTAGCTGAGGTCCCAGCATGAATAAACAGGAAGCAGGCTGAGCTCAAGCAGATGATGCTGTTTCCTGACTGTGTGCGATGTGATCATCTGTCTCCTGCTTCTGCTATCAGGCCTTCCCTGCCTTGATGGGCTGCATCAACAGGAGCTGCATGGACTGCATCAGGAGATGCCCTGCCTTGATGGGCTGCATCAACAGGAGCTGCATGGACTGCATCAGGAGATGCCCTGCCTTGATGGGCTGCATCAACAGGAGCTGCATGGACTGCATCAGGAGATGCCCTGCCTTGATGGGCTGCATCAACAGGAGCTGTGGGCCACATTATCCCTTCCTTCCTTAAGTGACTTTTGGCCAGTGTTTTTGGTACAGCAGTCAGAAATGTAGTGAATCCACCCAGGGTTGGGCATGTCCATTATGTTTGGTTATAATTGTCTCTTTCTTGTAGAATTCAACCTTTTCCTTTCCTTTGCCAACTGTTGTGAAGGATACAAAGAGGACCAAATGGGCAAAATTTGGGGGCTGTTTGTGATAGCAGCCCCCTGATATACATCAGCAGAGGTGTGGGAGGTAGGTAATGCTGTGAGGTGCTGTTCCAGCTGGTCACCACAGAACTAGAGTCCTTTGTCCAGCCTGCCTTTGATACTGTGAATACTGCTTAGATCAGAGTTACCTTCTGTTATTTGTCAGAAAGAAATATGCCTAATTAATATGAGATAGATTTTAAAAGTGCATACAAATAGTCCCATCTGAATACATTAATTTATTTGAATAAAAACAATCAATTGTTTTACAATATTGACATTTACTCAATAATTAATTTAGTCAGTGTGTATTTATCATGGGATATTGCAGTTAAGTTATCAAGCTTTGAAACTAGTTTTAAAATTAATCAAAATTTTATATGAAATTTATCTAATGCTGTTAATTATGTACAGTTCGTCTATGCCAGAAACCAGTCATAGTATAGATGCTGCTAATATTGATACCTCCACTTGCATCATGAACCTATTAAGTTTTAAAATTTTAAAAGAGTTAAAACTTGGAAGCGTATTTGAAATCGCATTTTGGCTAGGGCTGATATGTTGGTGTAGTGACAGAGATTTTTAAAGGTCATATTTCAGCTAGAAATTTTCTTATGTTTTGCCAAGAGTCATAGCAAAATTAAAACCCTTTCCAAGGAGGCATTGTATGCCAAGGAGAACAACTCTGAGTACATGCAAAGAAATGTTTCCAAATTTAATTTGTGTATTAGAAATTAAAAAATAAACCAGTGGAAGGAAATTTTTAACTGTAATTTTTTGTTCCATGCATGCATGTACACATAAAATATGATCACATACACCCCATTTCCCTCTTCCAACTCCCCCCATAACCACTGCCAACATGTTCTGCCCAAATTTACTTACTTTTTTTTCTCTTTTTGAGACCCCATGAAGTTTGGTTAGTGTTACCTATATGTACATTGGTTTGGGGCCAACCCCTGGAGCACAGGTAACCTACAGTGGGAATATCCCTGTAGGGGGTGTTATTTTTATTTTATAAATATGAGTGTATTGCCTACGTGTATGTAAATGCTGTGCAATGTCCATGGAGATCATAAAAGCTCATATCCCCTGGAACTGTGTGGTTGTTAGTCACCATGTGGGTGCTGAGAACAGAACCCAGGTCCTTTGCAAGAGCAAGTAGTGCCCTTTACTGCTGAGTCATCTCCCCAGACCCGTGCTGCTCTGCTTATAAACTTCAAACAGTCCTGCTTCTGTTAGTATACATCTATCATCTATCTATCTACCTATCTATCTATCTATCTATCTATCTATCTATCTATCTATCTATCATCTATCATCTATCTATATCATCTATCTCCTATCATCCATCTATCTATATCTATATTTATCTATCATCTATCTATCTATCTATCTATCATCTAACATCTATCTATCTATATTTATCTATCTATCCTTCTATCTATCTATCCTCCTATCTTCTATCTTCTATCATCTATCTCTATCTATCTATCATCTATCTATATCTATCTATCTATCATCTATCTATCATCTTCTATCATCTATCATCTATCTATCATCATCTATCATCCATCAATAAAACTCTATTGTGCATATATACCACATTTTGCTTACCTATTTGTTGATGGATACTTGGGCTAGCTCCATTAGCTGTTGTGAGTAGCGGATGTGCACATACCTTGTGGCATGCTGATTTAGATTTCTTTAGTTTCACGCACAGGTGGTCTAGCTGGATCTTATGGTAGTTTTGTTTTAGTTTTGGGAGCAACCTCTGTGCTGATCTCCATAATGGCTGTATCAGGTTAAGGTCATACCAGAAGAGCATAAAACTTCCCTTTTCCCCCACAGGCTCGCCAGGGTTTGTGGTTGCTTTTGGAAACAGTCCCTGTGATGCATGTGATGGAACCTCAGGAAAGTTACGATATTCTTTTCTTTGGTAGCTGTGGTCCTTGAATGATTTTATTGTATAATTATGGGAAATTTATGCTTCATCTTTTAAAAAATATTTATTATTTTTATCTTACATGTATGAGTGTACTGCCTGCATGTGTGTAAGTGCAGCCATCATGCAATGCTTGCAGAAGTCAAAAGAAGGCATCGGATCCCCTGGAATTGGAGTTACAGACAGTTGTGGGTGGTCCTCTGCAAGAGTAGTCAGTGCTCTTAACCACTGAGCCGTCTCTACAACCCCCTGTATTTCTTCTTTTCTGAGCCGTCTGATCATTTCATTTCCACATTTACTATTTGGATTACTTAATTTTGGCATTTAACTTTTGATTTCTTTTTATTCTGTCAGATGTATAGCCAGCAAAAATCCGCCTTTTGGTATGCTGTCTCTTCACTCTTGCTTTTTCCGCGTGTTGAAGTCTTGTAATTTGTTCTGTAACAACCCTTCATTTAAAACAAAACTTTGTGGCCAGCAGAATGACTGCCGAGCTAGGCTTCCTCCTCTTCCCTGAAAGGGCAGAGCTTTGCTTTATTTTTCTTGCCTGCAGTGCCTCCCTTTCCCACCGCACCTGGCTAATCTTCAGAAGATGCCACATTTCTCTTTTCATGGATCATTTCTTGCTTGAATTGTTGTTTTTTTTTTTTTTTCTCGTGCTCTCTTTTTCTTTGGCTGCCTAAATTTCTTTCCTCTTTCAAACCCAGCTCAGTTATCACACTTCCTGGTGGCCCCTCTCTTCTATTAAATGCTTCTACAGCAGTCAATCTGTCTAGGAAATTGTGCTTGTTACATACCTGCTTATCTATGCCCATGTCTCTCCTGTGCTGGGTTTGTAGTTCGAGAAAACAGGCTTTCTTGATTTGTGTATTGCCAGTGTTTCATAGAACATTTGCTATACTGTTCAGTGTGTCATAGTATATGTGCATTGGGTACATTCTTGAGTGAATTATAGCATTTCACACATTAACATTCAAAATTTAGAAGGAATTCTATGAATAAACCTTCCAGATTATTTTCTTGTTTTTTTAAAAAAATATTTATCTATTTTTAATTTATAGGCTGCTCCCTGGCTTTGAGTGGGGACTCCACTGTCCACCGTCTAACTTGCCTCCCTGCTCTGGGAGAGCCTGACAGGCCTCATGAGCTTTTAGAGGAGGGAAAGGAAGACCTCAGACTCTTCAGGCATCAACAGGAGAGTTGGTGCCCTTCGTTTTCTGAATAGCTCCATGTCACTAAATCCTTGTTTAGCAAGTGAGACTCATGTACTGCTCCAAAAATCTTAAATTTAAACAAATTGTAGAAGCTGCAAATCAAGGGCTGGGGGTGCAGTCAGTGGTTGGGCACTTAGTCGGCATATGCTAGGGCCTAGGTTGTCCCCAGGAGGTAGGGGGCTGAATATAAGATATAGATAGATATGTATGTATGTATATGTATATGTATATGTATATGTATATGTATGCACCTGTGCATACAATGCCCATGGAAGCCAGAAGAGGCCATCGGATTCCCTAGAATTGGAGTTAAGCACTATTGTTAGTTGCCTTGTGGGTGCTGTGAACTGAATCCTGGTCCTCTGTAAGAGCTGTCAGAGCTCTTAACTGCCAAGACATCTCTCTAACCCTGGATTGTTTTCAGTACACATTGAGAGATTTGACTGAATAAAAAAATCCTCGATAGTTGCTAATTCAATCCTATTAGCAAAGTGTGATTATAGATTGCCATTCCAATTTCACATATGAGAAAAGGGAGTTCAATGAATTTAAGTAAATTTGTCTGAATCCACAGAAGTAGTCGAGGAAAGCTTATGGTTTGAGGCACAAGGGATTATTTTCTACTTCTTTACATTTATTGCAGCTTCTCTGTGGCCACATCACCACAGTGCCTGTCACCCTCAGAGGACCGTAGGACTCAAAACGTTCGAGAAATACCAAGGCGCCTTTCTCAAGCAGTGTTCTGTGATATCATGTGAAAGTCCATGCCCCAGCTGTGATGTCTTGGACTCTGTCAGCAAAGTCCTTATCTTTAGGAAGAAATAATTAAATTCTTAGAGTTAGACTTGGAAGAAATCTTTGAATTTCAACTCAAGCCTCTAATTCTTGAATGACCTTTGCAACAAAATAGCACTATTTTCTTCCACATTTAGAATTAAACAGATTTTTTAAAGCACTAACTTCGTGCGCTTTCTTTAACAGTGTAATTATTTCTAACTTTAACCTTTAAAAATGTGTTTGTTATTTGAACATAATTACCCAAAGGAAAAATAATTTCTATTGCATAAATATTAATATGAAACAATATATACTGTGGAGGAAGTACAGAATATTCTCCTCCGTTTACAGCTTCAGAAGAGGAAAACCACATTTTTAGTCATCATTTTACAGGACTACATCTAAGACATTTTGCAAATTGTATAGTATGTTCCTGATTCTGATCTGTCTTAATTTCATGGAAATGCCAGTATGCTGAAAGTCATTTTGTATTACTTTTGTCTTGTTTTGTCCCTCTAAGGATTTATTTTGTAGTAGCTAAAAATTATATTACTTTGCAACAATAAGGAGAATCTAGATTTAAAGTGAGAGGAAGTTTATTTAAATTCTGACTGTGTCATCCACTGGCCTTACTTTGGACAGTGTAATTAATCTTTCTGAGGTTACAAATACTGGTCTATAAAATACAGTCCTAGCATCTTGCCTTGTTGAGACGTGTTATATAGATAAGCTTGTTGATGACAAGGACTGGGTTTTGTAGACTATTCTCTTCTCAGACACAGTGATCCACTAAATCAACATGGTCCTCAGTTTCTTTGTAGTAATTTACACATTTAAGTCATGCTTGTAATGATATTTATTTCTTATTAGATAAAGGAGAAAGAAGAATCTATAAATTTCACACACTATCAAGAGTGCATGATATTTAAAAAATAAGTTTCAACATAAAAATGTTCATGGTGGGGGTTGGGGTGTAGATCAATGGCAGAGTGTACAGTCATATATTACTGTAAAATATAAGGCAGGATGCTGGGGTTTTGCTAGGTCATGGTCTCACTGGGGCTCAGGGCAACTGAACTTGTCATGATAGTTCATGTCACCAAACTGGATTTTCTCAGATATTGTTTTTTGCAGTTTTTTTGTATAAATTGGCAACTCATTCTTGAATCTAACAAAAATTAATTGAACACTTACATGCTAGCCACTTTAAGCTTTCCTAGCAAAGGTCCATAGATTGATTAGCTCAAACCACAATTTAGTACTAAGTGCTCAGGTGGCTTCAATACAAAGGTCAGAGTGCCAGTGTGGTTTGATTCCTGGTGAGTAGTCTCTTCCTGGTTAGACCCTCATAGGGTCCTTGGTAAGTGTGGGCACACACGTACAGGACAGGCTCTGCCTCCCGAGCTCTGCTCTTCCAGTCACCGTAAGGGTTAAGGGTCAGTTTTGGTCTTTCTGAATTCAGTAGCTCCAGGAAGAATCCACGGGAAGAGTAACCCTTCTCTCTCCACACACACACACACACACACACACACACACACACACACACAGATAATATACATATAGACAGATATAGATAGTCAGCTTATAAGTGTTTTAATGCTATCATGAAATAACATGGAAATTTCACCCTCATGACTTTATCTCAACCTAATTACCTCTTAAAAGTCCTTCTTAAATGCCGCCACAGTAAAGATTAGAGTTCAACACAAGAATTGCAGAGGAGGCAGAAACCTTCATTCCACAGTGCCTACTATGTCTCAGACATTCTAGGTGCCTGAGGTACAAGGGTTTCTGAAATGCCTCTGCCCCTTTAAAATGTGTGTTCTATTGAGATCAGGGGGGATTAATGTGTCATACAAAGCAGTCAGAGCACAGTGACTGAGGACCTGTGTTCTGCTTTGCGTGTGATAGACAGGAGGAACCGAGGTGAGGCTCTTTTCAACGCCCCTGGGGCTCTGATCATTTGCCTATGGCCTCATGGCTTCTTGGTATATGGAGAACTCCCTGCTGTGAGGCCTTTTCTGGCTACAGGACTTTACCAATCTGTGATGTGCCAGAGCTGCTAAGGCAGACCTTCCTAGAAGCAGCTGCTCCATGATGCTAGAGCAGAATTGATGGCTAGAATGCCCCTTTTTATGTCTCACACAATTTGCCGCAGGTCCACAAGGACCTAGAGCCCATTTTCGATAGCAGTCATGTGTTCCTGTTCATGATTTTCTCAATTTCCTTCACTTTCCCATTCAAGGACCCCAGCTACCTGTGCTTCTTGGTCATATGTACCAGATAAATTGCTTGCTCTGAAATGTTTGCTATAGAAGGGCCATGGTACAGAGTAGGGAGCTGACTGAGGTGTATGAAGAGAGAAAATTCCAGGTTCAGCATATGTCTCGGCTCATTCTCGATGGCTGATGTCAATATTATCAGAGTTTAGTAACCAGGACTTTCTCTTTATGGCTTGTGGTTTTAAAGCCTTGTTTGGAAATTTTCATACTCCTCTGCTACCAGAACCCAGAGGCCATTTTAATACTTGGACTCCTCCAGTTTCATATTTTTCCCTATGAGAATAATGGTCTGACAAGTGTTGACCAAAAGTCTATTTTTTTGTCCCTTGCTCAATGCCTTTTCAGGACTTAGCTTGCATCAGACATTAGTATACAATTCAGTGGAAATGGAGCTAGCAGTCATCTTTATATTGATGTGAAAATGAGAGTTTATTACTATTAGATGTGATTTTTTGCTATAAACTTAGGGTAAGTATATTTTATACATGATGGAAATTTCCATAAATTTAGACTTTCAAATAGATTTTAAAACATCACATATATATATTAATTTTGCTGAATATTTTCCCCTACCTGTGAAATAACAATGACATGTTTTCTGTTTTTCTGAGTTGAGGTTGGACGTGTAACCTTTAACGAGATCTGGACTAGTCACCTGGTTCCTTACATTTGCTCTTGTGTGAACTTGAGAGATTTCTTAGCCTCTTGGACAATAAATTTCACCATCTTTAGGTTAAATATAAAGTAAATTTCTGCTAAATGACATTGCCAAATGAATGCAACCCATATCCATTCCTAGATTTAAAAATTAAGTATTAAGTAAATCTATATTATTTGTAGAAGTTATACTAAACTAAAATTCTATTTTAAGCTCTGGTGATTTTAATAGTAAGAAGTTTTGTGATATTCTACTTTTGTGAAGTGCATGAGAAAAATTAAAAACAACAGAAGCATCCGTTTCACCCCCAGTCTCTGAAATGAAATTAATCAGGAGCTACAGACAACTAAACTGAGCTTAAGACTGTTAGGAAAAAGGTTCAAAGTAAGAGAAATCTGAGAAACTTTACTCCAATGAAAGCTTAGTCTGCAAACATATGAGAGTTAGACATATGACATCAATAAAGAAAAGTGATGCCTTTGCTGTTGACAGATGGATGGGTTACTAGGAATTATCTCACTGGATTTCCTCTTGGCCATCTGCTATTTTCTCAACAATAATATTTGAAAACAGCTGGGTGTTTTATATTTATTTACTGTTTCAAATAAAGTAGCAATATTGACTTTTCATACATCTTAAAGCATTTCATGTACATGTCTTCTTATCTTTGTGAAATTTGTGGGATCATAGCACTTCATCACTACTGAAGAATTTTTCTCTTTTTTGCAGGGAGTATAATTTTAGAAAGATATGAGAATTAGTTGATTTGGTCTATATCACAGATTTCTGCTTATAGGAAATTCTAGCCCATCCACTGTCTCTAAAGCCCTGTGGTGCAATGGTACATCATTTTCATCTTTGCTGAGAGCAATGAGCTTCCCTGGCATGCTATGATCATTATGGCTGTAAGTGCATTGTTAGAAATTATTCTTCTTAGACTGGTGGGATGGCTCAGTTGGTCGAGTGTTGTATAACCACACGGTGGTTATGCTTATGACCCCAGCACTTAGTGGGTAGAGATGGATCCCTAGGGCTCACTGGCCAGCTAGTCTTGCCTGCTTGGTGAATTCTAGGCCAGTGAGAGATTCTATCTTAAAATATAAGGTAGGACTGACCTTGAGGAACCATGCCTGAGCTGTTCTTTGTCCTTCAGGAGCATTTGCACCTGTAAGTGTAACCCCTCCCACAATATGTATGCACAAGAAACCCACAAAACAGGAAATAATTATTCTTAAATTCTTAATTTGAGGGGCTGGAGAGATGGCTCGGCAGTTAAGAATGCTGGTTGTTCCTGCAGAAGACCCGGGTTCGAATCCCAGCACCCACATGGCAGCTAACAACTGTCTTTAACTTCAGTCCCAGGGGCTCCAACAGCCTTTTCTGACCTCTGCAGGCATTGCATAACATGGGTGCACTTACCTACATGTAGGCAATACATGCATACACATAAAATAAAAATAATAAAGTTTTAAAAATTCTTAGTTTGAATTCTCTCAGTATAACTAGAAAAATTATTGTTGTTAGAAATCAGCTAAACTTTAATAAAATGCCCTATTCAAATTGCTTTTTCCTTTACACAAATAGCATTCAGAAGGGATTGAGCTGAATTCCGTGGAGCAGTTAATCAATATTCCGTGGTCTTTGCATTTCTTCTCCCTTTCGGCCTTCTGGTTCTCATATATGAAGTCTTATGTCCAGAGAATCAGATTGCTTGTAGATTTCTACAAACAGAGAATAAAGACAAAGGACACTCTTTAAAACATGTGATGTGCTTTGTGCTTTTATGCCTTAAGAAAGATTTACTTATTTATTTAAATTTGTGTGTATGTGGATATATCTGTAAGATAGCCTGCCACATGAGGACAGGTATCCACAGGGGTCAGAGGTGGCATCAGAGCCTTTAGAGCTGGAGTTGCAGGCTTCATGGGGGTGCTGGGAACTGAACTCTGGTCCTGTACTGGAGCAGCCCTGAGTGCTTTAAGCCATGGATGACAGATAACAGACAGCATGATTCCATTTCCATAGTTTGCCTTTTGGCATAATGTTTTATAATTCTAAATTCATTCAGATCAGATTCTTATAGTCTATAAACCACTGAGTTGAAACTTTGAACACTGTCAATGATTTCATGTGGACAAATTTGCTTAATGCTTACATTTTTCACTCCAGCGCTGAAGACATTTGATTGCTGTGTGGCATCTTCAGCTGTCAAAAGAGTCAGAACGATGCAGGGGAGGAAGATTGAACTGGTTCCCTTTCATTACCTCTTCATGGGCTTCATTTTTTTTTTATTTATATGAATGTTCTAATGATGGCAGGATTTTATGATAAAGAAAAATAAGTTGTACCCTGAGGTGATATTCCTACTTTGATGGACTATAAAGCATGTTAAAATTGGTCATTACCAACTATAATTCTTCATGGCTTGAAGCATGGTTAGTATAAGTCTTTGGATTATAAAAATAGAGATCAATTTAGTTTCCGCCACTAAACTGCAATGCATCCAGACCACAGTAGGACAGAATGACAGCACCGATCAGCAGTGGCTGATTTAGCGTTCCCTAGGTTTTGAATGAAAGCAGCTTTGCCTTCTGTGGGAGTTGAAGGGAGAGAATGTCAACTGAACCAGGATCATTGTGGGAGACAGGGTTGAGCCTAGGGTGAAAGTCTTATTGACAGCCATACAGCAGGCCTGAGGCAACGGCTCGACTGCTGGAGCCACAAGGAATGCCTTGTGACATTTGCTCCCATTGGCTGATCATGAGACTGAAGCCTAGAGCTTTCCACTCCCTAATCACCACCCTTGGAATTCCAAATTGCAACACTTAGATATTGCAACAGTCAGGGTCACTAGGTTTCCAGGAATCCAGGCTCTGTAATCTGAAACCCAGTATGCTAATGAGGCATCCTACCCGCTGTTCTGTGATGGGACCTTAAGTCTGTTATCCTAATAAGGTATCCTACTTGCTGTACTGTGATAGGACACTAAACCTGTTATGCAAATAAGGTATCCTACTTGCTGTGCTGTGATTGGACCACCACCCCTATATAAGCTTGTGCCTTCCTGCAATAAAGCAGACCTGTGTCACTGAACCTGGTCTCTTGTGTCTGAATGCGGCTCCACTGACACAGTATCCTCACCAGCCCTGGGGTCGGGAACTGGGCAGAAGCAGCGATGACAGAAGGTGGCACTGGGCGAGCAGAAGAGTGGCCTCAGCCCAGGGCAGGTAGAAGAGCAGCCTCAGCCAGGGCGAGCAGAGGAGCAGCCTTGACACCCGTGAGAATGGAGGAGTGGCACGAGAATGGAGGAGCGGCCGCCGCTGGTGGTGACTACAGATCATGGCAGGGTACTTGAGCTTGAAGGACCCAAGAATTCACAATCACCTTAAAGAAAATAACCATTCCCAAAGAGAAAGCATAGAAATTCTTTAACAAATTACTTATTTAATAACTAGAGTCTGAGGCTAAAATGCCATCGTGTACCAACAAGAAGCTTGGAGACAAAATGAGAACTTGCCCCACACAGAGTCAAGCCTGCATTTTCTAGCATGTTAACAGAGACTGTTCACAGACTTTCCAACAGAGCTCCAAGTCTGCGGATTTCACTTGGTGTGGCACAGAAAACCACATTACTTTCTGTTTGATGTGATTATCTCCAAGTATCTGGTACTTTCATTATCACTGGGACAAAAATACCAGCCACAAGCAATTTAAAGGCAAAAAAGGTGTCTTTGCTCACAGTTTCAATCCATTATGGTGAGGATGCATGGTGGCTAGAGTTTTTGGTGCCTGGGGTGGAAACTTGCATGCTGGAATTTTTTTTTCAGTTGTAGATCAGGAGATAGAGAACTTTAAGCAATGTGAGGTCAGGCTATAGCAAGCAAAAGATTGTCCCTGGTTAACTTTAACCCCCAAGTAGGCAATTACACCCCCAAATTTCCAGAAGAGTGCCACGAGTTGGAAATCAAGTGCTCAGAACAAGAATCTGTGGGAAACACTTTACTTCAAAGTCCACATTAGTGTCATCCATTTTCTTGCAACCAACATGATACTTTGTATTTAGTAATGAAATATTCAATTTTGCATGTATGTCACATTTTCTTCATTCATCTGTTGATGGGTAACTGGTTTGATTCCAATTGTGATGCTACCACAATAAACATGGGTATGCAAATATCTCTACTGCATGGTACCGTTGATGGCCTTGGTCTATATCCAGGAATAGCATAGCTAGGTTGTAAGCTAGTTCTATCTTTTATGAACTTCTAAACTGTTCTGTAGTGCCGTACTAATTCATGTCCCAACACAACAGAGCACAAGAACCTGCTTCCCATGAACCCTTGCCAGCATTCATTACGTTCTCCAGATAGTAACCATTCTGGGGTCAGATGAAACCTCAGTGATGTCTTGATTTGCATTTCTATGATGGCTAAAAGGTGAAACTTTTCCTTCATTTACACATTGCCCCCCCCTCACTGGCCAGGAATACATCTTCAATTGTTTCTCCTACATTTAACTCTATCCTTTGGAAAGTTTAGATGTTACATTAAGGCCCATGATCCTGTTTAAGTTGAATTTTGTACAAGATGATTGATGAGGGAGAGTCGTGATTCAGTCTTCTACATTAAAAGGAGATCTTAAGTAACCTCAAAGTCTCAAAAATATAAGAACAGTATAATCCTAACATTAGTAGCAGAAAGGAAATAAAAATCAGAGCTAAAATTAACATAGTAGAAATCACAAAATAATATAAAGAATCAAGGAAACAGAGTTGGTCATTTCAAAAGATGAATAAAAATTAACAAACCCTTAGCAAAACTAACAAAAGGATACAGAATACACAAATTAACAAAATGAAGATAAAATATAAAAGTAAATATGACTGAAATAATAAAGATCAGTTGGAAATATTTTTATATGGTCTAGTAAATTGAAAATCTAAACGGAATAGACATGTATGAACCACCAAAATTAAACAAGTTAGTAATGAGGAACACATTTGGAAACAGTAACAAAAAAGCCCAAGGCAGGACAGTATTGCTGTTGAATTCTACCAGATGTTAAATAAGAACAAACACCCACGCTCCTCAAAATATTCCAGAAAATACAAAGGGAGGAACACTTCATTATTACTTTTTCAGTTTCTGTAATCAAACATCCAATAGAAACTATTTAAGAGATGGGTCATTTATTTTGATTCATGGTTTCAGAGGATTGAGGTCATCCTTCATTGGCCCTAATGAACTTGGGACCGCCAAATGTCAGGAAAATGAGGGTGAGAGCTCTCTGATCTGATTGTGTCTATTAATATTCCAACATCCTTGCAGGAAAAATCTGAGTAATGCTTTATATATTGGCAAACAATGACATCCATTTCTTCTTCCCAAATCATTTTATAAATAAACCTGGCTATGCATTCAATAGAAAACAAACAAGCCAGCTGTGGTAGCATGCACGTTTAATTCCAGAACTCCAGAGACAGAAGCAGGTGGATCTCTGTGAGACCAAGGTCAGCCTGGTCTGCGTAGTGAGTTCCAGGCCATCTGGGATTAAAGGGAAAACCTGTCTCAAAAAGACCAAAACAGAAAAGCACCAAACCAACCAACAAAAACCTGCAGCCAGTATCTTAAATGAGTACAGATGTAAAATCCTCAATGAAATACTTGCAAATCAAACCCAAGAAGTGATTATAAAGATCTTACAATATGGCCAAACTGAATTCATTCCAAGAATCTAAGGATGGCTTAGAATATACAAATAAACAAATAAAATATAGCACACAACAGAATCACAGACAAAATAATGAAATAATGGATACAGAAAAATCTTTTGACAAAATTGTGGTGGCATACGCCTTTAATCCCAGCACTCAGGAGCCAGAGGCGGATGCATCTCTGTGAGATTGAGACCAGCCTGTTCTACATAGTGAGTCCCAGGTCAGCTGTGGCTACAGAGAGATTGCTTTATGAAAACCCTGAAGAAAGCTAGAAAGATGATTCAGCACATAAAGGTGCTTGGTGCCAATCTTGATATTACTTTGATCTCTGGAACTGACACAGTGGAAGGAGAAAACTAATTCCTTTAAGTCGTTCTTTCACCGCCACATGTGCTGCATTCCGTGTGATCTCTCTCTCTCTCTTTCTCTCTCTCTCTTCTCTCTCTCTCTGACCAATGTGCAACCTTACACTGAAGGCTTAGAATATACAAATAAACAAATAAAATATAGCACACAACAGAATCACAGACAAAATAATGAAATAATGGATACAGAAAAATCTTTTGACAAAATTGTGGTGGCATACGCCTTTAATCCCAGCACTCAGGAGCCAGAGGCGGATGCATCTCTGTGAGATTGAGACCAGCCTGTTCTACATAGTGAGTCCCAGGTCAGCTGTGGCTACAGAGAGATTGCTTTATGAAAACCCTGAAGAAAGCTAGAAAGATGATTCAGCACATAAAGGTGCTTGGTGCCAATCTTGATATTACTTTGATCTGTGGAACTGACACAGTGGAAGGAGAAAACTAATTCCTTTAAGTCGTTCTTTCACCGCCACATGTGCTGCATTCCGTGTGATCTCTCTCTCTCTCTCTTTCTCTCTCTCTCTTCTCTCTCTCTCTGACCAATGTGCAACCTTACACTGAATGAGAAAAATAAGCGATTGAATTTCCTGTAAAATAGAGAATGAGATGATTTAAACATTAGCCAGAGCAGTAAGCTACGAGAAGAAGTAAAAGGGATACAATTTAAAAATGGAAAAAGCAAAATTATCTCTATTTGCAGGTGATATAATCCCTTGCGGAATGTCTCTAAATATCCCAACAGAAGAATGCCAGTTTTCCGAGTGTTAGAGACATTTGGTGACTTGAGACTTTCTCAAGCTCCTGCCTACATCGGCATAACACTTCTGATGCAGTGATGCCTTCAGTTTGGATGATCTCAGGCTCAGCTTGTGAGAAAAATTATCTGGGCACCTTGCTCTTCCAGGATACAGAAAACACTGGCAGGAAGGTGGCTCAGTAGTGCCCATGGGAGTGTGCCCTGCATGGAAGGTTCAGGCGAGGGTCATCCTCCAAACAACCTTTCTAAACTGACATGTTTTTAGACTTCAAGAGAGAAAATGACTCAGTAATACCCATCCTAACTCCACACCAAATTAAAAAAATAAAAAAAAGAAGAAAAACTGAAATGTCTCCATCCGATAACTCCTCAAGAAAGAGGAGACATAAACTGGTTCTAGGTCTTATCTTGCTTTGTTTTATTTTATTTTCCTTTTTAAAGCTTTATTTGCTTATTTTTATTATTTTTTTGTGTATGAATATATTACCTGCATGTAAGTGCACCCATGTTGTACAATGCCTGTGGAGGTCAGATGAAGGTGTCAGAGTCCCTGGAACTGGAGTTAGAGACAGTTGTTAGCCACCATGTGGGTGCTGGGCATCAAGCCTGGTTTCTCTGCAAGAGATGACTCAGGACCATGATGAGTCAATCCTGGATCCTCAGCTTAAAAGTTGCACCTGTCCCTAGCTGAAACGATGCTACTTCTTATGCCTCATTTTCATAACAACATAAAGTGGCCCCTCAAGTGAATGCCAGGTACTAGTCAGCTGGGCCATAACCTGACGAGTTGGGGAACAGCAAACAAAGACACACACATTGAACAAAGTCAAGATTAACTACCCACACCAAGAAACATCCACTGACACAAGTCCAGATGTCTTGGTCTCATAAAAAAATAATGAAATAATATGTCTATTCCATAAATTAGCACCTCATTGTAATGTTTCCTGAGAATAGAAACCTAGGGACAACGATTTAAAAATAGCAATAACAAATATGATCAAGGAACCCAAAGAGGATGTGACAAAAGAAGTCTGAGTGAAGGCCATCAAAAGCATGAAAGAGTTGGAAGAGCTAACTGACAATTCAAAACATGTAGCTGCTCTTTTCACAATAGCTAAGGAACGGAAACAACCTAAGTGTCCCTCAGCTGATGAGTGGATAATGGAAATGTGGTACATTTACACAATGGCGTTCTACCCAGAGGTAAAGAAAAATGAAATCATAAAATTTGCAGGTAAAAGAAATTAGAATTTAATGAAGGCATAGAATCTCTGAAGAAAGGCCAAACTGAAATAAAACTTGAAATGAAAAACTCAGGAACTCAAGCAAAAAGCTCAGAGGAAAGGAGCAACAGGAAAACATGCAGTAGAAAGAGAATATCAGACTTTCAAGACGAAGTTGGGAAAATGGGGTTTACATTCCACTTCATAAGGTGCTGCCCATGTCTAAAACTGATAACAGGCCTAGGGATCTGTGGCCAGTCAGGTCACAGGCCATAGAGGAGAGCCCAGTACTATTATTCTGCTAAATATAGTAATAAACTGACTCCTAATGACCTACTGTTACACCCATAGACTGATGCATCTCTCAACCCTCACCAGGAAAACTTCCTTATATAGCAGGTGGTGATTAACACAGAGATCCATGTAGAGAACAAGAGATCGCAGAGTGCTTATCCCTGAGTAGGACGCCTGTGTCGAACTTCAGCCGCCCAACGTTTAGGGATCATTGCAGAAGACGGAGTGGAAATAGTGTAAGAGCCAGAGATGGTGGATGACCTCAAGGAAATAGAATCTTCTAGACAGCTAGTCGCTCACATGAACTCAAAGCAATGGTGACAGCATGCACAGGTCCCATGTAAGCTCAAGCCAGACAAAATCCTAACATGAATGTGGGGCAGTGGGCAAGAAATTCTGACCCTACCTGAGGAAGTATTGGCAACAGATGGATGCTGGCGGGGGGGGGGGTCTGTGATGTTTAAGGATGAGACTCTTGATAGGTTGATCAGGCTGCTGTGGATAGACCCACTCTGAAGGTCATCTGGGGCCATGTTTCACTCTATAGG
>NW_008353597.1:1073511-1081495 GCF_000622305.1 Nannospalax galili | reverse complement strand
ATGGTAGGGGTGTGCAGATGGGAGGGAGTTTCTAAATTCATTAAAAATATAAGGTGTAAAATATAAAATTCACAAACATTTAATAAAATTGTATACAGCAAAAATTATGATGTTAAAAATATATAACATTATTGGGACTTTACCTGACAAACTGATAGTCAAGATTTTACAATATGTGAGAAGTGGAAAGTATTTACTCTTACGTCGTGAATGAGGAAGTTGTCTTCACTCTTTCTACTTTACTCAATATAGTGCTGCGTTAATCCTCGTCCATCCTTACCCAATGCAAGGAAGGGGAATAAACAAAGGGGAACAAGCACGAAAGGCAAAGCTCAAACCGTTTGTAGAGGACGCGATCTGATAGCAACGACTCGCCCCTAGAAGACTCTTAGATTTGATAAATAGTCTCAGGAAAATAACAGAATAAAACATAAACACACAAAGATCAGCAGCTTTTCTATGTAGTAGCAATGTGACAACTGAGAAGGTATCAGGAAATAATCTCATTCATGATTATGTAAAAAATGTCATAGACTAAAGCTATGCAAAGATGTTAAATACTTCTATAATTAAAACTGAAAAACACAAGAAAAAAATTGTGCAAGGCACCAGGCAAAGGAAAGATCTGTCATACTCATATGTTTGTAGAATTAAAATCATGATTATATCAAAGCAACCTACAGATTCAACACAATTACTATAAAATTTCAGTGGCCTTATTCAGTTAAATATCAATCTTAAAATTCAAGCGGAAACACAAAACACCTAGAAAAACCAAACATCTTGAGGAGAAGGAGCAGTGCTGAGCTGTCATGATACCTGGTTTCAAATCACACTGCAGAGTCATAACAGCAAAAAGATCATGATACTGGAACAAGGACAGGCATTGAGCCCTGTGGAATACTGTCAAGGTTTTGTAAGTTAGCACGCACGGCTGCAGGCATCTGATTCTTGTCAATGGGAGCCAATAAAGTGCAATGAATACAAGCCTTTTAAAATTTTTTAGTGAGCTTTTGTGCATTTCATGCAATAGTTTGTAATCAAATTTAGATCCCCTCCCCCATCCATGTCCCCACATACCACCCCCCCCAGTTGGACCTCAGGCATTCGGTCATACATGTTACGTCCTATCCAGGCAAGGATTTGTATCCAGATGTCCTTCTATGCAAGTTCATCTACTGGATTCTAGTCAGCCTATCTAGAGATCTTGAGGAAAATCTGCTCTCCCTCACCCAGCAGTGATCAGTCTCCAACAGTTCCCAAACTAGGGCTGGCCCACCACCTACTTCCCTAGCTCCACTCTGGGCCCTTGTGTGAGTTGGCATGTGTCCTGTGCACGACACCTCGATTGCTGCAAGATCACATGAGAAAGCTTCTAGTGGCTTGCAAGCCTCTGCTTCCCTGTGTTCATGGACCAGCCCTGGCTCTTACAGTCTTTCGGCCCCCTCTTCCGTAGTGGTCCCTGAGCTGTGAGTAGGAGAGGTTTAACACAGAAGTCCTATCCAGGGAGACACACTCTGTAGTTTCTTATTCTCTAAAACTTACCCTTCTGTGTGCATCACACTTTGTTGTACAACAGAGAAGCCTTTGAATGAGAGACGTTTGTAGAAGACTGAGAATTAGACCTTTACCCCTGACACTGTATAAGTATCAACGTGAAATGCAATGATGACTTCATGTACTACCTGAAACTTTGTAACTGCTAGAAGAAAAGAGCAGAAATGCTTCAGATACGGGCACAGGAAACTGACTTCATTCAAATAGCTCAATAAATCAGAGTAAGAATTGATAACCATATTTTCTTTAAACCACTAAGGCTCTGTGCAGCTAAACCAAATCAAAACTATCAACAGAATGAAATCAGATCAAAGTGGAGAAAATATGTCCAGCTGTTTATACACCTGGGTATTGATATCAATAATATATGGGGAACTCAACAAATCAAACACCGAAAGCAAAACGTACAACTAGTAAAATGAAAATGAACAATTTTCAAATGATGTACAAATGGCCAATAAATACCCCAAATATTCAATCTCTTTGAACATCATGTATATGTAGGTGCGAATCAAACTCACCTACATTCTATCTCTAGTCAGAGTGGTTGTCATCAAGGAACAAAGACCAAGCAAATGCTTGTGAGAACCTGAGGGAAAAGGAACCCTTCTACCTTGCCAGAAAGAAAGTCAATTAGTCCCACCATGGAATCTGTGTGACCAGGCCTCCAAAAATTAAAACTAGGAACCTGATGTATTCCATTCATAGTGCTCTTAAGAATGCATGAAGGGGAATCTAAGTCCATGCACTGCAGATATACTTGCATATCCCCATGTATTAGAGTACTATTCACAGTAACCAAGTTGCAGAATCAGTCTAGTGTCCGTCAATATAGATGACTGGATAAAATTATTATAGTCTATATAATCGAATTTTATACACCCACAGAGTCTAATTATGTTGTATTTTGTATTTGACCTTTTTTTAAAGGGTGACACATACGTGAAGTCAGAAACATTTTCTTTTTCTGCTCTACTTCACTTAGCACAATAATGCTATCAGACTTACCTACCTCACTTCAGAACCTCATGTTGTCACAAATGTCGGGGTCTCTTACAAACACTGAATGATATTGTATTGTATGGTATGCTCTATGTCATACTTTATTCACTTACTCATCAATGAATACTTGGGTTCTTTTCGTATCTTGGATATTGTGAATTATGCTATAAAATAAATGCAATTAGCAATGAGGAAATGTTACAGTGGGTGTCTCAGAGGTGGAAGCATCACTAAGGGACTGTTATGAATAATTATATGAAAACAAACAGGATGGCTTAGAGGAAACTGAAAAAAATTCCTAGGTATATACAATCTGTCAAGACTGAAGAAAAAAATTGGAAAAACAGACCAATTATAAACAAGGAGCTTGCCAACATAGTAGTGTTTTAGTGATTAAAAACTATGCGAGGTACAGCCTGGAACAAGTGATAGAAGAATTTTACTAAAGGGTGAGAAAGAATCCAGTCCGTCCGAACGCTCGCAGGAAATTCTCAAGCAATGTCTTGTCTGCGTCTAGCCGTGAGGCTCGCCTCGCCTCTTAGTCCATGCTATTTCTTGTCTTTTCACATATCTTGAGGTTTCATTTATGGAGGCTGGGTGGTTCTACCTGGGAACAGAGATACAAAGGTCCCGAATGGAAAGAAGTCAGTGTGCTCTTCCCAGAGGCCCTGCGTTCAATGCTGGCTCGAGATGTTGGTGATAGATACTTCTAAGTTGTCAAACATCTCGTCTCCTGCCTTGGTGCTCAGATTTGGGCTGATCAGGATCCTGTTTCCAAAGTCTGGCTGTGATTTCAGCTGCCTCTCACTACTTGATAGGTTCTTGTTGCTGTTTGATGTAATGTTGAGTAGATAGAGAGGAAGGGAAGCTCTTGGATCTTTGGATGCAGCTTCTGGTTCATGGGCTTGTGTCTTTACACCTGCCCTTCACAAATTGCTCTCCATTTATATCTTCTTCCCTCTGTCCCTGCTTCTTTTTGCCTTTCCTGGGTTCCTAGCTAGGGACTTGAAACCCAGCACCTTCTTGACCAAATATTTTTCACTTTATGGAAATGTACAGAGGACCAAGTGTTCAGAGGGATCTCTAGTAGGGAGGAATGCCCTCCGTCCTCCTTCACTGAAAGTTTCAGAATTACATTCTATAAAATACCTTTCTGTGGATCAGGACTTTTATTATGAAGAAAGATTTTACTGTGTTTTGCAATGAATGTTCTCTCTGTTCTCTTTTTACAGCCAGACACATTCCTTCTTGAATCTTCCTTATGAGAACCTGGGGGGAGGTGGGTACCAAACACCACAAAGCTGCAGAGTCCCCTTTGGGATTGCAGCGTTGAGGTGTTTCACCTTGTCTTGTTGGTCCATACTCAGCCTCCTGAAATTACCAAAGAAGTCGTCCTGTCAAAGTACTCCAAGCTCTGTCCAACCCTCAGAGCTGCATTCACGAAGCACCATCTCCCTGGACCTACGCCTCTCCAAATTTTCTGGAGAATGTTTTCCTCTGATCTCAGCTCTTCAGCAGTTTCACAGTCACCGTTTATCAGTAGTCTCAGCTTTTTGTAATTTTAAGAATGGACATAACCTCACCTCTTTATAGATCAAAGCAAAAATCAGAAGAGCTTATTTAAAATTTTAGTAAGAGCAATAGCTTGTCTAGTATTGTCTGAATGGGACAAAACTTCAACTTGTGATATTTATTTTATGTGACTTTGTCCATGATAGCTGGAGCCTTTTTCGTCATTTAATCAGTGCTGCTTCATGGTGTGCAGATGCAGTGTGGTTGACGTAGTAGGTTCTGAGGGGGATGGTGTGCATGAGAGATGGCCAGAGGCTGTGCCTGTGTGCAACGCTGGTCTGACAGAAACCTGTATAACAGCTCAGCAAGCTTAGCTCTCTGGCTGCAGCTAAGCTTTTCCCTGAGATGTTTTCACTACCACATTTCTCTCTTGTCTGGAGCTGAATTATCCATCCTTTCCTTCCTTCTCATTGTATTTATTTTCTAGTGATGAACCGTTGTTCTTCTAAGCCGCCTTCCTTGTAGGACGGCTTTCCTGATTCTTCCAAAGGAAGCTCTTCCCCTGCATTTTTCCAGGTCACACCTCTATGCTTTTGTTTATTATGGTTTGTCTTAATATCTCTTCTCCTCAAAAGAATATGTGTCTCTCTCGGGCACAAAAGCATTCTGTCTTTAATTGTCCCACTGCAGCTTGGCATTGAGCCTGCTACCTTCCGTGTTCGTACACACACAGCTCACACCTAATAAGGAAGGATTACGTGAATAATTGATGCGTCTCGGCCACGCTCACTTGCCCTGCTCTTTGAAGCCTACTGAAAATTTTGGTCATATTAAATGTAGCATTCCCTCATTTGGGTTTTGCAGTTGTCATGCGTATTACCCAGACTAGAAGGGTTTGATTGGTTTGAATGAAGTGTTTGTTTAATCTGAAGGCTCGTGTGTCTCTGTGTCTCAGATTATAGAAACTTGATTGGACTTACTTTATCTGTTAAGTAGTTTTTTTTTTTTTCTTCCCATGGACTCATTATGCCTTTCAGGACTTTTAGTAATTAAATAAAATTTTCTTAATTCTATAAAAGTTGTAGCTGTCAAAATATCGCTCGCAATGATAGTGGGAGTTTCTGGATAGGGTAAGTCCTGTATGCTTTCTGTTTTCACATGCACACTTAAGATCAGATTTAAAGAAACAGACAACAGATGTAGAAATAAGCGATCAGGTGTTTGAGAGCTGAGCTGGTGAAGGCCTCACTGATGCCTGTTTTAGCCTCTTCTCTTTTTGCCAGACTACATTTTAAGTAAGCACTGAAAACATTTCCCATTGAATTCTCTTACCTACATTATGGAATAAATGCTAGCACCTTGCCTGACTGACTGAGGACACCTATTGCTATCTGACTCCAAATGTTGGATGTAATTGCAAACCTAGCAGACTCCTATCACTACTCACCTAAAGACGGTTGCTCAGAAATTCCCTTGGCTTAATTCGTTATGTTTGTTACTGCCTAAGCTCTACTAATGGTGCCATCCATCTCCTTTACACAAACTCCACAGGCCGTAGTAGGTACCACAAATCTCAGCCTAACACTTTAGACCAGAGATATTGAGCAAGGGATTTTCTTTACCAGTAGCTGAAAAAAAAATTTTTTTTCTTACTCTGTTGTGCCCAAATGTGCCGTTATGCGTTGGATGCAGTGGCCCTAAGGCTGAGGACTCAACTGTCTAAGAAATGGTCTAAAGACAGGCAGCCACTGCAAGGTGCCATTCCCAACCACCTGTGACGGAAACAATCTCTCATTTGGAGCTTGGAGTGCAGGAGCCCTCTGTCTGAAGCTGCAAGTGTCAGAAAGCCAGCTCTGGTGGTTTCCCATGGAGGTGCCATATCTGTAAACAGCCAGGCCGAGTCTGCATTGCTATGTTTATGATTCATTTGTCCTTTAGTGAATTAAAATGTTTGACATTCTTATATTAGGCTGCAAAGTGTGGGAGGACAGTAAGTAGATAGGATGAACCTGATTCATGATGATGAACAGTGAAGGTACTGCATTATCTGATCCTTGTCACAGCCAGTTCAGAGCTCCTTATCTACTTTCCTTACATCTGGTGTGCAGAGATAAACTCTCTTTAACATCATATCATGAAAGTGGCCGTGAATCACTGCACGTTTTCTGATTGATGTTCACTGAAGCTTTACATCCTCCTGTTTTAAAACCCACTGTTGGGAAACACTTACCGACCAGGCCTTACTACACTGCGGTTTTTCCTTGGTGGCGTAATTAGATTTGTGAAAATGATCTGACTGAAGAATAGAGATTATTTCTTCATTGTTGATAGCACCTTGGCTATCTTCTTTAAAAATCTAAATACTATTGATTTGGGGGGTTAAATTTATGACTGTGTAGTGCAATTCTTTATAAATGAATCCCTGCCTTTCCCAAGGGCACCCAACACACCAGTTGACAGGAAATCATTTAGTAGGAAAGGGAATGTTTAATATTGCCTTGGGGCATAGCTCAGGTACTCACTTTAATACATGCTTCTCCTGTTGGAAGGAGTTGATAAGCAATGTCTCCCAAAGTAAAATATTCTGATGTAACTGAGCCTGGGATCAACAGAGATAAAAGTTTGTGAGAATAGATCAGTGCTGTTGGAAGCTTCCCTGGAGGGACTTTTTCTATTACTTTGGGGGAAGTGGGACGAAGTGAAGGGATTTTCTGGATTCTTCATAATCAAATTCAAATCTCTCATTTGCACAGGTGAGCAGTAAATAGATATTTGAAAAGCTGGTCTTATGGATGGACTTTGAGTCCTGCTGGGCTTACCCTAGTTCCAATTATATAAGAAAGGGTGAAAATCAATGTAAAGTGAAGCCTGCAAAAGGTCAATGTGGAAAAGAACTCAGCCTCTCAGTGACTTAGAGCAACTCAGAAGCCATTGTCAAATTCTATATTTTTTCCATTTATTTATTTATTTTTTATTTGTATGAGTGCATTGCCTACATGTATGTAAAATGCACCCATGTCATGCAATGCCCATGGAAACCAGAAGACAGTGTGGATCCCCTGGCACAGAAGGTACAAATGGTTGTAAGTACCATGTGGGTTCTGGAAATCAAACCTAGGTCCTCTGCAAGAGCAGCCAGTGCTCTTAACCGCTGAGCCATCTCTCCAGCCCCTCCATTCTTAATTGTTAAGAGATAAACTGACCGTTATTGTGTGTGTGAATGTACATATGTAACTATTAATAGCATCTTCACTCTCAAACATGCCTTGATTTAGACAAATTATTAATTTATTTTCATATATTTAAAAAGTAATGTGATAGTTTTGACAACTTAATACAGCCTAGAATCTCACGAGAGTCTCAATGAGGGATTACTTAGATCAGGTTGATCTTGGGGCATGTCTGTGGAGGACTGTCTTGATTTATACTTGATGTAGAAGGTCCCAGCCCAGTGCGGCTGGTGCCATTCCCAAGGCAGGGTTTGTGGAGAAAGTGCCAGGCACTCATACACTTATTTTCTCTGGTCTTGACTGTAGGTGTGATGCAACTAGCTGATTTAAGCTCCTGCCACCGTGACTTCCCCACAGCAATGGATCACATCCTGGACTACAAGGAAAAATGAGCCCTTTCTCCCCTAAGGTGCTTTTCTTGGGATATTTTATCACAGCAACAGAAATGAAATCGGGGCACATAATATGATCAAAGAGTACTTTAAGCTTAGACCAGCCAATTTTAGTGAGATTAGAACTAAATAATATAAAGTATTGAAATAGACCTGAGAGCCATCACAGAGCTTTAACAATGTTCCCCTTCTGTCAGAGCAACCGTTCCACAAGTGTGTGGTGGGCGAGGGTCTGTATCTGCTCCTCACTTTGTTATTGACAATTGTCTAAGCTGTGCGTAGGCTTCATTC
>NW_008353597.1:1072744-1072888 GCF_000622305.1 Nannospalax galili | reverse complement strand
TTTAGTTGTGAGGATGATAACATAGGTTAGGCTGGGAAACCAGAATGCCTGACCTTGCTTCTTGCATTGTTTGTCATGTGTGGGCAAATGAGCCTCCAGTGCTGACTTCAGGAAACATTGCCAACAGTTCAAATCCCGTTTCCA
>NW_008353597.1:1003704-1071893 GCF_000622305.1 Nannospalax galili | reverse complement strand
TCTCTCCTGTCAGTGGTGTCTAGAATAGTCTCTGCTGTCAGTGGTGTCTAGAATAGTCTCTGCTGTCAGTGGTGTCTAGAATAGTCTCTCCTGTCAGTAGTGTCTAGAATAGTTTTTCCCATCAGTGGTGTCTAGAATAATCCCTCCCGTCAGTGGTGTCTAGAATAGTCTCTCCTGTCAGTAGTGTCTAGAATAGTCTCTCCTGTCAGTGGTGTCTACAATAGTCTCTGCTGTCAGTGGTGTCTAGAATAGTCTCTCCTGTCAGTGGTGTCTAGAATAGTTTTTCCCATCAGTGGTGTCTAGATTAGTCCCTCCCATCAGTGGTGTCTAGAATAATCCCTCCCGTCAGCGGTGTCTAGAATAGTCTCTCCTGTCAGTGGTGTCTAGAATAGTCTCTCCTGTCAGTGGTGTCTAGATTAGTCCCTCCTATCAGTGGTGTCTAGAATAGTCTCTCCTGTCAGTGGTGTCTAGAATAGTCCCTCCCATCAGTGGTGTCTAGAATAGTCCCTCCCATCAGTGGTGTCTAGATTAGTCCCTCCCATCAGTGGTGTCTAGAATAGTCTCTCCCGTCAGCGGTGTCTAGAATAGTCTCTCCCATCAGTGGTGTAGAATAGTTATATATGTGGATAAGACCTGTTTAGATTTTTCTTTCTTTTTTTGAGAAAAATGTCCCTCTGCAGCCCCAGCTCCCCTGGACCTCACTATGTAACATGCAACACTACATGTGGCTTTGTATGTGTGTGTGTGTGTGTGTGTGTGTGTGTGTGTGTGTGTGTGTATGTGGTGTGTGTGTGTGTTGTGACAGCACCTGTTATCTGTGTAAATTTTAAGAACTCATGCGATAACTGAAGAAAAAATAAAACAGGGCCAGGGCCAGGCACATGGTACAACTGTGGCCCCAGAAAGCCCATCACTGAAAACTCCCACCACTTTAAATAAACTCTTTGCATGTTCTCATAGCTAAAGGGAGAAAAACAAATATTTCTAGAATGATCCATACATACTACACATAGCAGCCATGAGGAATAATCCCCAAATACTTACACAGCGGCTCTAGTTCAGGGTGCATGGTTCCAAAGTGTTCAGTGTTATTTATTCCATTGGAGAGATTTTGCTTCCAGATGCATAAAATAAAAGAGGCTCTAACATTCCTTTAGGTTTAAAATGTCATATTGTGTGTGTGTGTGTGTGTGTGTGTGTGTGTGTGTGTGTAGCATATAAACTGAAAGCTAAGGATTGCAACTGAGTAGAATAGGATTTTTTAAATAAATATTTTATCTTGCTACATTTAATTTTAGCATTTGAAAAGTGACACCTAAGAGTGTGCATTTGCGGGTTCAGACTGCGGTGTTTACATTTATGTGTGTAAGCTGCAGTGACTGGGTCAGGATGACTGGTTTATTTATCATCTCAATGAATTATCATGTCTTTTTTTTTGAGTGCACTCAAACTCCTTTTAGGCAGCTTTTGAAATATGAAGTCATTGTTAGTCATAGATACCTTACTATGCTACAGGGCCGTGGAAGTTATTCTTCCTCTCTGTGTTACCTCAGTACCTGTCCACCCTGCCTACCTTATTTTCTACTGCTGTGGCATAAACTCTCTTCCTTTTGATGTGTGAATGAGAATGTGAAGTAATTATGTTTTTCTGAGTCTTCCGCTTAACAGAATATCCTTCAGTTCCATTGACATTACTATTAATGACAGGACCAGGATGTCATTATTTTTATTGTGACTTGTCAGTACCCCTTTGTGTATATATATAAATTTTCTCTGTCCATTCATTCATGGGTGAAACTTAGTTTGAGTCCATGTCTTGACTACTGTGAATAGCACTGCAATAAATGGAGGGCAGGGATCTGCCGGTAGCACAGTTTTCCCTTTGGATATATACTTTGTGGAGTTGCTGATCATAAGATAATTTTATTTCGAGCTTTTTAGGACAACCCATGTAATTTTCATAACATCTTTACTGATTTCCATCACCACCTACAAGGTATCATTTCTTTCCAGCTCAGCCATTCCCGCAGGAGTGCTGTGGACTCTCACTTTGGATTTGCCTTGCCTGCCCTTCATGATCATTAATGTTGACCATTTCGTAATGTCCACTGTCTGCATATCTTCTTTGGGGAACTGTGTGTTCGGCTCATTTTAAATTTGGACTCTCATCATTATTTTTGGGTGTGGGGATTTGAGATCTTTATGTGTTCTGGTATTAATTAATTTTCTTGCATTGTTGTAGATTGCTTCCTAACTCCATTTACTGGTTACCCGGAAGCAGGTTTTGTTGGATATAATTCCGATTTCAATTTGCATCTATGTAGACTGCACTCTCAGAGTCATACTTCCGAAAACGTCTTTGCTGATACCAGTTGTCTAAAGCACTCCCTTCTGTGCACACTTGCCTATGGTGGACTGATTGATTGATTGATTGATTGATTGATTGATTGAAACAAGGTTTCCCTTAGCCCAAGCTAGCCTGAAACTTGCTGTGTAAACAAGGCTGGCCTTGAACTCACAGAGCTCCACTTTCCTCTGTCTCCCTAGTGCTGGGATTAAAGGAGTGTTCTACCACACCTGGCTCCTATGGTGGCTTTATAATCTCTCATGCTTTACATTTGGTTCTGAGATAATTTTCATCATTACTTTTCTTAATGTCATAATATGTCCATCTTATATAACAAAATTAACACCAAATAACCCCAAAGAATGTCAGTAATACAACTAAGCAATCAAAATAATGACATAGATGATAAATAAGTATGCAAAACAGAAAAAAGAACAAAAATTAAAAGAAAATGTTCCCAGCTTATATTAATCTGACTGGTAGCTTATTAGATTTACTAGTTAGAATATGCTAGTTACTGTTGTTTGCCAGCATAGCCCTTTGCTTATAAGTATGTAATGTTTTATAATAATTATGCTAATTATGTGTCTCCATTTAATTAAAGGTTATTTCTTGTTTGTTTTGAGACAGGGTCTCCCTTTATCCCTAGCTGGCTTGGAGCTCACTCAGTAGATCAGGCTGGGCACAATCTTACAGAGATCCACCTGCCTCTGCCTCAAAAGTGTGGGTATTAAGGGCATGTGCCACTACTCCAGGCTAGGTTAAAGGGTTTTCAATGAAAACATTTTATATAATTTGTTTGTGTCTTCTGAGTATTTCTGATAATTTATACAGTTGCCACTGTGTATAATACATTTTCATGAACCCTGGTGGTTAGAGTAGCAAACAAAGACACAGGTTTTTATACCTTATTGTCTGTTGCTGTGATAGTAGTTTTAGTGGGGAAAAGACCAACCATAAAGATATACAACTGTATTTGTAAAGTGGCAATGAGAGCTGAGAAGCGAAACCATGCAGACTGAAGGTAATAATGATGATGACACCAGCATGGACGTTTGTGGGACAAGTTAGTATGTGACAGACAGCAATGATGTAGAGTCATACAGGAACCTTGTTTAATGTCCTATACAGACGCAATAATGAGCGAAGGGATCAGCATCCTCAGTGAATTGGAGGGATCTCCAGGGATGATTGTTGTGGATTAGTGGGGACAGGAAGAGGTGGAGGTTATGAAGTCGGGTTAAAGCAGACAGATCTGAAATGATCAAATGAACGTATTGAACTATTACAAGCCATTGAAGAGTTTTGAGTTAAAGACATTTACTCAAAATAAGTGAGTAAATTCACTTCTGCTTTTTTCAGAAAAGAGTCACTAATGTTTTGTTTCAAAAGAGACTCAATCTGGCTTTTCTGGAAGACAAAGAATAGAAAGGTCAAAACCAGAAATGTGGACAAACACATAGAATTAGTGCAGTTACTAGTGTCCACTTCAACCAGGAAGGTCAGTTTCCCCAAGGCTCTGTCAGGTCCCTTCACGGTTCATTCTTTTTCTACCTGTTCATTAAATGAATGGACAATTAAATAAGCAAAAAAAATTTACATGAATAGAAGTTTATGTTTTAACTATATTTATAAAAATAGATCAAGGAGCAGGAGAGAAAGTTCAGTGGTTAAGAGTGCTTGATGCTTTTCATAGAATCTAAGTTTGGTTCCCAGTACCCACATCGGGGGCCACAACTGCCTGTGACCTCAGTTTCAAGGAGAATCAAATACTTTCTTCTTGTCTCCACAGACACTGCACATGCTCGCCCCCCAGACACAAAGAACACAGGATTTAAAATGAAATAAATCTTTAAAAAAATCAATCCAGTCCAGTTAGAAAATATATTCAATCTCATAGAGAAATTAAGTCTGATTAAAACAACTAAACCTTTCATTTCCACTTATTTGAGTAAGGAAAGTGTAAGAAAGCACAATCTGTACCTTTTACGTATAAAGCAGAGCAAGAGGTGCTATAGAAAAAGAAGAAAAGACAAGCATGAAAGAGGCCCTGGAGAAGTTTAGTATCAGCTGGAAAGTTTTGACAAGTCATTTGGAAAGACTGACACTTGCTAGTCTTAAAGTCCAAGAAGCGACCCAATTAAATAACAGAAGGGTGAGAATTCAAGGTAGAGACAATAATAATGACAAAAACTGGAAGATGTGACTGTGTGAAATTGACAAAAAAGAATATATCATATTAATCCATAAAACGTAGAGTATGACAGAGGTGAGTGGATGATATATTATGAAAGTTACTATGAAGATGTGTAGGATTTTACAAGAACAATTAGTAACCCACTGGAGGGTTATACAGCAACAGACATACACTGTTACATATTTTACTGGTGGGGTATTGGGAAGTATAAACAAAGAATTCACAGTTTTCTGGCCTTGGTTAAAATAAGTGGGACTTAAAGTATATACATATGCATTATACAGAGATTCAAAGGACTGACCTTATAACGGGGGGCATTGCATATACTAGACACCATAGGCTAACAAAATAAAACCCCAATGCAAGGAATGGTTTCCCTCTCTTGAAGCTGTTGACCAGGGGTCTCATAGACCCTCAAGCAATATTGGCTATTGCCTCTGCTCTTGGTTACCTACCAGGACTTCATGATAAGACCCTATTGGTGAAGACATTATGTGTATGAGCTGTAGAATAAACAAGGAGAAGTCAGGTTGGCACTAGGTTCAGTGCTTTATCTCTATTGTCTTGCTTTCATAGTCTTTAGATGCCTGCTACTAGAAGAGGAAGAAGAAATCATCAACCTTATTTTCAGGGAGAATCAAATACTTTACTATGTTTATAGTACGTCACATAAGTTCCCACTTAATTCCAATTAGAAAGCTGATTACCCCAGAGATAAAAGTGTCACTACTGCACCAAGAGAGATCGTTTGCTGGATCAGTCGTTGCTGATTTTTAGGCTTTATAGCTAGGTATAACCATTGATTGGTTTGCTCCCTTGGCAGGTTGCATTGTGTCTTCTGATACCATGAGTGCTAACCTTCAGGAAAAGGCTTCCAGCAACTTGTTCTAGGTCCTGTTTCCAAAGTACTGGCTATCTTTAGCAGTAAGGTCTTATCTTCAAATTCAGGAATGCAATCAAGGGAGGTTACTCCTGCCTGGCACTGTTCGTTTTGTTTTATAGCATTTTGTCATACAAAGACACACACACACACACACACACACACACACACACACACACACACACACTCTTTGTGTATTTCTCAGTAGGTCTTTTAACTAATACATTTCCCTCTGTTTTTTTCCCACAGTATCTAAGCATTGGTTATCGCTCCTCTCAGTCCCCCTGTATAATCCTCCATACTCCCTCCCTAATTTAAGTATCCACCTTTTCCCCATTTCCCTCTTGATCATCACTGTCTCCTACTACCTCCCCAAGCTCTTTTTCCTGACTCCTGCATTTACATAAAAATATATACTCTTTGGGCTGGAGAGATGAATCAGAGGTCGAGAGCACCGAGCACTCTTGCAGAATACTTGGGATTGATTCTTAGCACCCACGAGGTAGCCGACAACCATCTGTAACTCCAGTTCCAGGGGATCCTATGTTCTCTTCTGACCTTGCACAACACAAGGGCACTTACATACATGCAGGAAATACACTCAGACATTAAAAAAATTTTTTTTTAAAAAAGAATATGTACTCTCATCTAAGGATTTGGATAAGATTCACCAATGAGAGAGTGAGTCTGTTTTTTCACTTAATATAATAGTTTCTAGTTCTATCCATTTGCCAGCAAATTTCATGATTTTGTTTTTCTTACCACTGAGTAGAATTCCATTTTGTAAAAGTACCACATTTTCATTATCCATTCATCATTTGGGGGACATTTAGGTTATTTTCATTTCTTAACTATTGTGAAAAGAGCAGCAACAAACATGGATGTACAAGTATCTTTGCAGTAGGATGAGTGCTTTGGGTATATGCAATGGAGTGGTATAACCAGATCATCTGGTAGCTATATTTTTAGTTTTTTTTAAGGGTTCTCCATGCTGATTTCCACAGTAATTTCATCAGTTTGCAATCCCAACAGTGAAGGATGGTTCCTCTTTCCCCACACCCAAGTCAGCATCTGGTGCCCTTTGTTCTCTTGATCTTATCCATTCTGCCCATGGTTAGTTGAAATCTTAAAAGTAGTTTTGATTTTTATTTTCCTAATAACTAAGGATACTGAACATGTTTAAGGTGTTTACGGTTAGCCATTGTTATTTTCTCTTTTGATAGCTCTCTGTTCATATCCATAGCCTGTTTTTAATTGTCTTCTTGAGTCTTTGTTTTGAGAGTTCTTTGTGTATTCTGGACATTAATCCCCTTTAGGTGTAGAGGTGCTCCTGCTCTATGGAATTCCTCTTCATATGGGTGGTTGTTTCCTCTGATGTCCAGCAGCTTTAGAGTTTAATGAGGTCACACTTGTTGATTGTAACCATTAACTCCTGAGCAACTGATGTCTGATTTAGAAAGTCCTTTCCTATACCTATATTTGGAGTGTATTTTTGTGCAGGGTGATGGGTATGGGTTTAATTTCAGTCTTCTACAGACAGATATCCAGTTTTATCAGCACCCTTTGTTGAAGATGCTGTCTTTCCTCCAGTGTGTGTTCTTGACACCTTTGTCAAATATCAGGGCTCTGTAATTGTGTGCACTCATATTTTGTGCTATTGAACTATAAGCCTCTTTTTGTGGGAACATCATGCTCTATTCATGACTGTAGCTACATAATATATTTTGAAGTCTGGTATTATAATCCCTTTGGCATAGCTCTTTGTGCTCAGGATTGCTTTGGTTATCTGGGTCTTTTGTATTTCCATATAAATCTTGGGATGGATTTTTTTATTTCTGTGTACAATTTCATGGGGACTTTTATTGGGATTGAATTGAATTTATAAATTGCTTTTGGTAGGATGGTATTTTCACAATATTAATTCTACTAGTCTATGAGCATGAGTGGCCTTTCCATCTTTTTTGTGCTTTCCTCAATCTCTTCAAAGATTAAAAGTTTTCATTGAAAATACCTTTTTAAAATATTTTATTTATTTTTATGTATATACGTGTATTGCCTACATGTAGGTAAGTGTACTCATGTTGTACAATGCCTGCGGAGCACAGAAGAGGCTGTTGGATACCCTGGAACTGGAGTTACAGACAGTTGTTAGCTGCCATATGGGGGCTGGGATTTGAACCCAGGTCTTCTGCAAGAACATTCAGTGTTCTTAACCACTGAACTATATCTCCAGCCCCCACTGAAGATATCATTAATATCTTTGGTTAGGTTTATCCTTAGTCATTTTCTGAGGGTATTATGAATGCCAGTGTTTCCCGGAATTCTTTCTCTGATTCCTTGTTATTTGTATATAGAAAGGCTAGTGATTTTTGTAATAGATTGTTTATTTTCTTTGTTGAAAGTGTTGCTAATTCTATGAGTTATCTGGTGAAATTTTTGGGATCCTTTATATATAATATGTCATCTTCAAATAGGGGTAATTTGATGTCTTCTTTTCCAATTAGTACCCCTTTAATTCCTTCTCTAGTCTTATTGCTCTAGTTAGATTTTCAAGCACTATATTGAAAAGGAGTTCAGATAGTGAACAGCCTTAACATGTTTCTTGATTTTAATGGGGATGCACAAAAATTGTTCCATTTAGAATGAAGTTGGCTGTGAGTTTGCTATAATATAGTCTTAATTATGTTGAAGTGTATTCCCTCCAGTCCATTTCCCTCCAGGATCTGTAGCATGATGCATGTTTAATTTTGTCAAAGGTCTTTTCTGTTTCTATTGAAATGATCATGTGATTTTTGTCTTTATGTACAATTATATGACTTAAGTTTATTGACTTTCCTATACTGAACCATCCCTGATTGGAATAAAGCCAACTTGATTATAGTCAATGACCTTCTTGATGTGTGTTTATGTGATCTGAGAGTATTTTTTGAGAAGTTTTCCATCCATTTGGGATATGGCCTACAGTTTTCTTTTTTGTGTGCTGCTGCTGTTGTGTCTCTTCCTGGTTTTGCTATTAGAATGATGCTGTCTCCATGGAAGGAGTTTGTGAGTTCTCCCTCTGTTTCTATCTTTTTGAATAATTTAAGTAGTTTGGTTATAGAACTTCTTTGAAACTCTGGTAAATATCTGCTGTGAATCTATCTAAAATGGATTTTTTTTCAGTTGGGGGGCTTTGTATTACTATTTTAATTTCCTTATTTCTTATGGCTCTGTTTATGCTTTTGATTTCATTTTGGTTTAACTCTGATGGTTTCAATTAATTTAGAAATTAATTTTCTTAGACTTTCAAATGTAATAGAGCATGGGTTTTTAAAGTATTCCCTGAAAATGTTCTGGATCCTTTGGTGTTGTGATGTTTCCCCTTTTGTCTCTGATTGTCTTGCTTTGGATTTGCTTGTTCTCTTTTGCTGAACTGGGCTAAGGGTCTTTCGAGCTTGTTTTAGTGCTCTCTCCTTGATCTGTCGTTTCACTAAATTTTTCCCTTTTCCCTCCCTGGGAGACATACTCATGACCTCTGAGGACTCTAGGGTCTCCCAGTCCTGACATGGATTGACAAACTGACATAAAACATTCTATTTGGATATTTGGATAGTTTATATGACATCTGGGAGGGGGTGGCTTATGAAAACATAGATTCTTATAGTCTTTTACTGTTCCATATTTGAAATGCACGTGCCATCCGTCTCCCAACCCTGGTCTGTTTGCTCACTATTCCCAGAGCTCAAAATGACGTGGCTCCACCCCTTTTTCCCAGTGTGCTCTGCGTCACCTGCATCATCCTGCATCAACTCTAGCTTTTTGGAGGAGCTTTCGGGTTGCTGTCCACCCTTTCCTCTGGCTCTTACAAATTTTCTACCACCTCTTCTGCAAGGATCCCTGAGCCTTGGAGGGGGTGACAGATGCAGGGTGATCATTCTTGTATCATGGTGAGATATTGACCTCTTGGGCCTCCCCATCATTTGTCTTTAAGATGTGGCTGCTCATCTATCTCAGTGGTGTTTCCGCTACTATAAAGACAAATGGAAGAAATTGGACACACCTAAACAAACACAGATGTAAATACAAATGCCTAGATGATATCTCATTAGGTGTATCATATTTATTAAACAGTATACTTGCAAGGGCTTCCCCACTGGGGCCTATAGCCTTCCCTGACACAGGGCCTGATCTATAGCACCAGATGTGTATTTCACCCCTAGGAGTGGGCCTTACCCAATTAGAAATTTGTCAGTTGTGCATATGTTAGTTGAGCCATTATTGCACTTGCAGGTGCTGCTTGGCGTGTCAATAGTGTAAAGCACACAGGGTCCGTTGTTGAGCAGAATCATAGGGGATCCTTTTTCCTTAACCATCTGCATAGCTCCTTCGGGCACTATGAAAACCATCCAGTGGCATGGAGTTTTTAGCTTAGCCTTGGCTCTGTATTTTCTCCCATCATGAGTGTCTTTAGCAACATGGCCTTATTGACCTTCCTAGTGTACAACTGACATTAGTGGCAATAGCCTTGGTGAATTTGAGGTCCTCTAGGATCTCTCTGACCAACAGCTCATGGGGAGTGAAGCCCACCTGTGGTACTATAGTTTTTCTTATCAGTTGTATAGTTTTAGGAGCCTGTGTTTCTTCAGGTATCTTTCAAATGGGTTTCACATCTGTAAAACACTCAAAGGTTAACATCATATTAAATCAGTCATTGTGCTGGATAGCTTTAGTGTCAACTTGACACACCTGGGTTGAGGGAGCCTCAACTGGGGAATTGCCTCTATTGTACTGGCCTGTGGTCATATCTGAGGGCATCTTCTTGATGAGTGATGTGGGAGGGTCCAGCCTATTATGGGTGGTGCCACCCCTGGGCAGGTGGGCCTGTGTTGCATAAGAAAGCAGGCTGAGCAGGGGCCAGGGGAGCAAGCCAGTAAGCAGCATTCCTCCATGGCCTGTGCTCCAGCTCCTGCCTCCATGTTCCTGCCCTGAGTTCCTACCTTGGGCTCACTGATAAACTGTGACCTGGGAGATGTAAACTGAATAAACCCTTTCCTCCCCAAGTTGGTATTGGTCAGAGTATTATGTCACAGCAATGAAGAACAAACTAGGATAGTCATAGACAAGGTCTAACACAGCATGGAAAGGTTTTATCTGTTTGTATTAATTGCTTTCTCCATAGATCTCTG
Organism: Nannospalax galili; assembly: GCF_000622305.1. Lineage (NCBI taxonomy): Eukaryota > Metazoa > Chordata > Mammalia > Rodentia > Spalacidae > Nannospalax > Nannospalax galili. The sequence continues at coordinate 1,061,304 of NW_008353597.1, read as the reverse complement.
TTAGGTACCATAGCATGGATAAGAGGCATTAATCTGGTTAGTTCTTTACTTTCTTTAATTATCCCTTTGGTGTCTTTCTGCATTCTGGGCATCTTACATGGAGTTTCTTTGGATCTTCTTATCCTTGATACATTTACAGGTACTGGCTCAAGTTGCCTGAGCCTGCACTAGGCTAAAGAGGCAGAGGGTATCTCTTGTCCCTGCTGCACCTGTTGGTTCTTTGAGTCAGGCAGGCCCTGGGTCTGCCTCCTGGCTGTATCCAAATCTGCCACCTCACCATTGACTATACCTGGCTGCTGGGGGAGGCCCTGGTGGAAAAAAAACTGTCTCCACATCTAGCATAGCCTTTCTCAGGAGAGAAATGCACCTTATTTAATCTTTGGGGATCCTTAACCACCCCTGGGACAGTTTTTATCATCTGAATCCCTTTTGTGAACTGTTCTTCAGGCTTTAAAGCCTTCCAGAAACTCCTTAGTACTGAATTTGGTTTTCTAACATTTTTTTCTTTGGGAATTTGGGCTCGACATAAATCTTGTCATATTTGTCTTCAAGTAACCCAAATGAATGATTTCTTCTGTCTGGTCTTTTTTATATCTCTTGTAGATTGCTCTATTATTCATGTTTTACATGCTGGTTTGAGTCATGTAGATATGCCAAAGCCTCCCTCACTTTGCAAAATCCTGTCCCATTAAAGAACTTAATAAACCATTAAAGCTCTATACTATTCTTGAGGTCCCAGTTGAATTAAGCTTCCCTTTATATCTGTGGTAAACACAGCCCTGTCTGGTCCAGTGAACTGGCCATTATAGATTGCTTTTCTCATACTTAGTTCTTTCAGTAATGCCTGTCCCTCTTCTATAGTCCTCCAGTCCCTGCTAGTCATGGGAGTTTCCATTGGTGATGACCGTGTATCTTTATTACCTTGCACAAAGGTGTTAAAGACTGCTCCCTCCTGTATTGGCCTAGGTTGAACAGCCTATGTCTCAAGAATGGATGAGTTGGTTATGTAACTCAGCTGTGAAGCTTCTAAAGGACTTAAACTGATATTATTTGCTCCCATGTCCCATACCCTCATGAGCCACGTGGTGAGGGGTTCTTTGTTTGTTTGTAAGTCTTTCTTAGTTTCAAAAGCTCCAGTGTGGAGTATTTTCTCTTAGCTATAGTGCTGTTAACTCTTTTTCATTTCTGCATCAAAGGTTGTTGGATCTGAGGGGCAGCTTTAGCTACTATTATTTTTAGGTTGTTTCTTTTCTCATTGCTCACTGTCTTTTTTCCTGGGTCCTTTGATTCCTGGACCCCCTAACCTTATGCAAGTTAAAAATCTCCCATTTTTCCTCTCTCTTAAGCTCTGAGACAGTCTGAATTTCTCAGCAATTCCTTAGCCTTCTCAGCCTGGACTGTGGCTGCCTCTGTTTCAGACAAATCTTTTATTATGCAAAGTGGCCATGGCCCCTCTCTGGGTTACCCTCTTGCATCCAAAGCTTGTAAAATTGTTTCTAGGCTGTCTATGACCTTTAAAGAATCTTCATATACAAGCAACTGAGCTCTTTTCCCACATTTACAGGACAGCTGTGGCCCAGGGATTTTCCCCTTTGAGTCTGTCTGTGGTCATTCTAGTTGCATATGCCATGATCCATTGTATGACCCATGTGAACGTTGCTAACACCCTTGCTTGTCCCAGACTTCTGTGGTTTGTTGTTTTCTGTGTCATCCTGCCAGACTGAGCCAATTATTTCACTACATTTTTCCCTTTTTGCCCCGTGGAGGACCTACTGCACCCTCTGAGGACTCCAGGGTCTCCTGTTCCTGACACAGATTGATGAACTGTCACAAGGCATTCTATTTGGATTTTGCATAGTTTATATGACATTTGGGAGGGGGGTGACTTACAAAAACAGGTTCTCATGGGCTTTTCCTTTTCCATATTTGAAATGCACGTGCCATCCTTCTCTCATCCCGAGTCTCTCTCACTTGCTGTTCCCTGTGCTCAATATGGTGGTGGCTCCACCTCTTATTCCCAGCGTGCTCCGCATTGCCCGCACTCACCCTGCATTGACTCTAGCTTTTTGGAGGAGCTTTCAGGTTACGTCTGTACATTTAGCGTTTTACTATTATATGCTGTGGAGAGTTTCTGTCCTGGTCCTATATGTTTGGTGTTTTGTGTGCTTTGTGTATCCGTATGGGTATGTCTTTCCTTAATTTGGGGACATTTTCTTCTTTAATCCTGCTGATGAACTGGTCAAAGCCATTGACCTGAGATTCTTCTGCTTCCTCTATGTCTATGATGTGTTGATTTGATCTTTTCTTGGTGTCCCACATTTCCTGCATATTCCATTCCTTTGTTTTTAAAATTTTTTATATTCTTTGCTTGTGTGGATCAAGTCTTCAAATTAATCCAGTCTTGATGTTCTGTTTTCCATTTCATTCATTTTTGGTGAGACTTTGCCCTGCCATTTCAAACTGGCTTATTGAGCTTTCCAATCCCATCATTATTTCAGCCAGAGTTTTCTTTATACATATCTACCTCTTTCTTAAATTCACTTTTCATGTCCTGAATTGTCTTTATCATTTTAGTCATCTACATATTTGTGCTTTCTTGGGCTTCAGGCAGGAGTTCATCTCTCTCCCCTTTGTGTTCTTTGTGCATTCTTTACATTTTTTGAATTCTTCTCTCATGTTTATGATTATTCCTTTAATCTCTTTGTCCTGGGGTTTGCCTAGTCGTTCTCATTGTAGAACACTTTTGTAGATTTTGGTGGGAACATATTATCTTCATTTTTTATATTATATGTGGGTTTTTTGGTTGTTGTTGTTGTGACCTGAGCATATGGAGCTCTTTTATTGGTTGTGTCTGATATAAAACTCAAGCCTACCTTGGGGAGTTGTAGTTTGATTCTGTTTATATTGGTGACATAGCTTGGTTGTTTTCTAATCAACTATGAATAGCTTGTTGGTCATCAATTTTTTACTGGAGGGGCTAAATGGATCTAGGCGGGCTAGTCAGGAACTCTCCAGTAGGGTGAAGGAGCCAAGACCCAAGTTGGGGTGATGGGGATCAACTGAGCTGGTTCTTCCTAGCTAAGTAGAAAGAGTGTGATCCCTGGAGTAGTATGAGTTGGCCTGGTCCCAAAGCAGGGTTATTGTGACCCAGTCACTTGGTGTGGCAGGATGCGACTATCTCACCCAGCTAATCAGGTGCTCTCTGGAAGCCTTGTGGAGGGGTGAGGGTGGGGGGCGACAAGGGTGGAGGCTAAGGCCCAAGGAGGGTCTATGGAACAGGATTGGTTCATTCTTACTAGCTAGTAGAGAAGACGTGTACTCTGTAACAGCATGATTGGGGCTGATCCCAAAGCTAGGGAATGGATAGTGTGGGATCTGGCTAACTTACTCAGCTAGTCAGGTGCTCTCTGGCATCCTCAGCAGGGCCAAGTCTTAAATTATAAATGAACTAATAATGCCTGTGGATAGAGTCATTTGGTCCCAGGCACTTAGTAAATATTCAGTTCATGTTAATTTTTGCCATTGTGTTAGAGAAGTTGTGGGTAAGCAAATCTTAGGCCAAGAAAATGACAGAGATTTCTTTTATGTATGTGTACAGAATACATTTTCATTTAATAAACAAATTATATTAAATTGAAAAAAAAGAACTTCCAAGCTGAACATCTGCTCAGTAGTATTGACTCACTTAGGTATCTTTTTGGTTGACTTTATGTTAGACTTGAGCCCAGAGCTTCACTGGTTTCCTTTTGTCCCCTTCTTCCTGGAAACACTGGCTGAAGAAATCCCGTGTCCTGGCTCCTCCAGGAGGTGTGTCCCAGCTGGGATTTTTCTATGTGTAAAGGGGAGAAGAGCTTGAACCATTGTAGAGTAGTCATAATATCTCCCGCTGTTAATTTACCCTGGGGGTATGCAGAAATGTGTTTGAGTGGCATGGCTCTCAAGTCAGGACACATATAAATGATTTAGGCAAAAATTTTAAGTTCCACATAATTGTAGACTTTTTTTTAAGACTCATAGATGGACCAAAGTGGGACTGTATAAGCACAGGGAGCTTCAAATCATCAGAATTTACCGTGTGTATTAACCAGCTCTTCCATCGTTGTAAGAAGTAGCCAGGACAATTACATTTTACAATGAAGGCATTCATACTGACTCACTGGCATGAGGTTCTAGACCATAATCAGCTGTCTTCATGTGTTTGGGCCTCTAACAAGGGTGGTGTATCAGGTCCAACCGCATGATGCAGCGCACAGCTCACCTTGTTAGCTGGGAAACAAGCCACAGAGAAACAGGCAGGTGCTGAATTTCTAGAATCCCCACCAGTGACTCTCACAGTAACCCGAAGTCCTGTGAGATTCTACTTCCCTACGAACCAGGCTTTGACACATAGACCCTTGGGGGATTTTGTGACACCTAAGTAACAGCATATGGCAATTTATTTGTTGATCATGTGATTCTGACAAAGAGTACATAAAGAATTTCAGGCAACCCTTGGATTTCTGATATGAGTAGTTGTGTGTTTAAAAGTGTAATGGATTATTAGAATACTTGAGAATTAGACTGTGTCATTGGTGAGATGGGAAAAAAGTCTTAACTTTGAATGTGTTGATGTTAACATGCCTTTGCAACAAGACAGTTAAATACATGTAAGAAGTATACAGAGCTGGAGAAAAGACGCCCAAGAGGAAAAGTAAATATGAAGACTAGGCTAAGGGTCAGGCCCTGGGGACTCTCCAAACCAGACAGAGGAGCAGGACCCACACACAAAAAGAGATCAATGCACCGTAGCTGAGCAAGTAGGAAGGTTTTGGATGACAGAACCAGGGTTGAAGGGCTGCTGGAGTGAGTGATCATGTCTGCCTAACTGAGAAACCCTTTGCAACATGAAAAGAATAAATTCTTACTGATATGTTTCTAAATGTAAAATATGTGCCATAAGGTCTCGAAGAAAAAAATAGAAGAATTTTCTGGTAGTAAAATAAGAAAAGATGAGAGAAAATTGGAGCTACAAAGAAAGGAAAATGAACGTAAGCAGATTGCTTCAAGGCTCTGTAAGGCTGGGATGGAAAGACACAAAGTGTGTGGTGGTGTGAGAGTAGCAAATAGTCCCGTACATTTAACTGGCAAGACTATAAAATCTCTAGTCTATCTGTTGGAATACCCACCTTTCCAATTTCACTGGTCAATCACCTGGTCCTAGGACCATCCCTAGGAAGGCGGGTTCACCTTATGTTATGCTAAACAGATGGGTGGAATACCTGCTGTGTTAATGAGGTAGTGAATTTTCCCTGCCTGGGATCCTGCCTCCTAAAGCAGGACTTCTGATCAGCCACAGTCATGTAGTCTGTAAGTCTGCCAGCTTTTCTGAGTTCTTTGGAAGAGCATAATCTCACCTTTTCTTCTTTACATCCCTTTTCTAAACATGCTTTCTTTAAGGCTTTGGGCTGCCCCTAGCATCTTGTAGTTCTTTACTTTCTCTAAAGCTTCCTTCTCCCAGCCATGTGGCTGCCAGTCAGCCATGTGTCTGATCTCCACACAGGCTCTAACCTGCATTGCTTCATGGCATTTTTTCCTTCTTCCCACTATTCACCTCCTCAAGGCAGCTGCCAGGATTACCAGCTCGCCTGCCCTGAGGATTTTTCTTTAAAATTCTAATAAAATTGTAAAAGTTTCCATTTGGGTCCAGTCTTAAATTCTTTTATGAATGAGACTAAGAACCCTCCAGGGGACCCTCTTTCTCCTCATTTCAGTTGTGTGCTTATAAAGACATTTTGCTAAATAAGTTTCAGTGATTTTTTTTTGACAGAAACTAGGGAGGTCACAGTCAAGGAAGGGTTTTTTGATGGGGACACACAGTATATTTATAGACCATAAGGAAAGATCAATAAAGAAAGTATTTCCAGATAAACATATTTTGAACGATAATTGAAACACTGGAACAATTCGATGTTGGAAGATATATATTTTCCTTAAGGAAATTGTTATCTAGATTAACAGATAAGGCCTCAATTTTGTTCAGGTCTTTCAGGAGTCATATGCTGCCAGATCTAATGTCTATAAACAGAAGTCATGATTTAGATCAGAGGAACAGGAAAAGATTATTTTAATTGAAAATTTCCAAGACTCAGACCTTAACTTGTCTTTGAATGGCTGTGCTCCGCTTGGGTGGTAATCTTAGGAATTATTGGCAATAGATAGAGTAATAGGGGAACGTGCTACAGAAAGAAGTGTATCATCAACCCCCCCCCCCACCCCAGAGGTGGGTCCCAGGAGGGCATGGCTCTGGCATTGACAGCCTCCTCTGCTTGTGAGTGGCCAAGGAGGGACCTGTGGTGTTACAGGGAACCATGAGCACATGTGTGTACCATGGTGTGTCTGTAGCCCATCTCTTCGCCTTCAGGATGAATCTGCCAAATGGCAGTGTCTCCATTACTAATTGTACAGATGGTGTGAGCAACAAAAAGGCTATTTTGGGAGACAGAGGTCCGGGATGAAGGCACGTCAGGTACAGCATCCGCCTTCACATGCACAGGGCTGCTCTCAACGTGCTTCCTTCCCTTCTTCCCTTTGTGCAGGAATACTGGTGTCTCTCAAGTAGAAGAAACGTTCTCACAAGGACAGCACTTACATCTCTTGTGGGCCGTCCATGCCTGCTTTTTAACTTAATCACCTCTTTAAAACCTCTGTCTCTAAATACGTAACTTTCTGAGGTACTTGGGTTTAGGAGTTTTACATATGAATTCGGAGGAATATAATACACATGCGCACACACACATGCATATGTTGTGGATGTATATGTGCGTGTGTACTTATGTACACGTGTGTGGAGACCGGAGGTTGAAGCTGGGTGTCTTTCTCTATCTTTCCATCATATTTTAGGGGACAGGGTATCTCACTGAACCAGAAGCTCACTGGTTTGGCTGGACTAGCTGACCAGTAAAGCCCAGGAACCTCCGGTCTCTACTTCCTTAGAGCTGGGCTTACAAGTACACCTGGGGCTCCAAAACCAGGTCCTCGTGCTTGTGTGGTAACTGCTACTGACTGTACCATCTCTCCCTGAAAAAATCTCCTGTTGATGTTAAAAAAGTATTTTTACATTTTATTTCTTCATTCATTCTGTGTGTGTGTACATGTAATTCAGAAAATAACGTGCAGGATTCAGTTCTCCTTTACCATGTAGGTTCTAGGGATACTACTCAGATTTGGTGGAAAACTCCTTGATCTTCTGAGCCATTGCCCCAGCCCATCTATTGATATTTTTTAATTTTTTTTTTCACAGCACTTTGGAAAATTTATGGCAATTTCTTTTACTAATCTTTTACGACTTATTGAATTTGATTTTGACAAACTCATACATGTATAAAGTATGTTCTGATTGTTGTAATCCCCACCCTCTTGACCTTTAAGCCTCTTCCACCAACTGTACTTTTCTGGGTGTGATTTGATCTCCTCTATTCCATGCTACATTTAACCCTTAAATGTACAATCTGCCTTGATCTCATTGGCTAGAAATAAATTCTGCCATCTTGAGATATTCACCAAGCACACATAAGACAGGCTTTTACAGTTCTCTAAAGCATAGCCCATGTCACGACTGATGCAGAGGAAGCTTTATTAGACTGTCTGGGAGAGAGAGTAGTAAATGATTCAGCATTGACTTCATAGCTGCTTAGAGAGCACTGGCCTCCTAGGTAACCTTGATTGAAAGGTGAATCCTGCCTGTGTGCTTCCAGTGCTCAGAGGGGCGGGGCTATTTCATGCACCACCCAGGATACTATAGGTCAAGGAATGGGGAATTTCTAGCTTTCTCTTCTGAAAGCCTGAAGCAAGGCCCTGAACAAGTCACACATTCTGTCTCATATCCCACATTACAGAATAAGACAGATGGCCTCTCCCTGATTGAGGTGTGATAAAACAATCCAAAAGATGCTTACGAAGTGTGAGTGCTTAAGTATCGTGGGAAGAAAAACTGTTCTGTTCTGTGATGTCTTGGTGGCTCTAAACTGAGAAATGATTCAAAATATCAGAAGATTAATTATTATTATATGTATATGAATGTTTGTCTGAATGTATATGTGTGCACCATGTAAATGCTGTGCCCATGGAGGCCATAAGAATGTGTTAGATCTGGAATAAAAGTGGTATTGAGCCACTATGTGGGTGCTGGGACCTGAACCCCAATCCTCTGCAAGAGTAGCAAGTGCTCTTATCCACTGAACCATCTCTCCAGCCACAGAAGATTCAGTTTTTATCCTTGGACCATATCTCACATGCTGCAGCAGGTATTCAGGGACTCCGTACCCCTGGGAGGAGGCAGGAAGGTAAATTCAAGTAGTCAGAAAGTACCTAAGTACATTCTGCAGATTGACTAGATGTGCTCCTCTTTCACATAGGATGAGAGCAGACGTACTTCTTCAAGTATATATAGATAGTATTGAGCCCAGTGCATCTTTCAAAAGGAGTTTGAACATTAGCAATAACTTAATTCTTAGGTATCATTAGATTACTATCTTAGAAAACCACAACCATTAGAGTAAGTCATGTGTTGCCCATATTAAGAAAGGGCATTTATGTGTGATAATTAGAGCTTAAAAATTTCATTTTAGTGCTTTAGAAATTAGATGCTACCCCACAAAAGCATCTTGTTTTGTGTGGCAAAGCTGCTAATTGAAAACGAGAGTAATAAGATTATTCCTAAAAGGTTTCATGATCATAATTATCTTGCACTCAGCTACAAATTTGTGCTCCTTCCCAGAGTTCTTGGGGTGGGGGCACTTTTCTAAAGTAGAGATGCTGTTGCCTACCTCCTGCATTGCTGATTTAATAGGAATAGCATTTGCGTGATCATCTCATGCACTTTCCTTGGGTTTCTTCTGTGCCAGACGGCCTGCTTATTGGTACATAGGTAAATGATCACTTTTTGGAAGCCACATTGTTTGTAGAAAAGTGTTACTTCTTCACATAAAGATGCTTAGATAGTCTTTAATAAAATAAAATACAATTCAGTTTAATTTTGCTTCTTATTTGAAATCAGATTATTCAATACTTTTTACTATATATACACACATATATATACATATTAAGTAAATTATTTATTTATTTTGAGACAGGTTCTCCCTGTAGCCCCAGCATGCCTAGAACTCCCTATGTAGACCAGTCTGGCCTCCATCTCACAGATCTCACAGAGATCCTCCTGCCTCTGCCTCCCAAGTGCTGGGATTAAAGGCCTGGGCCACTATACCCAGCTTCAATACCTTTTAATAGTAAAGCATTGTTTTGATCTCTGATAAAGTAGTGTGGCCAATTCTTCCTTTTGGTGTCTGTGACCCCATAAAAGTGTCCTAAGATAATTTAGTGAAGTAAAAATAATTAAAGGTTATGAGGAACACATGCGGAATACAATTGACAGCTCATGTATCTTTCTCATAGAGCACAGGTTTCTATTTAAGAATCGTCAATCAACTAAAACTCAGAAACTGTAAAATTGAAAGTACCTCAATTGGAGTGTTGGGAATTACAGTTAGGAAAAACACCCAACTTCATATAAATCTGAATGATTGTCCCAAAGAGACTTAGATTGTGCTAGCTTTCAAAGGAAGGAGAGGCTGAAGGCAAAGAGAATTTCACAAGTTACATGAAGAAGGAAGGTGGTTGTCCTAACATCAAATCCCTTATTGCGAATCCACGAGTGACTGATTCTCAGTGGTACGTGTAAATGAGTCCATCTGGGGTAGGTACTTTTTCTGTACAGCGTATTTCCATTTATTTTGTCTTCACTTTTAAAGTTATCTTGATGGACTGAAGGAGGTCATGGGTAGGAGAGCCACATGGCCTTGCCCCTAAACAGCTGGTTGTCTCTGACAATATTTAAATATATTATACCATTTTAGCAATGCCTTGAACAAATTTATATGACAGAGAAGTGTTCTAAACAGAGTTGATCATGTGGAGATGTGAGTCATTTTCTAAGACCTCTAGGAAAGTCTACATCAGTGATGAGTGGATTGCTGTGTGCAGGAAAGAGACAGAATAAAGACCGTGGTAAGTTCAGGCATATAAATCCATTCTGAGCTTCTCACTTGGAGGGTCAGTGTGGTGGTAGAACTGCAGAGCAGGTAGGCGCCAGAACTCTCAGAGGCCGGTGTGAAGCTAATGTGTCTCATAAAGTACGGTTAGACTTCGTCGAAGGCTGGTAACCTAATCAGATCTAAATTTTAGAATGATTCTCCCAATAGCCTTGGGGATACTTGATTAGGGAGGGTTAGAGTGCAGATCAGAAGATTAGAAGAGAAAAATCTTAGAATGCCATTTTAGTAATCAAGATCTAAATTAAGGGTGTTTCAAAGGGACAGATGGAAAAGTAGGTTAAAGGGATATTTAGGAAGGGGGATCAATAGGACTTGGTGACTAATTCAGTGTTGAGAGTTAGAAAGTCTGTTTGCAGGGCAATGCTCAATGCAACAATATTGAGAGAAGGGCAGGCTGGCCTGGCTGTGTGTTGGGGCAGTAATGTGGTTATGAGTTCATTTTGAGCAAACTGACTTTGTACCGGATAGAATTTAAATACAGTCACTGCAGAAGTCACAGAAACAGAGGGCCAGCAATAGAATCATGGGTAACCCTAGCACTTACAAGAGAGTTGCTATGGCTAAAGGTCGTGAATCATTTCCACTCATAGATGTTGATATTTTTCAGTACAACTACTAATTTCTGTAAAAACAAAATAGCAAAGTTTTAGAGCAACAGAAGCATAATTTTTTGTCCACTTACTGAAATAATGATCTCCTCCATGTACCATAATAGATGTGTGGGGGTGATTCTAATTGTGCTGTCTCCATGGTTAAAGCCTGGAATGTCTAGGAAAGGGGCCATTAGAGTAATTGTTTAATAGACGAACCTGTTAGAAAAGTATTTACTTTTATGTAATGGCTATGTTTACAAAAGACAAGAGTCTCTTAAAAACTATAAAATGGAACTATTTGCTAAACGGATACATTGGAAACATCTATTTTGTAACCCTATGAAAATGTAATTTCTTTTAGAGAATATAGCTATCTGACCTTCAAAGACTCTACTTTGATACTGATTATTATACTATTTATTTTTATGGATGTTCATTTAGAGGACTTTTATTATTCTGGTAAAATTTATTTAGTGCATTAAAAACTCTTCTTCTAATAGAGCTATTCACTGTTTTAGGATTCTGTTAGATTTTATCATATTTGCAGTGCACACTTCTATATTTTTAAACCATGTTTTCATTTAAACATCTAAGTAAACAATAATTACAATTCTTGGATATATAGTGAAAATTATCATCTTCAGAACAGCCTAGTATCACTGTTATTTCTTGGTCAATAAAATTATAAGATAACTTACATTATTATCAAACAATGGAATTTGAAAATACTCATCACACATCTATTCCTCTGAGAAAATAACAAAGTATGAGATGCTCAGTTCTAGTGTGAGTGTAGGGCACAGTCGTGGGATGCTCAGTTCTAGTGTGAGTGTAGGGCACAGTCGTGGGATGCTCAGTTCTAGTGTGAGTGTAGGGCACAGTCGTGGGATGCTCAGTTCTAGTGTGAACGTAGGGCACAGTTGTGGGATGCTCAGTCCTAGTGTGAGCTTAGGACACAATTCTGCACATTCCACAAAAAAGCACAGATTAGTTTTTTGAGCAGCTTTAAATTCACAGGAAAATTAAGTAGAAAGTACAAAGATTTCCCTCTTTTCCATTTTAAACATTTTTACTGAGGTTTTTGTACATTTCATATAATACATCTTAATCAAATTTAGACCTGCTTCCCCCTCCCCATTCCTCATAGCCCCCCACTAGATTTCAGGTATTTTTGTCATATGTGTTAAGTCCTATCCAGTTAACCATTCCTTTCCAGGTACCCCTCAGTGCAAGAATATACTCACTGTCCCATAATTACAGTTTTCCTAAAAAAAAAAAAAAAGTTTCTGAAGGATAATTTATGTTAAAATTGGCCTCTAGTACTGAGGTCAGAGTTTGGGTCTCCTGGGTCAGGCCAACTGGTCTGTGATATGTTACGTATATATCATATATCAATAAAACTATAAATGTGAGCTCTACACTCAATAGACAATATCAATATAAAACTTTCATTAAATGTACTTTGTTTACTAAAAGATTTTAGCACAAAACCCAAATAGTTCATTTTTTCCCTCCAAAAACTTATGTTGTAAGATTAAGTTATTTCTATTTTTAGGAAAGGCACTGAACTGATGATTCCTACTGAAAAGAATAGGCAGATGAAGTCATTCAAGTTCTTTTTTGTACAAAACTTAAGATGAATCCTCCGATTCCTCATGTTGTAAGGCAAATAGTGTGGCGGATTTCCTTTAATCAAATGAGGGGAAGTTTTGGTTGCCTGACACATGTCAGCTGTGATTATCCCATTTGACACCTGCCGGTAAATAGCACAGACAACCTGGTAAGACAGGTCCTTCATAAAATGATTGAAGGGGCTGGAGAGATGACCCAGCAATTAAGAGCACTGGCTGTTCTACAGAGAACCTCGGTTTGGTTCCCAGCACCCACATGGCAGCTAACAACTATCTTAACTCCAGTTCCAGGGGAATATGATGCCCTCTTCTGGCCTCCAGTGGGCATTGCACACAGCAAATACACTACCTGTGATCCTGAGTTCTGGGATACACATATGAAAGCCTCTTACATGTAGCATGTTCAGCAAATATTAAAGAGAAGGATCCCTGTTTTCTTAATTCAGGGTCTGAACAGATCTGAAGTACGGGGCGCACGGGGATCTCGGGGCACCAGCTATTAGCGTGGCATCGGTCCCCTGCGCGCACCCTGTGCGGCGGGTCTTTCTGCGCACCGCGTCGCTGTCCGCCGCTGGGGTGCTGAGGCGGTGGAGGGTCCCGCAGTCTGTTCTGCGTTGCTGGCTCTCTGGCGGGTCCCTGCTTCTCCGCCGCTTCCCGCATCTCTGTGGGTCTCTGCTGCCGGGGCTGGCCCGGCCGGTTCCGCCCTAACTTCACCCTGGCACTCTCTCTCTGAGTTCGGGGCCGTCAGCTGCCGGGTCACGAGGAGAGGTGCGGGGCGGCTAAAGCCAGGGTTCAGTGAGTCGATGACGGAAGGATAGGCCCCCCGGGGAGGCTGGATCATAGGCAGTGAGAAGCGGGACTCAGCTTAGGCCGTGTTACAGCTCTTTATTCAGTGACTCAGCTCGGCTCCAAGTCTTAGTAATCCAGCTCCAATTATTGAGGGGAAACCAGGATATTTATACTATGGGGGTGGTAGTAAAAACCTTAGGGGAAGTGTGGAGACAGCGAAAGCAGGGTCTCCGTGAGTCGTGGTTTACGAAGAGACAGCTCTCTCTGGGAAGACTGGATCATAGGCAGTAAGACACAGAACTCAGCTCAGTACAGCTCCTTTATTCAGTGACTCAGTTCGGCTCCAGGTCTTAGTGATCCAGCTCCGATTATTGAGGGAAAACCAGGATACTTATACTATGGGGGTAGTGGTAAAAGCCTTAGCTGATAGGTACTTTGTGGGATGCCCTATTTACATGTGGAGGTGGGCTCCTGCCAGGCTGTCCAGACTGCCGAAAAATCACACAGGAAAACCTGGCATTTCCAGGGCCGGAGGTCATGTTTCTGTGGCAGCTACTTCAAAAGACGAGTCAGGAAGATGCCAGGAAAGGCACCCTGCTGAGGAAGGAGTCTCTGCATTTGAGGCCGAGCCCATAGGCTATCCAGACATGGAGAAACTGCTACTTTACACAACAGGGGTCCCCAACACTGAAGGCTTCAGGGAAACACGCAGCTTGTCTCTGAACTTCTACACGCTCTCTCTTACTAAGGAACTTAGCTACATTAGCTTACATCTTCTTAGAAAGGGTGGGAGATTCAGAGAAAGCCATCATTTATCTTCCACTTAATTGACTAAAAACTGAACCTTGAGTGCATCCATTGCTATGAAAATGATAGTTTCTGAAATATATGAGTATTCTATTTCTTTGTTCCAAATGTATATTTTCACACAGAGCTATGTTTAACTGAGAGACGAAATGGGTTTTGTTAGTGTGCATGCTATAAAAGTCTAGGTTCAGTTTTCCACATCCAGGGTAGCATTTGGAGTCCTGGATGTCATCTTTGAGAATTCCATCTGAACTGGAGAGAGAAAAGGATTTTTAAAAAAATTTTTACAAAACTTTATTTAGAATTTCATACATGCATATAAGGTGTTTTGATCAAATCCATGCCCACTCCCTCCCCTCCAACATTCCCCCTTCTGAAGAGGTAACCCTAAAATCTTTCAAGGATTAGATACAAGCTCCCAAATACTTTTGATATTTTTGGTCTTTGGAACAGAGTATGTTGTTAATAGGCCCACAGACATTTTGACTTTTAGCTAAGAAACTGGCTACATTTCTTTGGGGTCTTTTTACCCTAACTGCCTAGCCAATTCATACCTCCTATTCTTATCACACCATCCTCTGAAGGGGTTACCCAAATTGCCAATAGGGAATAGGGACGCAGACTGCTCTGGCTTCTTCCATGCTGAACAGGTATGCAGGGTGAGGCAATTGGGGTACCCCTTCAGTGAGTCTGTCTAAAAGGCTCCCAAATTGCATAACTCTTATCTCTGAGGGGAGAAGAAAGTCATTGACTGGTGAATAGGAGATGTGAAGGAGAAGTAAAAGCAAGAGTAATTAGCATTACAAGTTCTAGACAGGGAACTAAAAGAAAATCAGAACAGGGCAATTTTCAAATGTTCATATGAAAGTCCATTGGAGTTTCTTGACAAGGGCTTCCAAAAGCATCCCTCTATTAGGTTCTTCCTCATTTCCCTTTTGTCTTTCAAGGCTGGACTAGTTGGCTGGGAAGAGTGGCTGGATACTCAGGTGAGGGTCAGTGACCCTGCTTGGCACCCCTTTGATGAATGAGCACAACCGTCAGCAAGCCCAATTGTGACTATGTTTCACAATCAGGCTCAGCTGAAGTCATGATGATGGTAGTTATTTCATGTAGAAGGGACTGCTGTATAGCATCTTCTTATTAAAAGGACCTGGAATTTAAAAGGATTTGGTGCTAGGAGCCACATATGAGGGAGAACATATGTCGTTTGTTTTTCTGAGTCTGTGTTACTTAGTATAACAGTTTCTAGATTCATGAATGTAACCTCTATGACTATACAAAGAACTGTCCTGAGGGACAGCATTGGAGATTCTACAATAAACTAGGAACACTGAGAACATGTCTTAGGGGTTTTTGTGTCTCATAACTGAGAAGAAGCTACCTAGTTAGACCCAAGGATGTTGTGAGTACAGATAGCTTTGGTAAAGGGGTCAAAGTTCATCTCCCTCCGTCTTCCTTCTGAGCCTGAAAGGGGAGGCAAGCTTAGACAGTCCGAGACTGTAAGATCTCAGACTTGTGGGAGAAGATCCATGAGCTGCACCTTCCAAGGTGCAGGTATGAGAAGACAGCACATGGGAGAGGAAGAGGTCAGTCCCTTGGCCTTAACTGAGCCCCAAGCAGGAGCTTTACTTGTGTAGTGTGGCTACGTGGGTAATGGGGAATTCAGAATTTTCCTGTGCCCTTGTAAAGCCATTCACAAAGGCTGGGAAAATATGCAATCCAATTCTACTTGGAATTGGAATAAAGGGGTCTGTAAGTGGAAGACCCTTCAATTGAAGGTCATGACTGTCAGAAAAGCCCAATGTCAAGACAGAGAAAGCATTGTGTAGCTGAGACTGTCCAGGGCTCAGAAAACACAGCTTGGACTAAGTGACCACTTAACCCCAATATCTGTGCTGGCATAGAGCATCTTACCAAGTCTCAGATACTATCTCACATTCGAGACAAAGAAAGCATAGAGGAAGAGAATTAAAGGATTAGTGATCTACTAGAAAGTGCCCGAATCAAGGTTGTTTGACTCTGAACATACTGTGATGCTTTCTAGTGTCTTACAATTTAAGTTTGTCTCTCCAGATCTCTCCTCTTCCACTGTTCCCAAATATCAGGGGCATCTGAAGACGAGTAGACGGAGAGAAATCCTTCTGTATATTCATCAAACATCCATGTGTTGTGTAGTTCCTTTTTATGACCCTTGAATTTGTGTATCATATGACTGTTCAGGATAAATGGAATATTTGCTAAGCTCATGCCTCACCTTTAGTAATAGAAAAACAGACCTGCAGGGACTCCTCACATTCGGATCTGGGTTCTAGGGGTCTACATTGCAAATTCATCTTCCTGTACCTGAGCCTGAAGGAGCAAGTAATCATGAATGACAAAAATAGTGTTAGTCATCGTATTCCCAAGGCCCACACTGAATCCATTGCTACCAGTGCTTGTAAATCAATGCCCAGCGTGAACTGAGGATGCTGATTTGAATGAGTAGTCAGGAGGTCTGAGTTCGGTGTCCCAGGTACACCTGCTGACCACCTATAAGATATTGAATAAGAATATGAACTTCTCTTGGAATATGACTCTAAAATGGTTATCATTAAGATTTGACCAGATAATATAAAAGATACGATTATTATTTTTATTTCTGTGATTTTCTGAGTTAGCTTTCCTGTTTGAAAAACACATTAAGAAACCCCCATAATTTCCACAGGAGTGTTGTGTCAATGTCCAGAGTTCAGAGTGTGAGGAGTCAAAGGTGAGAAGATGGTGCCACCTGATCCAGGCTCTCACTTTGAACACTGTGTGACATTACCTAATTTCCTTTTGCCTCTGGGTATTGTGAAAATTCCCCATCCCTGAAGATCAATGAAATCTTTCTTTTAAGAATTCAATCCATATTAGGATACAAAGCCTAGCAGTGAATTGATTTCCAGAAGGTGGCAAGGACATACAGTGGGAGACAGGAAAGTTTCTTCAATTCATCATACTGGGGAAGTTGGACAGCCACCAAAGAAAAGCTAAAGTGAATCTTTATCTCAATTATATAAAATTCCACTCAAATTTGACAAAAGGCTTAAAGATAAGAACTGAAATCATAAAGCTGCTAGAAGGAAACCAAAAAGTTCCATGGTTACATTTTTCTGGGATATAACGCCCAATGCAGAGGCAATGACAAAAAAA
This sequence comes from Nannospalax galili, assembly GCF_000622305.1. Taxonomy (NCBI): domain Eukaryota; kingdom Metazoa; phylum Chordata; class Mammalia; order Rodentia; family Spalacidae; genus Nannospalax; species Nannospalax galili. Next base: position 1,044,222 of record NW_008353597.1, on the reverse strand, counting down.
GACAGAGGAGTTATCCCAGAGTAAACAGCTTCTCCACAGATTTCTAGAAAATATCTTCTAGTCATACCCCAGATAAGGGGCTGATATCCAAAACATGCAGAGCCTCAAATTACTGAATAACAAGAAAACAAACAGCTGTATTTTTAAATCACTAAAGAACTTGAGGAGACATCTCTTAGAAGATGTACAAATGACTTAACAGATGATTGAAACTGTATCCGACATTTCTAGTAACCTGAGAAATTAAAATTAGAACCACAGTGGATTTGTGTAATTCCTATTAGGTTTACTATCCCAAAGACGGCAGCTAACAAGCATGGTTAAGAACGTAGAATGAGGGGAACGTGTGCACAATGTTGGACATAGTGCAAGTTGGTTACGGCCATTTTGGAAAACAACATAGAGGATTTTCAGAAAACCTAAACATGAAATTTTCCTGTGATCCATTGGTCTCCTCATTGTGTCTATGTGATGTTCTCACTCTCAAGACTGTTGCATTATTGTTCTTAGTGGAAACAGCCCATTAAGAAATATTAGGCTAAAAGCAATGAATGAGTCACTGGTTGGCCTAATTTCCTTAAAATATGTCAATGTTTATGGTCTACTCTTAAGGATGTGCTTTGGACCTCATAGAATTTTTGTGAGACTCATATAAGGATATGTAAAATATAGTTTTATATACAAATAGTATTGATAGCTTTTGGTTTTTGGAGATCTGTTTGGTTTTTTGTTATTATCTTTAATTTGGACCTTATAAGGTTATTGATGTTTATAGGTTTATATCATCATATGGAACACTTTTTTAATATTTTATTTATTTATTTATTTTTGGTCTTTTTGAGACAGGGTCTCCCTGTAGCTTATTTATTATTTTTATGTGTATGTGTATATTACCTGCATGTAGGTAAGTGCACCCATGTCATGCAATGCCTGTGGAGGACAGAAGAGGCTGTCGGATCCCCTGGAACTGGAGTTAAGGACAGTTTGTAGCTGCCATATAGGTGCTGGGATTCAAACCCGGGTCCTCTGCAAGAACAGCCAGTGTTCTTAACTGCTGAGACATCTCTCCAGCCCCCAGTTCTTTATTTTTTGCTTGTTAATGATCTATTAGAATGTGAGCAGTATGTGCCATGAGGAAAGTTTAATCTCAGGGTTCTGTTTTTTCCTATGGCTCTGCTCAGTGTCCTCAAATTGTATCCGGTTTTCCCTCAGGGGAGAACACAGAGTGGTGGCTGTTTTCTGAGGCTGCAGGATGCACAGGAAAGCATCTTTCTCGCGGGATACTTTTACAATGCTTGAATCAAATTCCCGTCTTTTCATCACTTAATGGGACAAATTCAAGACAAATGTTTTTCTTCAAAGGCAAATAAAAATAGTTTTTCATACTGATGAGAATTTATTCTTTATTTTCTGATAGTGATTGAATTTGTGGAGTTTCAGGCTAAGAAATCCTCAAGTGATAATGGCTTCCTCTCTCTCTCTCTCTCTCTCTCTCTCTCTCTCTCTCTTTCTGTCTCTTTCTCTTTCTTTCTTTTTTGCATTACATTTTACTTTTTGCATTTTTTACACAAACCTAATGCCTAAGAGCTATTTTCCAGTTCTTGACATGGACTCCTGTTCAAGGAGATTTCCTTAACTAATTTTTTTTATTTGAGAAACTGATGGAGACATAGGCTGGTCAGGAGCTCTCCAAAAAGGAAAAGGAGCCTGGGCTATTTGAATAGGATTGGCTGCATCTTACTAGTTAGCAGAGAGGGCCTGAACTCTGGAACAGATTGACTAGAAAAGAAAAATAAAAATAAAAATTTTAAGAGAAACAACCCAACTTTGTTGAAAAATCTTGCTCTCATTTAAAAACATGAACTATTAAATGAAAATCTCAGTTCCAGTCATGTATTATCACTGTCCTGGTTTGTTTCTTCATTGCTGTGACAAAACACTCTGACCACTACCAACTTGGGGAGGAAAGGGTTTATTCATCTTACATCTCCCAGATTGCAGTTCATCAGGGAGCCCAAGGTAGAAACTCAGGGCAGGAACCTGGAGGCAGGAGCTGGAGCACAGGCCATGGAGGAATGCTGCTTACTGGCTTGCTCCCCTGGCCCCTGCTCAGCCTGCTTTCTTATGTAACACAGGCCCACCTGCCCAGGAGTGGCACCACCTAGAGTGGGCTGGGCCCTCCCACATCACTCATCAATAAGACGCCCCTCAGACATGGCCACAGGCCAGTCCAATAGAGGCAATCCCCCAGTTGAGGCTCCCTCAACCCAGGTGTGTCAAGTTGACACTAAAGCTATCCAGCACAAGTGGGTTAAAGCTGAAGTTTTACATTTAGCTTCTGATAATGATCAGTATATCTCTGACCAAGTCCTTTCTCATTTCAGTCTGTTTTGTGTTTCTTACATGCTACCAAATACACTTTGATTTGCTTGGCAGATGTTTTATTGATGTTGTCATCGTGCATGATCACTTTGATAACCCTCTGATTACATTCATCTCACAGCAGGCCTTTTCCCTTGGATGAAGCAACACTATGGCCAGAAATGTTAAAATAAATGGTTGATGCATAATCTTCCTTGTTAGGCAAACAAATGTCTAAGGGACAGAACGCAGGGAAGTTTTTTTATAGGAGATGAGCAAGATGGTCTCTTACCCTGTGGAGATTTACTGAAAGAGAAGAATCCAGTCCTCAGCAAGCATCATTCATTTTCCTGACACTCTATAATCACCAATTCTGCCCATTTGCATGATGATACCTGCCAATCAAAAGATGAGTGAGGGCATTTATGAGGTAATTTACATTCTGAGACATGAGCTCGATGTGTCAAATTTCTGTATGTCTTAGTTTGTTGAATGATGAACAGAGGACAGCTTCGTAAAGAGAGTGAATTGTATCTTGTTTTCCAGTGGGTAACAAAGATATTGCTTTGTCTTTATAATGTGAATCTGAGTAGCCAGACTCACCTTATGAGTGAGTAGAGATGGTGCAGTGATTGAATTACCTTCGGGTGATGATCGTGTGTGTTTCCCAGCAGCATTCTGAGTGTTTCCTAAGTATGACTACTCCTTTCTCATCTTCTCACTGTGATGATGTTACATATTCACACCTTTGGTGCTGGCCTCTTTGGGCTCATGCTAAGATTTATTTTAGAGCTGAGAGTTCATATTTTGTTTCTTCAATATATATTTTTATTGAATTTCTGTGCATTTCATACAATATATCTTAATCATACTTAGACCCCCATCCCCTATCTGCAAATACCCATCATATTTCATGCATTCTGTCATATATGTTAAAGCCTATTTAGTTAAGTTTGTGCAGCCAGATGTCCCTCAATGTGACATGCAGAAGATCCATGCAAACTCAGTCAGACAAAAACCCAGCATAGAAATGGGGGAAAGGGGCAGGAGACCCCAACCTTAGCCAAGGGACTGTTGGCAACTGATCCTTGCTGGGTGAGAGTAATATTTACATATATAGCACGAGATATATGACACATGTTTGATAATGAAAACTGATGTCCTTGTATTAAGCACTTCTCGTGATAAGTCTTGCTGCTTGGATTTCAAACCTTTCAGTGGAAGTGGTTTTACTTGTACCATGACAACTATGCACCATGGATACAGCCTCAGTGGTCATAAGCTATGAGGAAGCATTAGCTCACCAGAAGGAGAGCTCTGATCACACAGAGCCTCATCCCTGAGGTAGATCCTATCTCATGTTTGTGTGTCATATGTGTGTACATGTGCATGGGGAGGCCAGAGGAAAATGTCCAATGTCATTCCTTAGGAATTGTCACCTTGCTTTGAGATAAATTCCCTCATTGGCCTGGAGTGTACCAAGTAGCACAGGCTGGCTGGCCAGGGATACTCTGTCTCTGCCTCCCCTATCCCTAACCCTACTGCTGTAATCTGGCTACATAAGACATAGTGTTAAACCAACTCCTAATGACTTATTATTATACCCATAGGTTAATGCATCTCTCATCTCTCACTGAAAAGGCTTCTCTTTACAGTAGGTAGTGATTAACACAGAGACCCAGTATGGCCAGTGTGCAGAAAAGAGACCGCAGAGTGCTTGGCTACAAATGGAACAGCTGTAGCACATACCTTCCTTTGAATGTTCAAGTGTAATTGAGTAGAGGGGAAGGAAATGCTAAGAGGTAGAGGAGGAACAAGGAAGGCTGTTGTCTGGTACAGCAGGTGCATGTCTGAACCCACAATACTGTGATGTCCTGCACAAGACCTATGCAAACCCAAACCAGACAGAAACATAGCGTGGATTGGGGAAGTGAGCATCAAGCCCCAGTCCTATCTGAGGGTCTATTGGCAATTGATAGGGGCTAGGAGAGGGAGAGTCAGTTTACTTTAAGAGGGTGAAGCCAGCCGGTTTACCAGGATCCAGGGATGGATCCATATCCAAGATAATGTGTAGAACAAAAATTAGACTTAATAGACGTTAAAATTATTAACAGAGGGCATGAAGCGAAGGGTCGGGATTTGGGGGTGGATCTGAGAGGAGATGTGGAAGGGGGTCTGAATATGATCAAAACATGAAATTCTTCTCAAGGAATAAAAATAGTATTTAAAAGATAGAGGAATTTGGAATCTGCTTATTAAAATATTTCTAATCTGAGATCTTGGCATTTGTTAGGAATTGGTGTTTTTTCAGACTCAAAGCAAAACATTCCCTAGTCATATCACATATAAGGTGTCATTGACAGGCTAACAAAAGCAAAATGATGGCTGAGATGAGAGATATGTCTATGTGCACAGGTATTGCTATCTCTATGTTACTGTTAACATATATGTAAACAAACCTGGGCACATAATCAATACTGTGGACAGTGTTCTGATTATGCATTTAGCTGTTGGTGTGAGTCTCAGGTAAATGCATCTTGTAATTTCAGTAGAAGGTTTTGACTTAATAAAACTCATCAATGTATACACTCAGCCTGCACAGAACTGCCACCTGGAAATGGCATGCATCAGGGATGTTCCTTTTCAAATGTGACCATTTTTCTTGGATAGATTCTAAAAGTCCTAATTCCTTGTGGCATCATTAATTATAATTTCAATTCCATTTCTACACATGTTCCTTAAGCACCTAACGTGTCTAACTTTGAAGACTTATATATAAATTCTTAAAGAGGTGATTTCAAAATTGCTCCTCCCCAAACCATGCCCCTCCTTCCCTTCGCTCCTAAGCACAGTTATTCAGAATGGTGACTTTTCACGTGATTCCCAGACTCCCTGTCCCTTTCACTGGTGATGCTCTACTTTAATGTGGGACTGTGATGTAGTGGTTTCTGCACACACAGATGTGTGTATATCTACTGGCTTTCTCTAACCCTCCCCTGACTGGTAACCTGATTGGAAAGACTCTTGAGGGCAGAAATCGAGTTTTCTTCTTCCAGTTGGAGTCCCCTGTCCATGATAGGAATTGAATCAAAGGCAAATGTTAAGTAGATATTAAAGCCTTGTCGTCTTGTAACACAGTACACAATCTTGGAACTGTGTAATTTATTGCTTCTGTCATTTCAGTAAATGGTTTGCTACCGGCAATACTGATGGGAAGCATGGCCCGTTTAGTGTCTCATATGAGATTAAAATCCCAAGGATGATTGTGGCAGTGAGCTGGCAAAAAAAAAAATCTTACAAATTTGCTTCCTTAAATAAAAGCAGTGTTGAGCAGATAGCCTTGGTGAGCTAACTGAATAAAACAGAGAGCTGCTCAGGTTCTCGTTGGTTGCTTTACTGAGTTAGCTGGCAGGGTGGTCAGTTTTGTTAAAGCAGCCACATTTCTCTTATGTGAACATATCATCATATACCACATGCAGTGTGACATCTGCGCTGCCCTCCTCATTAGATAAAGAAGCTGTAGCAACAGAAGATGCAGCAAGGTTACTAGCACCAGTCCTCTGAAGCCCTGAAATTACATTTACTTTTCTTAGAGTGCCAACACAGAGCATCTTCAGGTGTTTAGATGCATCTGATAGGTTAAGGATTCTTTAACTATTTTTGATTTATATATTTTTATTTTTCATGTGTCTGAGTGTTTTGCCAGCAGATGTGTATGTGCACCATGCAATGCCTGCAGAGGCCAGAGGAGGGCATCAGGTCCCTTGGAACTGGAGTTAAGGATGGTTGCTAGCCACCATGTGAGTGCTGGGCACTGAACCTGCTCCTTTCTGGAACGGAGTTACCACTCTTAGACATAGAAGGAGCAAAGGACCCCAAGAAGATGCACGGAAAATACACTGACATAAGCAATAACATTATAAATGCTGAAGAACAATTAGAACAAATATTAAAAAATTTCTCTAAAATTCTGAGAAAATAAGCATTTGTTATTGTTTTAACAAAGTCTATTCTTTCTCTTTGCAGTAGTTTGACCCTGGCAAAAGTTCACATGCAACTGGAACATCGATGACTTAAAATAAGTCTCAGTTAAATGCATTGATGTTATAGGGAAAATGATTTTTACCCCCCTTCCATAACAAAACGATCTCTTATTTTTTCTCTTACAATATATATTCTTATTGAATTTTTATGAATTTCATGCAATTTATCTTAATCATATTTAGAAACCCTTCTCTGTTTGTGCCCTACATAATCCCCTCTACACTGGATTTTATGCCAACATCTAATGTTCACACAACATAGAACAGGAGGTAGAGAGAACATTATTGCATCTCTCAATGCTCTCCAGTGAAGCTTCTCCAAGCAACAGTGGGTGATTAACGCTGAAAAGCACAAGTGGCCAAAATGTAGAGAACAGGAGACTTCAAAGTGAACTCACGAACTCTAAATGAAACAGAAAGCTGTAAGGTACAGGTAGAAAGTATCAGAATAGGATTTAACCACCACTATGAATAATTACTGTAGAATTACTTTTCTGTTGCTGTGATAAAACACCATAACCAAAATGGAATTATGGGAAGAAAGTTCATTTTGGCTTGTGGTTACAGAAGGTTAAGTAAACATAAGGGCAGAAATGGCACATCAGCAGGAAACTGAGAGATCCCATCTTCAACTGCACACACAGGAAACAGAGAAAATTAGAAGTGGGGAAAAGATGTAAACGTTCAAAGCCTGTGTCTAGAGACATGTTTCCTCCAGCCTCCTGAAGTTTCCATAACCTGTCCGAGCATCACCACAACCTGGGGACCAGGAATACAAGATCCTCTAGGGTGCTTCTCTCATTTAAACCATGACAGTTAAAGTTAGAGTAGAAATAGCCCAATAAGAATAACTGGTCAAGATAAAATTCTCTAGTCTAACTGTTGGAAGACACATCTTTCCATTTTCCCTGGTCAATCATCTGGTCATAGGACCACTCCTAGGAGGGCAGGCTCACCCTAAGTCACCCTAAATAGATGGCTGGAATACCTAGTGCATTAAGGAGGTGGTGAACTTTTCCTGCCTGGAATCCCGCCTCCTAGTGCAGTGCTTCTGACCAGCCACAGACATGTAGGTCTCTGTAATTCTTCCCACTCTTTTGAATTCTTCAGAAAAGAGTAATCCCTCCTTTTTGTCTTCATATCCCTTTTCTGAACATGTTTTCTTGACTGCTTTGGACTGCCCTAGCATTTTGTATTTCTTTACTTTTTCTCTAAAGCCTCCATCTCCCTGCCATGTGGCTGACAGTTCACTATGTGTCTGACCTCCCTGCAGGCTCCAAACCTGCATGGCTTCATGGCTTTTATCCTCTTCCCCTCCATTCTCCTCAAGGCAGCTGCTGAGATTCCCAGATGTCCTGCCCCGAGGGCTTTTCTTTAAAATTCTAGTAAAATTGTCCTAGAGCTTCTATTTGGATCCATTCTGAAATTCTCTTATGAAGGAGACTAAGAACCCTTTAGGGGGTGCTAGTTCTCCCTGAATCATTCCATTTTTCACATAATAAACATTTGGACACAAAACATATACAAAAGAGGAATTTACTTTTCCTCAGGAGAAAGGAGATGCTTCCGGTAACCATTGTTTACATCTCCAACTTTAGAAAAAGTGGTTTTACTAATTTATAGAGAGTTTTATACAATGTATTTTGATCATATTCGCCCCAACTTCTCCCCTAACTCCTCTAAGATTCACCCCCAACTTTGAGTCCTCTTTTTAATTGTACGTTAATAACCTATCAACTCCAATTTGTGCTGTCTATAATTCTGGGTGTTGGCCCATCCACTGGAGTTCGGCCCATCCCCCAGAAGCCTCAGTTGTCCAAAATATATCAATTAGGGGCAAATGATTACAAAACCCTCCTCCTCTATGCTAGAGTGTTTATTGTCCTGGTCTTGTGCACCTATAACTTGTAGATTACTATCAATGTAGACTTCTAATATTTCAGGTTTCACACTGAGGTCTAGGGAGGGGAATACATGGGAAGAAAGAGGAACGAGAGATAAATAATACATAATGTGAGGAACAAAAAAATGTATTTAATAAGACTCCTGAAAAATGCACATATAACACTAATGTGAATACATGTGTATAACTGAAGGCTATATAACAAAGATCACAGTGGCAGGCAAAGGGAAACCTCCCTTCCAACTGTCCTCTAGAGACTCCCATAATAATACAGACTATTGTCAAAGTCCTGATTGCCTCTAAGAACTTGAAGGTGAGACCTATTGTTGCATACTTCAGGTGGAGGACTTGGAACAAGTGATCTGAAACTGACCTAGAATCCTCCTCCACGAAGACTAGCTCCCACAGTATCAGAGGATAGCATGCAAGCTACCAAGGGTGAAAACCAATCAATGTTCCTACCCAGCTGTAAAGCCCAAGCACCACACGATGACCAGCACAAAAAACTCTTGCTTTTGGTTCAGTAATGGCACTTTCATCTTGGGAGTAATCAGCAGCTGTCTAATTGGACTTAGGGCCTGCTCAGTGAGAGGGAACTCGGGTGTGGTACTCTAAATATTGCCAAATATACAAAGCTGGAGAGGTCATAGACTCTAGAGAAAAACCCACTTCTGTAGCATGTCTAGACCTATGTGAGAAAAACCCACTTCTATAGCCTATGTATTTTTTCTATATTCTAATTACATGCCCTTTTATTTATAAATAAGTGTACCCTCCCCATTCATCGAAGAAGCTTTGTTTTGCAATAGATGGATCCTCCAGAGCTCCACAACAGGTAAAATACAGAAAATAAATGACTATCAGGTGCTCAGCCCTAAGTGACACATCTACAAAAATGCAACCTCTATAATCAAGGCTCAGGGAACATCACAGAAGAGGGGCAGACAGAACGTAAGAGCCATGGAAGGACGAGGCTCCTTTATGCATTCCAGACACGATGGGGAAGTTGCAGCAGTGAAGTAGTCACAGCGTGGCAGTCGAACAATATCTGCATAATCACAAAACCAGTTGACATGCCGAGGTGGATGGGGAAAATGTCCCAGGGTCCCACCTCAGAATGAAGAGTTACAGGTAATCACTGATGCTGAGGGAGGGAGGATCAGTTTTCTTCATGGACGAGTTCCTTGATTTTATATATACCCAGGGTCCCACCTCAGAATGAAGAGTTACAGGTAATCACTGATGCTGAGAGAGGGAGAATCAGTTTTCTTCGTGGACGAGTTCCTTGATTTTATATATATATGTGTGGGGGACATGGCAGGAGTTGTAGGGGTACTAGGAGGGTTGTAAGTAATGCAAAGATAACACTCATATATGATATTCTCATAAATAAAAATTAATAGCACATAAAAAACCCAAACCCTCTAAAGATCTCACTGTGAGGCCTGAAATTCTGAAAATTCGAGAAGAAAGAGTATTGAGTGCCCACAAGGTTACAAGCATAGAGTGCCCACAAGTAAACACTTTTTTTTTGAGACAGGTTCTTCCTCTAGCCCCAACTGGCCTGGGACTTGCTAAGTAGGCCAGCTACCTGTGATTTCACAGAGATCTGCCCCCTGAGTGTTGGGATTAAAGGTGTGTGCCACCACAGCTAACTCAGGTAAACTCTTAATCAGAAATCTTAATTCTTATTAAGAAAGAATTAATAAATGTTCATGGAATAAATTCAGCAATCAAGAAGTGGGACTTCTGAAATGAAAAAGCTTCTGTACTGTAAAGGAAACTGTTACTTTACTGTAGAAACAGCCTACAGAGTGGGTAAAGTATCCTTGCCAGCTATGTCTCTGATAGGTGATTAGTGTATAGAATATATAAGGAGCTCCACAATTCTAAACACCAAAATACAAACAACTCAATTAAGAAGTGGGCTATGGTATTGAACAGAGAGTACTTAGAACAATTACAAATGGCTAGGAAATACTTCAAAAGGTTTCTACCATCATCATCATCATGGCTAAGATTAAGAAAATAAAAGACAAATGCTGTCAAGGATCTGGGGAACAGGGACCGTCATGTACTCTTGGTGAGAGGAGAGTCCAGCACAGCCACCGCAGAAATCAGTGTGGAGCTTCTTAGAAAGCTAGAAATAGGTCTATCACATGACCTAACTGTACTATTCCTGGACATATGCCCAAAGGACTCTATGTCATGCTACAAAGATACCTTATGCTTCATGTTCATAGCTACTCTATTCATAATTGCTATGACGTAGAAGAAACCCAGATGTCCATGAGCTGATGAGTTGATAATGAACATGTGGTAGCTATGTACAATGAAGTTCCAAAATTCAGCAGTAAAGAAAAATGGCATTATTGAGTTTGCAGGTGAATGGATAAAGCTAGAAAACATACTGAATCTTTAGAGGTATTTATGAGTACCTGTAGAATCCATCAAAAAAAAAATCACCCCAAGTAACTGCCTTAAATAAAATTAAATTGTTATAATAGCAAAGAAACCACATTCAGTATAGTCATTTTGATTATATGAATATATTAAATGATCTTCTTCAAATGCAGCTTTTCAAATTGGCATGTTTTCTCAGTTTTGTTTAAAAACAAAACCAGAACGTGTTCTCTGCCTCGTCTCCAGTCTTAGCAGCACCAAGTTTGCTTTGATACACCCACCCGTCCTCCACAGAAAAGGCTCTAAGCCGCCTATGACCTCCCAAGTGAAACCTGACTCTTTTTTTTTGAAGTTTTAAGATCCACCATGACCAGGAGACACTTCCCCACTTGATGTGACTGCTGTCCTCACACTAAACCCTGACACACAGCATTGAATCACAAGGACCACACTAGATTACTTGGCTGAGCTTCCCCCCTGCATAGCTGAAACGGATGAAGGAATATCTTTTCTAGGAGATTAGAATTGTTTCTCTATACCTACTAGAGAACACAGTTACTTCATTTTATTTATTGTGTGGATGTGTGTGTGTGTGTGTGTGTGTGTGTGTGTGTGTAGTTCAGAATACAACTTAAAAGAATCAATTCCTTTCACTATGGGGTTCCCGGGGATTAAACTCAAAGTGTCTTTACCCACTGATTCATCTCGCTGACCCTAAGGGTGAGTTTTAAAACATTGGAACTAATTTTACTTTGTATAATTAAAATTATTGCACTTTATCTCAGAGGCTATGCATTTTTTTTAAGTGGAAGTTTCTCAGTATTGCTTTAATTCTTGGAAACCTGTTCAGTAGTGCAGGGTTCAAATTCTGAATGCTTTGGTAAAACGCATAGTGTTCAGGTATGTTGAGGCATTTGCTATCAGAGCTTGAAAAAGTCTTGAATTTGCGCCTTAACTTTTAGAGTCAGAAAATCTGGTCTTGAGAGGTAAGTGAATTCCTGAAGTTTCACGGTTGAGTGAGGAGGAAAGCAGGAAATCAGGTTATAAGAATGACTATTACTGTAATTCAATGAAATGTGAGAGGAAGAGTTTGTTCTGTTATCATACTAGGATACCATTTATGGCCATGTTCCCATGCCCCACATTGAATTCAGCTCCAGGTGTCAGGGGCATCAAGCTGATTTGGTCAGTGCAAGTTTAGAAAATGTTTGACAACTTGATCCCTTCCCACTGTCACAGTTTTAGCCTGGAAGATTTCTTAAGCCAAATACTCAGATGAAAATGTTTTAGGACCTCTGACATTTATGATGCTTTCCCCAACTCAGTCCTGTTCAGTCTATACCACATGACTGCTAGCTGCAAACTGTAGTGGGTACAGCTACATTTTAAAGACATGTCTACAAATTTTCTTCTAGGTTCACAGGTTCCTCTTGTAAGCCTTTGGCAACTCATGATCCAGTTGTACTATTCATTACAGAGAATCAATGGAAAAATTATCATTGTATGTGTGCGTGTGTGTGTGTGTGTGTGTGTGCGCGTGCGCGCGCACGTGCGCCCGTGACAGGTCAGAGGATATCTTGTGGGAGTTATCATTCTACCATGCAGGTCCTGGGAATTGAACTCAGGTGTTAAGGCTGGGCAGAACATGCCAACACCGGCTGAACCATCTTGCTATCCAGAGAAAAAATCTGAGATATTGTCCTTGTTTGCTGTTGTTGTGACAAAACTTTGACCAAATACAACTGTGTAGGAAATGGTTTCTTTCCTTTTACAGCTCAGCAAGCTTTTACACCATCCAGCTAAGCAAGGTGGGAACTGAAGGCAGGAACTGAAGCAGAGACCAAGAGGTACGTCTCACTGGCTTGCTTCAGGGCTCATGTTCACCCACCTTCGCAATGCAGCCCAAACCCACCTGCCCAGGGGTGACTCTGCCCCCAGTGGGCTGCGCCCTCCTATGTTAATCAGAAGTCCAGAGAATCCCCATGGACATGCCCATAGGTCAGTCTGATGGAGGGAGCGCCCTCCTATGTTAATCAGAAGTCCAGAGAATCCCCATGGACATGCCCACAGGTCAGTCTGATGGAGGGAGTGCCTCAGCTGAGGTTTCCTCTTCCCAGGTTGGTCAGGTTAATGACTGCAGCTGACCATGACAGGCCTCGGGGTTTATATTCCTCTTTGCTGAGTCCACAACTCCCCACTTGCCTTTTTAGTGGAAAATATTAACAGGAGTCATTTAGATTGTCCTTTACCCTTCTTTTTTGCCACAGAACTGCTGAGAGGCCCCTTTGCTCTACCTAGAAAAAACTGCAGTCTGCTTGCTCCCTGTAGTGCACTCAGTGTGAGCCCAAGTGCCAGTGCCTCACAGGATGGGCCTACAGACACATGAGCTTTCAGCTTTAGGCCCTGAGAACTAGGTGCTCATGTCTCAAAGCTTTCAATGCCAGAGAATTGCAGCTCTAGGAACTTGGGGCACGAGGCTCACTGATTTGGTTTTGGGTGACAGTGACCTGGCACCCCATAGTTACTTTTGTAGTTCCAGTGTGGGTGTCAGGGGTCCCTGGATTTTTACCATTGACAGCTCCTTCTGTGGTTCTGGGGTCTACAAAAGCTACTGTAAGAGCTGTGGGCTCTTCATGGCAGTCCTTTTCAACCTTTTTCACGCCCCATTCACCCGCTCCTGCAGTTTCTTCTCCCAGCTCATCGCCACAAACATTCCTCCACTCATACTGTGGTTGCTCCCACAGCTGCCATTGCTGGACTGAAAGCTGTGGAGTTTCGTCTGTGTGTTACCAACTCTGCTGGTTCTACCCATGATAAAGACCATAGATAAACAAAAGATCGAATGATCTCATTCAGACAAAGCCTTTATCAAGGACTAATGTTGCATGTGCACAGCAAGGCTATACCTTGTGCATCTAGAATCTGTGTGTGAACACAGCGTGTTCCTTTGCTGGCTACACAAGCAGCTACCCCTCCCTTTGGATCAGTATATAAGGCTTCCTCCATGGTTGCCACCTAGAATTCCATGAAGTTTACCAAATTCTAGAGAAATCGTCCAGAACCAATTGAAATTCTCTATAATGATCACGGCTGGAGTAAGCCCTCCTGAAGTTGTGTGGTCAGCATAAGCTATGGTTTCAGTGGTCTTTGTTCCTGGAGTTCAATCTTCATGTAGCCAGTGTGCTGGATAGCTTTAGTGTCAACTTGACACACCTGGGTTGGGGGAGCCTCAACTGGGGAATTATCTCTATTGGACTGGCCTGTGGCCATGTCTGTGGGGCATCTTCTTGATTGTTGAGTGGTGTGGGAGGGCCCCGCCCCCACCCACTGTGAGTGGTGCCACACCTGGGCTGGTGGGCCTGTGTTCCATAAGAAAGCAGGTTGATCAGGGATCAGGGGAGCAAGCCAGTAAGCAGTATTCCTCCATGGCCTGTGCTCCAGCTCCTGCCTCCAGGTTCCTGCCCTGAGTTCCTACCTTGGGCTCCCTGAGGAACTGTGACCTGGGAGATGTAAGACAAATAAACCCTTTCCTCCCGAAGTTGGTATTGGTCAGAGTATTTTATCACAGCAATGGAGAAAAAAATCAGAACAGCCAAGATTCCAGGAGGATGTCCAGTCCAAAATAATGACTACCTGATTGACATCTTCTTGTTCATGGCAGCCTACAATAAGAGAAGGCCTATTAGGTGTCAATCAAAAGGTCAAAATACCTCAGTCCCATTGGGATTAGAATATTTGAAACAAAAATCAATATAATAGATGCTTAAAATAAAATCCCAGCACTCACAGAGGCTAACCGTGCTAAGCTAACTATATTTAACACCGTCTCACTCTCAGCCAAATATATTCAGCGACGACGGTTAAGGCCTGTGTTTGTACCACCAGAGTATGCCGAGGTTTCCAGGTTTCCATTTAGTTATTTTTGAATACTCACCTGCCTCCTGCTGACTCTATCATAAGAAATCCTGAAGCATTTCTCTTAGTCTGAAGGATCTGCCTGTACAAACCAAATTAAAATTTAAAAAGTAAAAGCTTTTATCAAGGAAATCATCCGAATGATCTTTTGTTGTCATGCTAGATCTCTATTAAAAATGATTTTTTGGGGGGGGTGGCTGGAGAGGTGGTTCAGTGGTTAAGGGCACAGGCTGCTCTTGCAGAGTTTCTGGGTTCAGTTCCCAGCACCTACATGGTGGCTAACAACTGTCTATAGATCCAACGCCCTCTTCTATTTTCCATGGACATTGCATGACATGGGTGCACTTATATGCAGGTAACGCGCTCATACACATAAAATTTTTGAAAAATTAAAAAGGGTTGTGTTAGTTACTTTCCTGTTGCTGTGATAGAAACACTGACAGAAAGCAACTTATAGAAGGAAGAGTTTATTTGAGCTTATGGTTCCAGGGGAATTACAGTTTGTCTTGGCTGGGAGGCATGGTGGCAGAGTTGGCGGGAACAGGAGCGGAAGCTAAGCTCTCACATCATCACTCAGGCACAGGAAGTGAGAGAGCAGCTGGAGATCCCACAAGGCTTAAGAACTCTCTAAGCTGCCCCCAGTGATGTGCTTCCCCCAGGATAAACACCTTCTAAGACCTCCCAAAGCAGTGCCACCAACTGGGGACAAAATGTCCAAATACTTGGAGCCTATGGGGGACATTCTCATTCAAACCACAACAGGGTTTTTCCTTCTACAAAGAGTATTTTTTATTTAATTTAGTCTTTACTATTTTAATAAAAAATTTTGTAAACTCTGTAAGAATAGACATCTTATAAAAATAAATGTTATGATGCAAATATTTTGTGGAGATACTATTGATTGATGCTCCACAAAGAATATGATTCTAAAGGCTCTTTTTAACTGTTCTGCAGAAACATATTAATTGATGTAATGATTTGGTGATTTTTTATTCCAGAGAGCTCCATGTCACTCTCATTGACTGTGGGTGTCTGCATTTCTTCATCCCGTAGCTGGCTTGTCATAGGTTTTGACAGCAGCTACACTGATGCTCTGCAGTCTTTGAAGATTTTGAGACACTTTTCCTTCAGCCTGGCTCCAGGGTACATTGCTTCTGCATTCTGTGTCCTTATCAGTATGGTGTCAGTAATATGCCAGCTCATTAGGTAATATTCCCCATACCCCCACCCACAGCCTCTGTTTCCACTCAAGTCTTCTCTCTTCTATTTTTTCTCCTCCTAGAATATTTCTCCTTTGATTTCTTTTGAGCTGTCCTCTGTTCTCTCTGTCTCTGTCTCTCTCTATCTCTCTGTCTATCTCTCTTCCTCAGTTTACCTTGTCTAAAGAGCAAGAGTTTTTCCACGCAGCAGACACCTTTGACTTTCTGTTGTGTTGTCATCATGTATCACAGACAATGATTATAATGCATGAAAGACGACGAGGTGCGTGAAGTGGAGGAGCCTGTGGTGCTTTCATGAGTGCTGGGTTTGTAAAGCAGCGAGTACTTAAAACCTAGTAAGGGCCCAACAAATCACGAATGATACTGCTGTTAAGAAAAAGTGGGAGGAAATACATTTGTTTCAGTGTTTTTTCCTTGCTAGAGAAGCATTTTCCACAACAATCTGTAAGAAAGCATTAAATGTAAGACTCAGTATTTGATTCTTTATATTGCTCAATACTTTCCTGTGTAATTACTTTTATAATTCATTTTTCAGAATGATTTTATGGCAGAAAGTCATATTTCAAAGCTTTTGCAGAACGTTCATTTGTGGCCGTGGCCCTTATATGACACGCTGTTGAAATTTCAAGTCTCAATACAAACAGGAATCACTGTATTGCTGCAGCATCACTTCATTTCCAAAGAGTTGGGGACGATTACATACATTTTAACAATTTTTCTAACTGTCTTAAGTTTGATTTGAAGTTAATAGGTCTTATACATATGAGTGAGGAATTCATATCTGCATGAAGAATTCATGCAAATGAAGAATTGCTGCTCTTCGTTGGTGAAGTGAGAGGACACACTGCTGTATTCATGCGTGTGATCTTCTCCACATGACTCGAATAACCACTTTTTCTGTAGCAGATAGAGACGAGTCATAGCCTTTAGGAACATGAGACCAGCTGTATCAATGAGAAACAAAATTAGAAATTAGTTTTATACTTCCAAAATACATTTGGGTCTTACAGGAAAGAAGTTAGTTTCCTCTAAATTCAACACTATATTTTATTTAGCCCAATATATCTAAAATACTATTGTTTCAACCTAAAGTCATTATAAAGCTATTAATTAGGTAGTTTCCATCTTTTTTCATATTACCAATTCAAATTCAAGTGTGCATTTAATGTTTATATCATACCTAAATTTAAACTATTCACACTCCAAATGCTCAGTCACCTATTAATTTATGTGCTTGGTATTAAGAACTGTGGGCTGATTTTTCCTCTTGAACTGACTAAAGATCTGGGATGTGCATCATATTGCACAGGGTAGACCTTGCTAAAGTCTAGGAATTGCAGATGCTAGCGATCCCTGGTTTGAACCTGTCCTTATGGTTTACTCTGCCCTTAGAACAGGGAAAAACTCAAAATTTTCTTACCTTTTTTTTTGAGCTCTGTTTTCATTGAATCTTATACACAGTCCTGCTTAGACTCTGCTAAGGTTGTCACATCCAGAAATCAAAGTCATTTGTGGACAGCCAGTCAAGTAACAGTGTACAATAATGATTTATGTACAGAAAAGAAGTAGTCTCCCTCTTCACCTTTATCAAGGAAACAGTAAGCTTCAAGGTGATCTTACTGTGCAGAATCCAGCAATAAATCACACCCCTGTTTGTCTTTCAACACTGGGCATTATACCTTGGCTAGACACAACATTATTATGATATTTTGAAATCAAATTTCAGCTTAAACAAAACTTTTCATTTGGTTGATCATCTATCATCTATCTATCTATCTATCTATCTATCTATCTATCTATCTATCAATCATCTATCATCATCTATCTATCTATCATCTATCTATCTAACATCTATCTCTTATCTATCTATATCTGTCTCTATCACCATTAATCATCTATCCATCTATCTATCATTTATTAATCTACCATAATAGAATTCTGAATGAGCTGTGCTGAAAAATTGTAGAAAAAATATTTATCCCAATTGAAGGATTTTACATTAGAGTGATATTGCTATGCCCCAGACTTATAACTCAGACCTAGAATGAAAAATGTCACATGCTCTCTTTCATAAATGCATGTTAGATTTGAAGCTTTAGATTGTGTGTGTGTGTGTGTGTGTGTGTGTGTGTGTGCATGTGTGCATTTCAGTTGGGAAATTCACAGATGTCAAGAATATAGTAAAGGTCACTGGGGCAGGGGCTTCATGGCAGTGGAAATAGAATGAAGTTCTATACAGGGACAAAGAGTGATAGTGGAATAGGAGGGCTTTGATAGTGTGGGTTAAGTGGGAGGGCAGGGCAGAGGATAAAGGGGAAATGGAATAACTCAGAATGAGTTCCATGGGTGGTGGATGGGAGGAACAGAAGGTGGTGTATGGGGAGGGATCACTAGAATAAAGGCCCTTTGATTGAGTCATATGGAAACCTACTAAAGAAACCTCTCTCAATGTATACATTTGCAACATACAAAGAGTTTAAATGCAGTTACTGGATAATGGGTCGATGACCTTAATAGACACCACAGGCTAGCAAACGAAAAGCCTAATGCCAGGAAAGGACTCCCTCTTTCGGAGTTGTTGACCAGGGAGTTCTCATGATCTCTCAAACGATATTAGCTATTGACATTGGTCTTGGTTGCGCACTCCAACTGGGTAGTAAGATGTCATTGCTGAAGACATTGAACACATGAGTTGTAAAATTCAAGCTGGTGCTGACCTTCAAGCTTCATCCCTCCCTTGTTAGGTCTTCTACTGCTGGAAGGTGCTACACATGCTATTGGAGACAAAAATAATCTTCAGCCTTACCCAACTATGAGCCTTTGGAGTCTCCATAATGGCTGGTCTGTCAAGATATGCCCACCAGTGAAACAGTGGCACAAATGTTATGGGCAAAACCAACTATCTGAGTGGATTTAAGGCCTGCTACAACAGATGGAGCCTATTCCTAGCAGTTATCAGGACCAAATACCAGAGGCTAGATCAGTCACAGGTCATAAATGAGAACCTGTTACATTTATTCTGGTAAGTGGATATAGTATTAAACTGACTCCTAATGACTTATTGTTATACCCATAGATTAATGCATCTCTCAGTTCTCATCAGAGAATCTTATTGAAGCAGCAGTTAACACAGAGACCTACAATTGGTCACTGCAATGCAGCAAATAAGTCTGTAGAGTGCTCAGCCCTAAATGGGACACCTATATCACATTGTCCCCTCTCAAGGCCCTGAGATCATTGTGGAAAGGGAGGCGAGATGATTACAGATGATTACTAGGAAATAGTGCTTCTCAGAGAGCAGCAGTTGTTTGTATGAAATCACAGCAATTGCACTAGAATGCACAAGACTGAGGTAGACTCAAACCCCAAAGAGTGCAGTGTTAAAGTGGGCAGGTGGCCAAGAAGCCCCAACCTTGCTGTCGAACTAGGGGCAACTGGTAGCGAGATGTGATGCCTGGTAGGCTGACCAGGCTCCGGGGGTGGACCCACACCCAAGAGCATTTGGGGAACAAAAGGTAGTCCCAATAAGCCTTAAAAATAATAATATAGGACACAATGTCTGGGGGTTAGGATGGACTGCAGATGGGGAGGGGTATGATATATGATAAAAATACACTGTACGGAATTCTCCAAGAATCTATCAAAGTATTTCTTAAAAAACCTAGAAAACTCCACAACTCAAACCAACCAACCAAACAAAAAAACTCATGTTAATTTTACTCTGCTGGGCTCTATTTTGAGGGCTTTTGGACATAAAATTCTTTGAAAGCAGGCCCTGTCCTCAGGTATGGGTCATCTAGAAAGTACAGGGCTAAGGCACAGTATTTAGGATTAATGTTCAAATAAATAAAAAATTCTTATTCTAGATTTGCTTGGAAAAAAATTTTTTGAGGTATTCTTTTTTTTTCAATCTTTATTTGTTACTGAGATTTTTGTTTTTTCATTTTTCAAGAATAATTTATTGAGAATTTCAGACATGAATATAAGGTGTTTTGATCAAATCCATGCCCACTCCCTCCCCTCCAACTCCTCCCATATCTCCCCATCACATTTTTCTGAGAACTTCATATACTCTTTCTTCTTCTTTTTTTATGGGTGGGGCTTTTTGCTACTCTAACATTCCCCCCTCTGAAGAGGTAACCCTAAAATCTTTTAAGGATTAGATAAAAGCTCCCAAGTAAGAATTCTTAATATGGATTTTTTTCATATGACTATGTTCTATTTAATTTATGTTTCTTGTTCTTTTATTTCCATGATAGGCATAGTTTTTTGCTTTCTTTGAAAAGATGATTCTCCCAGGTGTCGATGTGTCTGTTGCTGGCAGGATCCACATTTGACCGGAAGCCCTTCTGTCTTTCAGTAGTGGAGATGGCCCAGTGAAAGCTGTCAGCAGTAAACCTGACAAAAGCCACTCTGTGAGAGTGTATTCTTCCCTCAGAAAAATGGAGTTCTGTTTCAACCATTCATCTAAAACCTCTGCTTTTATCACAGGGGTGAGGTACAATTCAGGTAGAGATCAGTAGTCATGAAACTTCCCCTATGCAAGGATTGATAGAGCCAAGAGCTAAATGTGACCAACCAACCCAAGCAGACCAAAACACATTGCACAAATTCTGAAACAGGTCACATGATATTCGTACTTTCCTTGGCCCAATTATCGATCTTTATTTCTGTATAAGGTCTCTGATGCTCCCTGGTTAGGTGGCATGTAACCCTTCAGATCAGAGAAGTCTGTCCTTACCTACAATGAGTAAATGCATCCTGCTTCACCATGACTTTCAATGCAAATAGAATTGGAGCGAAAACTTCCTTCATTTTGAAAACTGTGTATCCAGTTCTGGGCCGTGAATCTTCAGATTTGCCATGAATAGGATTTTTTTTTTGACATTCCTCTTCTTGATTCAATCTTTATCTGTTCCAATAATATCTACAATTATAGTTGTTAAAATTTTTGTTTATGAGAATACTAAGTTATTTGATATAGTTATTATTTCAGTCATTATCCAAAGATCAAAGTCTTGCTTTCTGACATTCTCCCACCTGATGTGTTCATTTGGAGTCTGTACTCTCATCCTCCTGGTAGGTGGGAAGGGAGGGAGGGAAGGATGAGCATCTGCTTGTTAGATGAGTGGTGAGAAATGAAGAGAATGTCCTGCTCAGTGTGGTGGGGTGACCTTGCCATGGGCTTTTACATGTTTATTTCAGCATTTCCTTTGGGTCATCTCCACTACGGAAGGTTCCTGTGTCTTACTTGGATCACAACAGCAACATGTACCCTTAAACCTCTGCTTGGTCTTGTTTGTTCTCTGAATGGCTTAAGTAACACCACATGGGGAGCAGCTTGGCTGGGTGCCACCTTTCGTAGAATAGTAGAAACTCTTCAGAGTCCAGCGGTAGGGAATCCAGTTCTTGTCTGCAGTTAAATCCATCCCATCCATCAAGACAAGCATACAGACACATAACCAATACTGTTCCTTGTTTTCCAGAAAGATGGAAGGAAGGCAAGAGCAAGTGATTTTATTTCTAGCTCTGACTTATCCAAAAGCCTAACCTTCTTTCCCTCCTTGTATATCACGTGATAGTAAGCAGAAGCTTTTCTTTGGACTCTAGAGAACTGAGGGACACTCTGTCTCTCTCATAGAAATAAGATCTCTTTGCATACTGCCAGATGTAATATCATCTCTTTGCTTTAAACACTACACAAAGAATAAAATCTTTGAATTAGAGAGCATGGAATGATGGGAGCGTAGGGAAGGAAAGTAATAGAGCAAACAATAGTTCTAACAGCAATTTTCATTTTTACATGTGATTTATAAAGTAGCTCAGTTTTTCCTTTTTCTTTCTTTTTCTTTTTTCTTTTATCTTTCTTTTACAAATGGACCAGGTATTGATAACAAATAAATCAATTGGTGCTCTATTTTTATATTTCCTTTAAATTTTTAATTTTTTGAAATTTCATGCACAAGCAGTCATCATTTCCTCTCCCCTGCACTTCAGCGTCCCCCATTCCCGTCATTCCTTTTCAAATCCATAATCTATAATTGGTATCTAATTATTAGGTCTATTAAATGTGTGTGTGTTTGTGTGTCTGTTTTGTGTGTATAAAGCCTACTGTGTACGTTTAGTGTTACACATATATCCATGTCCTTAGGACTGAACACGCGAGTTTGCATAACCTCTCAGGGAGCTTGTCCCCGGAGAAAACTGATTCTCCCTGCCCCGGTAGCCATCGGTTCTGTGAAGCTTTTCATTTAGGGTTTGGACCATGTGAAACTACCCCCCCCCCGCATGTCACCTGGGGTTGTCATTATGCACGACGACTTGTTTAGGTGACTGTATTGTTGAGATTCCATGGGTGCCACTCCTTGTCAAGTCATCTTCCCGGTCCTCTGGCAGCAGAGCCTGGTCCTCTGGTTCCTGAGTCTTTCAGCTCCTGCTTCAGCTATTTTCTTGACCTTAGATGTAGAGGTTGTGTCATAGTTGGTTTTTACTTATAGATATTATGAACTTAAAGAGATCACTAAACAATCGAAGAATAAAAATCACTTTGAATAATTAATTTCATATTTTTATGTGTATATATTGTGATAGTTGATTTTGATTGTCTACTTGGTATAACCTAGAATCACTTGGCAAGAGAATTTTGAAGGGATAGTGTCTAGATTGGGTTAGTCTGTAGGCATGTCTGTGGAGGATTGTTTTAATTATGTTAACTGATGGAAAAACCCAGCCTACTGTGGTGACTCTGTTCCCATGGCACCACATTCCCTTGGCAGGGCATGTTGAACTCTACAGAGGTTGAGAAATCAAGTTAAGCACAAGCCTAACTTGTTCTTGATATGGGTATGATGTTACTGGCTGCTTCAGGCTTCTGCCACTTTGACTTCCCTGTAGTGAAGAAACTGAAACCTGGAAGTGTGAGTTAAAACATCCCTGTTCCCTTAAGTTGATTTTTGTCAGGGTATTTTATCACAGCAACAGAAATGGAGCTAGAACAGATCAAAATAACTCCGGCTTTATTATACATTTTATGTCTTTGTGAACCAACATGAGGATGTAGGGCCGCTTGTATTGGCATACAGAAAAGCGTATTCTGTTTTTACCTCCATTAATATTTTGGAAAAGGGCCCAGAGAGATGGTTCAGGGGTTAAAAGCAGTGACTGCTCTTGCAGAGGACCAGGCTTTGGTTCCTAACACCCACATGGTGGCTAACAACCATCCTTAACTCCAGTTTCAGGGTATCTGACACTCTCTTCTGGCCTCCATAAGCATTACATGACATGGGTGCACTTACATATATGTAGGCAAACACACATACACATAAAAATTTTTTTAAAACAAATAAAAATTTGGAGCTGGAAAGATGGTTCGGTGGTTAAGGAGCACTGGCTGCTCTTGCCGTGGACTTCAGTTTGGTTCCCTGTATCCACATGGCAGCTAGAAACCATTTGTAACTTCAGTTACAGAGGATCTGATGCCCTCTTCTGATTGCAACATGAGGTGAACCTACACACATGCAGGTAATACACTCATGTACGTAAATAAAATATTTAAAAATATTTTGGAGGAATTAGAATAGGGGAGGGAACTGACTTATAATATTGTACCCTAGGTTATGTTATAATTGTAAATGACTTATGCATTTCCCACATGGACCTCTAGGCCCTTTGTCTCATCTGAACCTTCTTTTCCAATGTTTTCCCCATCACACAAAGGCATTTTAATTTTATTCCCATTCCATAACATTCTTTGGAAAATGATCTGCTCATTTATTCACTGTGCACCCTACTTCTACTTTGGTGATGAGCCTGTTTTTATAATGCTAGTTTATTCTCTAGTATATAAAAAATTTAGAGTTAGAATCTGGCATGTTAATCTCAATGTAAATTTTTTTTTTTTTTGGTCTTTTTGAGACAGGGTCTCCCTGTAGCCCCAGCTGTCCCGGAACTCACTATGTAGACCAGGCTGGCCTTGTACTCACAGAGATCTGCCTCTGCCTCCCGCATGCTGGGATTAAAGGCGTGCGCCACCACACCCAGTGTAAATTTTCTTTTTATTTGTCCATTAACCATAATAATGCTAGTAAAATGAATCCTAGAAAAGAACAGCTTCTGTGAGTTCTGATGTGGACAGCTATTTGTGAAATCTATCCAGTGCTGTGAAGCTCCTTGGCTTATAAACTGCTGTTATAAATCATGGGGTCATGTGGTTAATCTTCTGATGCTTCAATAAAAACGATCCAACTTTTCAGCCTCCCAGAGCTTTCAATTTCAATCATATCTCAGTCCTGCCTATAATTTCAGGGTCAATAAACAGGTTATAGATAAACAGAAGAGAAAGTTTTGATTAAAAATAATATGAAATGCTGTGGAAAGGTTAGCTAATTCAAGAAGAAATGGATGTCTGTGTGGTGTAGGTAATTTAGAAGCTGGTCACCTATGGATAGCTGGGCTAAGACAGCCAATGGTGTGTACTTGAAACCTTGCATTGAATTGCTGCTGACTGATCTTTGTAACTCTGTCTCTACTTTTAAGGAGCCCACCAATGGAGTATGCTTTGACTTTCTGATGGATTGTCTTTATTAAGGGAGGAGCTGTTTCCAGTTTTGTAAGTAGAGAACTTCTACAACAATTACTACATTTGAATTCTGAGCATTACTTATAGAAGTCATTGAGAAGTGCTTTCTCAAAACCATTATGTTTTCATTTAATTTTTATGTATTATAAATTTTTTAAAAATGTGTGTCTTGAGGACACCCTGTAGCGAAAAGGGCTCCTGAATAGAAATTAAGACTCTAATGCCTTTGCCTTCTTTCTGCTATTAATTAGCTCTGTGGGTATGGACAGATCATTTGCTATGTGAACCTCGGCTCACAGTGAAAAGAGCCGAGGAAGCCAAGTGCTCTCTTCCTTTGTCACACAAGCAATTTTAAAGCAACAGAAAACACTTGGGACTCCCATATCTACCCTAGCACAGCTATGTGTTTAATTTTCTAATTTATTGTTCCTTCTATAATAAATATAGAGAAATAAACCAACTAACAAGGTAGGGGGCCATTAAAAGACGAATGATATAAGACGTTTGGGGGATTTAGGCCAAGGGGACTAGACTAATAGAGGAAGAGAGCACAGAAAAGTTACAAACAGGAGACATTCTTCAGTGAACTTTGAGATGACCAGACCTTGAGGCTGGAGAGATGGCTCAGCAGTTAAAAGCACTGGCAGTTCTTGCAGAGAACCCAGGTTCGATTCCCAGCACCCACATGGCAGATAACAACCATCCATAACTTCAGTTCCGCCCTCTTCTGACCTCCATGTGCATTGCACAACATGGGTGCACATGCATTCAGGCAGGCAGTACAATCATACACGTAAAATAAAAATAATAAATAAAATATTTAAAAAAGAAATTACCAGACCTTGATAATATCTTTTATTAAGAAGAAGCTTCAGAGGGGAAAACAGTACAAGGCAAACAGAAAAAACCATGAAAGAATGATGGAACACACCCAATAAACAAATGCCAACACAATCAGAAAGAAGACCCATTAAATCAAATGAAATAGAGTTTTAGAACTAAAATAATAATTGGAGGAAAAGGATTTTACAGCCCTCTAAGAAGTAAAGTTCACAAACATTAAGGTATGAAAACAGTATCATAGAAATGCACAATTTAAGATAAAATAAAAGGACTGTCAAAACAGCAATTATATTTTATCTCCTCAGAGTTTGACATAGTAGATTACACAGAAAACAAAATATTATGTCATAAATATTGTAAAGATCACAATTTTCAAGGTTGACTAGGTGTAAATATATTGAATTACAAGCTGGGCATGGTGGCCTATGCCTTTAATCCCAGCACTCAGGAAGCAGTTGCAGGCAGATCTCTGTGAGTTCAAGGCTAGCCTGGTCTACATAGTGAGTTCCAGACCAGCTGGGGCTATAGGGATACCCTGTCTCAAAAAGAACACACACACACACACACACACACACACACACACACATATATATTTACATGTAATCCTTTTTGTATTTTTATCTCTCCTGCTCCTTGCAATTACCCAGGTTATTGTGTGAACCATTCCCTCAGAAAAAGTTTTTCCCCCAAAGCTAAAAGTAGAAGTTGCCAGCAAGATAGTTCCCATTTCTGAATTTCTATATTTAACTAAAGCCTGAAACAGTAAAGTGAAAGTGATGAGTGTCTGGATTAGAAATTCAGGGAAAATCAGTGCCTTTGAGAAAGAGAGAGAGATGTAGGCAGGGGACACTTGCTTATTTAAGGCAGGGAGGAAAGAAACGTGTAAAATTTTATGTAGGAAGGTTAGATAAGAATGGTAACCTTATTTAACGTTCTTTCATTTACTCCTGCCTTTATTTTGTGTTTTTACTTTATTACTTATTCTTTATATATTTATTATTAGTTTTTTGAGATAGGTCTTCAATCTATAGCCCAGGGTGGCCTGGAATTCACTATGTAGCCCAGGCTGGCCCCAAACTCACAATAACCCTGCAACCCCAGTCTTTCGAGTGCTAGGAGCACTACACCCAGCTCAGTGTTCTTTTTTACTGATTTTGGATTTTTCATTGGCATATACTAATTATACAGTAATGGATTTCACGTGCTCATGTTCTCATACGGTGCTGTGCTCTTAGTCGCTCCGTTCCTGTCTTGTTCCCGCCACACTTGGTCATCTGCTTTTTCGAACTTGTCCGTCTTCATGTGTTTTGTTTTCTTTTGTATTCTTTGGTGACCCAGTGAGGTTCACTTGAACTGATTAAAGGAGCATGGGTGAGGGGTTGTTTACAGGTGGTGGGCATGTTGAGAGGGGTCTCCTCCCGACCCGCAGCGGCACTCATCGTGTGCCTGTAGATCCTCAGGGAGAGATCTGGATTCATGAATCCCTCTCTACACCATGGAGGATGTTGAAGGGCCCAGTCCTCTGCAGGATTTTTCCAGATAATCACAAATTTTTTGAATTCAGGAATGTAGTGGGCATGTGTGCCTGGAAGAGAGGAAGTCAAACATCCCCCTGTTTATTCTGCTTATACATTTTACCCCCTCCTGATGGCCTTTCATTTGGAGCAAGTGATATATCTCGTTCATTGATGAACAATCAATATGATGCGTCTAGTCTATCTAATCGCATTTTAAATAATGGCATTTATGTCTGTAGATTAGTGGTGCTGTCAGCTTTGATCACAGACTCTTCTTTCGTGGTGAAAAGCTGTACCTGGTCAAAGGGATGATAATAAGTGATTTGGTATTTTCTTTTCTGTTGTTTCAGAATTTCATATGAATGTATGAAGCTTTGATGAAATCCATGCTCATTCCCTCCCCTCCTGTTCTCCCCCACGTCTACGATTTTCCCTCTCTTCTGCTTTTTTCTTTTCTCTTATGAACCTCTGAGTCCACTTAGTTCAGCCTGTATATGCACAGGTGTGGGACCTTCTCCTGCAGCATGTGTGGTCATCAAACCATCCATTACAAGATGGTGTGGAACTCTGTGAGCCCTGACCCTGTGCTGGCTCTGTGCAGGTCTTGTATCCATAGTCACAGCTGCTGGAGTTCATGTGCTGCTCTGTAGAGGACCCAGGTTTGGTTCCCGGTGCCCACATGGCAGTTAACAACTGTCCATAACTCCAGTTCCAGGTGATCTGATATGCTCTTCTGGCCTCTTTGGGCATTGATTGTACATGGTTCACATGTATGCACAGGCAAAACATTCATACACATAAAATAAAAATATTAAATGAAATATTTTTTTAAAAAGCCCCCAGTCTGAGATTCCAAGGAGTTCTACCCCCCTCATTAGAGTACATCTTCTTATTGCCATTAACTTAGTCTAGAAATTTCCATAAGTTCATCTCTTAGGTGAATTTTGATTTTGTCAAGTTGACAGTCGATATTAGCCATCACAATATCATTGGGTGTTTTCAGTCCCAACGAGGTGGATAAACAAGAGGAAGATCTTTTCTGACTCTACATGGACTGTTCCTGGGAAGAGTCAAACAAATGTTTAGTCCGCCCGATTAGGTACCAAGAACAGAATGAAGTGCACTGTCACCAAAGTCCAGCGTGGAGGACCTTGTACTTATAGAGCATGGGTGAACGGTTACTCACAGGACCATGGGGCCTGCAAAACAGCCGCACCACTAAAAGTTTCATTTGCACATGGATGCCATCTTTTCCATCGCTGCGCAGATGGACCCCGTCATCCGTTAACCCTCCACCTCCTATAAACTCTTTATCTCAGATCAGGAAACCACACGCAGCTGGAGCAGACATGCACTCAGCTATGAGAGAGGTGCAGGCAGGAGTGACTGGAATGGCAGGTGAGGATCTAATCTCCCTCCCCATCTGCTTCTACAAGGATATGTCAGTAGACCTGAGCTTGAGGGTCTCTTGCAAATAGTTATAGCTTCTCTGATGAAGATTGTAAAGACGGTTATGTTCCAAGGACAGTGTTCTACAACACCTGGGCTGACATATTTTGATTATGAGTTTCTTTTACTGCCCAGAGGACTGTAGCCAACACAACTATGTGAAAGCTTATGAACATCTAAAGGTATTAACCTGTGATCTTATTTCACAGCTGAGGTTTGAGTGTATACGCCTAGGACTCACCAGTTGAATGATATGCTAAGCCCCTCAGAAACCACATGTCTATAAAATCCTGTTCTTTTCCTGTTCAATCAGCACGGGTTGACGTGAGGTTATGAAAGCTCACCTCATTCCCCCTGGGGAATATCTTTAAAGGTTACAGCCTAAGAACCGCTTGTTGGATTTGGCTGAATCAATTTCACGGCAGTCAGAGTTTCATGTGAATCATTCCTATATAATATTCCCTTCAGTATTCCCCTATAAATTTGTTAAATAAATTTTTGTGGTATTTGATTTCCACATTTCAAATGCAACCCAATGTTATGAAAATGAATAAACATTCTTTCAATAAACATGTTTATACTGACAATCCATGTTACAAAATATTTTAATGTCTTCATCATATATGTACAAGCATGTTCATTGGAGAATGGATATGAATTACATGAAATAAGTGGTGGAAAGATGACTCAGTGGTAGAGTGTATTCTTAACTAAGTTCAATTCCTATCACTCACATGGGGCAGCTCACATCTGCCTGTAACTCCAGCCCTAGGGGATCTGATACCTTCCTCTGTCCTCCATAGGAACTGTACCCATGTGCACATATCCATACACAGACATAGACACAAACACATGATTATTTTATATTTTAGTTAATTTTTGTGATTTTCATATAATATTATTTAATGGTTTTTAGATTCATCTCCCCATCCACAACTCTCCCCTCTTCCCTGCCTCTGAATTTTATGTACTATCTTATACAAATAACATGGTTTGTAGAATCTGATTTGTGCTCCCAAATGCCCATCAGTGTAGGCCCATTCACTGGGCCCACCAGGAGACCCATGCCTGAAAGACACTCTTCCCCCTCCCAGCAGCCATCAATCCCAAAAGTAATTTTTTTAAAAATTGTGATTGAAATGTCAGCACCTTTGGTCCTTGTTAAACAAATTGTAATGAATCCATAAAACCAGTGGGGTGGGGATCAAGAAACCCTAATATGGAACAAGACTTTAAGATTGATTACTAAATAAATAAGGAAGATATGGAAAACATGTTAAGTAAGATTAAAATTCTATATCCTACAATTTGGAGAGTCATTTTTAATGTATTTATCCCAGGGTGGTGAAGCTTCAAAGTATTAAATGGAGATAACAACCTACTACATTTCCAGATACTACAAAATGTCACATAAAACAACCAGAAACGCACTATTAGAATTTCATTAGCAATAATGTTTCATTTTCATTAAAAATGAAACAATGCATGCATAATATTAAGGAAAATATATTAAGCACATATTGCAAACTTTAGCATTTATTGACATGAAGAAAGTTCTATGGTATTAAATTAAATATTACTTATTACATGGGGCTAGACATATGGCTCAGTGGTAAAGAGCACTGGTTGCTTTTGCAGAGGATCTGGTTTCGATTTCCAGCACCCACATGGAGGCTAACAACCGTCTGTAACTCCAGTTCCGAGAGAATTAGATGCCTTCTTCTGACCTCTGTGGGCATTGCATAACATCAACACACTTACACATATGCAGGCTTACACTCATACATGTAGAATAAAAAATATAAACAAATTTATTTATTACTGAAGATATATTCAAAAGAAAGAAAACTGCAATCACACATGTATGTAGAAAGGCTCGTACTACTCAGAAATAGCCATATTGAAGTGATCACACATCCATCATTTTTTATTCAATTTAACAATTTTTCTCTTACTTTTTTCTCTATACTTTTTCTCTATACTTTTCAGTTTCTATCAAGTATACATATATTCAGAAAAATATCCTAAAATAATTTTCAGTCTGTGTTTTCTTCTGGTGACTATACTTCATGCTTCAGAAATATACAAGCTCTTTGTCCATTATACATATATGCATTAAAGTTTAAGAACCACTGAATGAGATTGCAAAGAATTCTGAACATGGGTCACTATCTTGACAGGTCAGAGATGACCATTTTTGTCGTATTTTCTTTATGTTCTATGATGGATGCTGCTTTGATAGCCTCGATCACGATAAAGACCTCTGTCACATCCTAACTTCTTCCACGGACACCAACATTACATCTCTTTTCTTTGGTCCCTACCACAGTCTACATAGTGTACATTCTCACTATGCCAATCTCTGCTGTCCCACAGTCGTTTTATGAAGTGTGAGTTCTGATTTTGACTGTATGGAAAGCATCATTTGGAAACAATTGAATGGCTAATTATTCATCTATTATTCATCTTTTTAAAAAACTTATTTTTATTTTATGTGTATATTTCCTGTATATATGTAAGTGCACCTGTGTCATGCAATGTCCACAGAAGTCAAAAGAGAGCAAAAGACTCCCTGGAACTGGAGTTATGGACTCTTAGCCACCATGTGAGTGCTCGGAGCAGAACCTGTGTCTTCCGCAAGAGTAGCCAGTGCTCTTAACCACTGCGCCATCTCTCCAGTCCCATCATCTATTCTTTAAGGGAGAGTTTTCCCACACAAATCTGTGAATTGCTATGCTCCAATGGCTCAGGATGTGCTTTGCATATGAACCACACACATGATAAACTAAGGCCTTCTGAATGAGCACAGGAGGAGATGTGGGAGGGGAAGCTGAAGTTCTGGTCGTGTGCACGTTAGTTCCCAGGTTGATGGTCTGTGAAAGCTGTGTTCCTATGTGGGGCTGCACCTGTCTACAGAAGACAGAAAATTTATTCTGCCTCAGAAAGTGTAGGTTATTGTTTGAGAAGTTTCATTTCTGAGCTGAAAGCCTGACATTCTGAGTGGGCTGAGTATAACATGAACTCTGGGATCCGATATTCCAATCACTTAAAACTTCACAGCTTAATGAGCCAAAGCAAGGATGACATTCTTTCTCCTGGAGGGGCCAGAAAGAAATCCACTTAGGATCTTTGTGAAGAAAATTTATTTTGTTTAATTAAAGGCACATTAATTAAAGTGCTATTTAACTCATTAACGATGTCTTTAAATGCATTTATTCATCTTCTTAAGGACAAATGAAGCAATTGTAAGTAGGACATTTCTTTAATGTAAGCTGTGACTAGGTAAATAGATGATTCATAATCTTAGAGAATGCTGATCAAAATAAATTTGCATTGAGATCATTACCCTAATTGACAGCCACTGTATTATGACAAGAATGGATCATAGGCTAGACTGTGAATACACAAGCTACCACTGCAGACCTGTTTCTGTCTCTTTTCTGTGCCTGTCCATTCCCCTCCACTGGTCTCATTCAGTGCCTTCCCCTGCAACTCCCCCTCCACGTGCATGCACAGGCATACGTTCATGAACACACACACACACACACACACACACACACACTCAAATTTTACAAAAGTGATCAACATTAATTGGGAGAGGGGAGTGGTTTCCTGAATTACGGAGAGGAACAAACCTTGAGGAAAATGTCATAGGTGAGGCAGGTGTGTTGAAGGCTTGTCAACAAGGTCCTGTCACCCTCAACTCGCTGTCAAGTAGGTCAACCACCTTAATGAAGGGGTTCTCTGTGAGACTTGTGTTTTTGAACGTATTTTCCTGTTGGTGGCAAAATCACAACACACACACACACACACACACACACACACTCCTTTACACACAGGAATAAAAAAATTTCCATGAAGTCTAAGTCTTTTCTATCATAGATCCAGAGCCACAGATTTAGAGTCAAGAAGTGATTCCAACTGTTATTACTTAAGCAACTTAATGTTTATCACACTAATTTTCTTTATATGAATGCTTTGAAGTACACATAATTTCGTATGTGTATTCAGACCTGCCGTGAGAAAGACTGAAGTCCTCTGCAGGTGTCTGGTGCATGTTAGGGATATAAGACATATAGTGGGTCCTTTTATAGCTATCACGCCCATCTTTTGTGTCTCCTTGGAGTTGCATGGCCTTTGGTATGCGGAGGTCACATGTAATCGGTCATTTGATTTTACACAGAGAAGGAAAGAGATGCTCATCAGTATGAGACACAAGTCACAGATTGATTAGAGGTGGGAGAGACATTATGGGCTCCTCAGAAAATACCATCTAGAGCCAAGGGCAAAATGTCACTGTTGAAAACTGCAATCACTGTCATTGTCCTTGTAATTGCTCACTATGATTGAGACCTGCCCATTAAGAGGGAGCCTTGACCTGGGATCCACAAGGTAGTGAGCAAAAGCCACACCGTGTAATTCTAGCTATGCTTATTTTTGGCTTTGGAGTTTTGAGAGACCTTTGCCTTTCATTTTTTCAGGATAAGCTGAGCTTGTTCAGGTTCATAGTCAGAGAACTCAGCACCTCTCTCTCTATTTTTCAGAGGCCTCAGCCCACAGAATGCTATGTGAGAGACCAAAGGCCACCTTGCAGAGCTCACAGCTCCTGTGTCTTCCTGCCCCAGCTTCTGTCACTGAGCCAAGCTGACCAGTGAGAGAGGGTGGACAGGATGGGGCTCCCTCAGTGGATGATTCCACCCGGCCCTCCCCTGTGTCTCCCTCAGTAGATGATTCCACCCGGCCCCCCCTGTGTCTCCCTCAGTGGATGATTCCACCCAGCCCTCCCCTGTGTCTCCCTCAGTGGATGAGTCCATCTGGCCCTCTCCTGGGTTCATGCTGCTGCATTTTAATCAGTTCTGAATAACTTTATGTGGACAGAGCAGTGGAGATACATGGTATTTATTATTATTATTATTCAGTTTCTTAACACATTTTTCCAGAAATAACCTGAAGCAGGCTACATAAAAATATATATACAATGAAGATTAAGGGGGAGGGGTGGGAATAAGAAATCCAAGACCAAAGATTTGCCAACAGGCAGAAAACTTTGGTGGAAAAATGAAGGCTTCCATTAGCTCAGTTTTTATTTAAAGAAAAAATCCTGGCATGTGTATTGGGCTTGCTAACAGAGCAAAGAGTAGGGGTTTATTTATAGACTGAGTGGGTACCTCACACCCCACAATTATGGCTGTGCTGTAAAGTCCACACTCAAAAATAGATCCTGTGACCTCTCGGCACTGCAGAGAATGGTGATAGAGGGGCCTCCTGGTGTTCTCGGCTTCTACATCCTTCCCTAGCCCCAAACCTCCCACAGCTAAGGTTGACTGATTGGCTGGGAGGGGTAACTGACTGCCCCCTGGACTCCTTGATGAGTGTGGGAAGGAGGTGTGACTATAGCTTGCTGGCATAGTGGTCATAGTGGTCTGAGAACACTTCCAGTTAACACTCCACTCCTTCCGCCAGCTCTTACATTCTTTCCTCTGGCCTCTTCCACAGAAGTCCCTGAGCCTTGGAGGGGTGGTAGGTGTGGGATGATCTTCCTCCTGTCGTGGCAAGGCATTGAACTTTCAGGTCTCTGCATCATCGGTTTTCCAAGGGCTGTTGGCCCATTTCAGTGGGATTCCATCTACTATAAAAACACAACAGCAAGAAGCAAGAACATCTAAACTGTAGCTGCTATAGTAACAGAACCTATGGGTGTAAACACAAGTGCTTGGATGGCACTTCAGGTGCATTACTTTCATCTATCAAAACAATACACTGTATTTTTATAGCACCGTATAGTTTTTAAGAATTTTCACATTCATTACTTCACAAAATGCCAGCAATAGCCTTACAGGATCATATTTGGTTTGGATTCTGTTTTATACGTGTTTAACTTTTATTTATGTGTGTGTCTCTGTGTATATGCTACATGTGTGTGGTTCACCACAGCATACAGGACAGTGATTTGGATTCCTTGGAGTGGTTATGATCTCTCCAATGTGGGTGCTGTGAATTGAGCTTGAGTCCTCCGCAAGAGCAGCAGCAGGTGTTCATGACTGCTGGGCCACCAGTCCAGCCCTTTGTTCCCGATTGCTTACTGAGGTGGAGGAGGATCAGAAAGGATGACTGACTTAGGCCAAGCCTGCACTTGATCCAACTGGTAGAAAGTCTGTTGTCCCAAATGCCCTGATAGGTAAATTGTGCTTCTTGGTGGGTAAAGGGCTTCATTTTAACCCTCTTTCCTGACATATCAGTATCCTAGACTGGTTTGGCTGTTTCCCGTTTTCTGTTCTACCAGATATCAACATTTCTATACTGTTCATCGTGTTTATTGTAGGAAAGACAAACAGACACACTAAATTAGTGCTTGATATTTGACAAAAAAGGATGTTAAGTTCACCTAGATAATGCTTTTTTAATTTTAAAACCACAGAGCTATTTTAATAGCACTGGTACCTTTCATAGATTCCCAATTAACACAAATGCAGTGAGCGTTAGAGATTTATTGCTCCCTAGGGATCTGTGCAAAGTAAACTTTCCTCCACTTAATTATCTACTGTCAGTTACCCAGAGCTGGTTTGGTTTGCTAGCAAAGGAGATTGATCATTCATGTCCTCCTGTGCTTAGGTTTGAAATAGCACTATCTGTCTAGTCTAATAATTTGAACTTGTTTCATTGTGTGTCTAGTCTATGCTTTACAAATTTGTGAAGTTTTTTGTTTCGATTTTTTGAGACAGGGTCTCCCTGTAGCCCTAGCTGGCCTGGAACTCACTACGTAGACAGGGTTGGTCTCCTAAGTGCTGGGATTAAAGGCATGAACCACTATGCACTGCAAAGTTGTGAAAATTTTGACATTTGGGTGTTAAATACTGTACCCTGCAGGCTTCATGGACACTACATGCCACAGAAAAGTTACATAGAGAAACTATGGCTCAAAAAACTCTAAGTTGTTTAGGTTGTGAGCCAGAGGCTTTAAAGCTAAGCCATCCCTAAGGAAACAGAGCCTTCCAGGTTTCTGGGAACATGCTCTTATGATCTTATAGCAATGGTGTCAGCATGCACAAGACCCATGTAAAATCAATCACACAAAACCCCAGCATAGAACTGGGGAAATGGGCAGCAGGCCCCAACCTTAGCTGAGGAACTATTGGCAGCTGATGACTCCTGGGTGAGGGCAAGTTGACCTTCCCTAAGGAAGCGACTCTAGACAGGCTGACTAGACTCCAGAGGATGAACTTGCACTGAGGGTCATCTAGGTATACTAACTTGACTCGATTATGCCTTAACATAGATGACAAAAGCATGAAATCCAGTGGGGATTTCAGGGAGTGTCGATGGGGGAGGCCTTATGAATATGATTAAAATATTTTGTATGAAGTATACAAAAATTCAATAAAAATATGCAAACATCCCCAAGGATTGGGAATGTAGCATAAATTCAGGGTTCTTGACTAGCAAGTGCAGATTCCAGGCTCAGGCCCACTCATGGAAACAAACCAACTAAAAATCCCTCAAGAATAGCCTTTTGAAGGAACTGAAGTCATTTACAGCTTCTTGACAGAAAGTATTATTACTTCTATTTTCATTTAGAATGTCTCTTTTTGTCATTGTCATTGAGTCTGTTAATGTTCACACACACACATACCCCTACACACTCACACACAGACTCACACACACTTATACAAAGACACACATTCACACACACTCAAACACACACACTACACACACCTACACACACCATACACACACTTACACAAACACACACTCACAAACACTCACGCACTCTTACACACTCACTTACACGAACACACACACAGTCACACACCCACACAGTTACACAAAGACACACACACTCACACTTATACAAACACACACACAAAGACATACACACTCACACATACATACCCACACACACATACACACACACACTTACACAAACACCCACACCTACACACTCACACACACAAACACACACACTCACACATACACCCCCACACACACTCATACCCACAACCCCCCCGCACATACCCACACACACATACACACACACACTTACACAAACACCCACACCTACACACACACACAAACACACACACTCACACATACACCCCCCCACACACTCATACCCACAAGCCTCCCCCACACTCACACACACACAAACACACTCACACGCACATAAATGATGCTGGAAAGCACACTACCCATCTTAGCCCAGTCATCATGGCTATCATCACAGAATCAAGAAAACAATCAGAGCTAAGGACACAGGAGAAAGGAACATTTTTGCATAGCTGGTGGGAGAGTAAATTAGTGGAGCCAATATGAGAATCAGTGTGGAGAATCCTCAGATATACGAAGTCAGATAGTTAAGAGGGAGCGGGGTTTGCAGGAGTGGGAAGGGAGAGACTAAAGGGTGGAAATAGTGCAAATACACTACCTACGGATAGAATTCTCTAAACTTTAAATTGTAAAATCACTAAAATAACTAAAAACAGAAGTATTATGTGACTCAGCTCTGCAACTCTTAAACATTTACCCATTTCTTATGGACACCTTCATATTCAAGTTTATCACACTGTTCACTATCCAAGTTATGGAATTGGCCTAAGAATATATCAATAAATTAATGGATAGCAAAGTGTAGACATTCATAATGAAGTGCTGTTTGGCCATAAACTTTAAAAAAGGTGTGCTGGGACTTTGTTGGAACTTAGAAAACAGTATTGAATTTTTGACTCTTTCATATAATATAATTGAATGGTATTTGATCCCCTCCCCTATCTACACCTCCCTTTACTATCCCACACACATATAGAGAGACCTATAGAAATATATATGACCTATAGAATATAATTTATGTCTGTGAATGTCAAATGTGAGTCCATCCCCTGGAGCTTGGTTAACCTATCCATAGTCACATCCTTGAAAGAGACCAATGCTCTCCTTTCTAGCAACTACCAGATGCCAAGAGTTCCTTAGGGTGGATGGAGGTTTCTTACCCAGTTCCCCATGTGCATGATGGAATTCTGTCTGGTTGGAGCTTGCATTAGACTTGTGCCTGCTGTCAACATTGTTGTGAGTTCATATAACTGATCAGCTGTCTGGAAAATGGTGTTTCCTTGTGGTTATCTACTACCTCTGGCCTAAAATTTTTTCACCCCAACTTCTGAAATGATCCCTGAGCCTTGGGTGTCAGAAGATTGATATACATGTCCCAATCAGGAAATGGCACTCCTCAGCCTCTTGTTCTATGCACATTGGGAAGCTGTGTGTTTCTGTGTTAATTACCATCTGCTGCATAAGGAACTTTCTGATGAGAGCTGAGAGAGGCATCAATCTATGGGTATAAGAGTAAGTCATTAGGAGTCATTTTACTACTACAACTATTTGGTGGAAAACTAGTATCAGGCTCTCCCCTGTGCCCCATGACTTCCTCAGGTTCCTAAGCCAGATAGCAATATCAGGTATGGCTCCATCCTGTAGAGTGGAATTTAAACCCAATTAGGGAGTGGTTGGTCACTCCCACATATTGTGCCACTACTGCACTGGTGGGCAAATCTTGCTAGGCTAGTTGCTGTTGTAGTTCACAGGATTCTGAACAGGTTGCTGATTATTTTCCCCTCTGGCAGCTTACAGAGCACGTCCAGCACTATGAAAGCTGGTCTGTGGAGATGAGGCTCTCAAGGCACCACCATTGTTTCTGCTTATTTGTTTATTTCTCAGTGTTACTTATCCCTCCCCTCCTCTGCCCCACACTCCCATTCTTGACCCGATTTCACTCTTCATACGCTAAGGTTCATCGTTCCTACTCTTGGCACTGCACTGTCCTTCTCTTCCGAGGAAGCTTCCCCATCCTCCACAGGCACTTATTAAATTCCCAACTTCTCTGGAATTTCAAATTGAAACATTAATATCTAGGATTTCAAAGCTGCCGTTCATCCATGTGAAAACGTATGACATTTGCCATTCTAGGTCTGGGTTATCTCACTCAGTATGATTGTTTCCAATTCCATCCATTTAACTTCGAATTTCACAGTTTTTTAAGAGCTGAGTAATATTCCATTATGCATCTGTACCACACCTTTACTATGCATTCATCAGTTGATGAACATCTATGTTGCTTGTAATTTCTTGCTATTATAGAAAGGGTAGCAATGCGCATGGATGAACAGGTATTTCTAAAGTAGGGTATAGAAGTTTGGGGGTATATGCCCAAGAGTGGTATGGGTGAATATATAGTAGTTCAGTTTCTAGCTTTTTGAGGAATCTCCACACTGATTTCCATAGTGACTGCACCACTTTGCATGGCCACCAGCGTGGATAAGATTTTCCCTTCTTCACATCCTCACAAGTTTGTTTTTGGGTTCTTAGTCATTCTGACTGGGGTAGATGAAATATCAAAATTGTTTTAGTATGAATTTCCCTGATGATTAAATATGTTGAACATTTAAAAAACTATTTCCCTATTCATTTCATCTTTAGGGAACTCCCTGTTCAGCTATTTTCCTCATTTTTGTGTTGGATTTCTTAGGTTTAGTTTCCTTATGTTTAGTTTTTTTTTGAGTTCTTTGTATATTCTAGATATTAACTGTCAGAGGTATAGCTGGTAAAGCTTTTTCTCTTTCTAGAAGTTACCTCTCCACACAAATGTTGCACAAAAAATAAATACATTATCCCTGAACAGTCAACCAAAGGAAGTCTAAGAATATAGCACAACACCAACATAACAGGAATTAAACATTGGACAATAATAACCTTCAATATAAATGATTTCAATGCCCCAGTAGAAAGGACAGGTTAAGTGGCTGGATTAGGAAACAAGTTCCACTAATTTTCTGCCTCCAAGAAACACACAGCAGCAGTGATCAATGCAACCTTAGAGTAAAATGATGGAAAAGATATTCCAAGGAAATGGAACCAAGAAAAAGGTAGGAATTGCTATTCCAATATCTGACAAAATAGACTTCAAATAAAAACCAGTCAGAAGAGGCAGCAAAGGTCACTTCAGGCTCATTCAAGGAAAAAATCACCAAACATAAATTATAATCCTAAACATACATGTACCACACACAGGGACATGTAATTTTAAAAAAGAAACTTCATTAGCTCTAAAACCTCACAATGACTCCAACATTGATAGTGGGTGACTTTTCATACTTTGAAACAGCAACTGGTAGTTTTCATTGTGGAGAAATAATGACCGCTTCTGTGTGAAGAAACAGATTGTGATAGGTCAGAGTCAAAGCAGGAAAGGCAATATTTTATCTATCTGGAAGTCCCGTATGATAAAGTAGGAAGAACTTTGTAATGCTTTTATGTTTGTATAGAGATGCCAACGAAATTAGGAATTCTCAGAATAGATGGGATCACATCTTGAAATAAGCAGTTTGGAGAAAAACAACCAGAATTTTCAGTTAATCAACTAGTAAGTATAGTTTATTGTGTTTAAGCACATTTTATCTTCCTCATTCTCAAAACTGTTTCTTGACCACCGCCTGGCTCTCCTGGCCTGCTCTCCTACCCTCAGGCCTCTCTTGGGGTGGGTCTATCGTGGAGCCCTCTGTGCCTTGACTCCCCCGGTGTCATTCGCCCTTCCATCTCCCCCACTGTTCTCTGCTCCTGGTTTGGGCCCTGTGTCATTCCTGGTCTTGGGTCCCCAGACATCTGGGGAACCGATGCTGCTTCCTGATCCTTTTCACCCAGGCCAGCTTGGTGCCTTCCTTGGGCTCCAGGAGCACTGCTTCTGGACCTGGCCCCGCCCTTGCCTCTCTCTGCTTCCCTCAGGCCTCTCTTGGGGTAAGTCTATGGCGCAGCCCTCTGAGCCTTGACTCACCCAGCCACGTTCACCCTTCCATCTCCCCCCCTGTTCTCTACTCCTAGTTTGGGCCCTGTGCCATTCCTAGTCTTGGGGCCCCAGACACCTGGGGAGCCAGTGATGCTTCCTGATCCTTTTGACCTGGACCGGCTTGGTGCCTTCCTTGGGCCCCAGGAGCACTGCTACTGGACCTGGCCCCGCCCTCACCTCCCTCTACTTCCCTGGTCCTGCAACACCCGCCAGCCTCTTTCTGGGGCTCCAAGGCTCACCTTTCCTCTCCCTGATCCTTTGTATCCAGTACAACCCAGCTACTCAATCCACTCCCTGGGAAATCTTGGGGCTTCTTCCCACCCCATCTGCCTTTGCATCCCTGCATGGCACGGCCACAGCCAGGATCTCAGGTCAGTCCAACACCCAAGTTCCTGAGGCCAAAAATCATCCTTAGAAGATTCCAGACTTAAGGAGAAAGTCTGAAAACTTCTGACC
>NW_008353597.1:1001450-1002850 GCF_000622305.1 Nannospalax galili | reverse complement strand
AAAAAAGGATGAAACTACACAAAGAATAATCAATAAAAATTGGAAACTTTACCATCTCATTTATCTACCCAAGGTGCTCAGTTCTCCCTCTGTGCATGGGTGTATACATATGCCTGTACACGTAAAATCTGGGGACCCCTTTAGCAGTGTCAGCTCCTGTGAAGTGCCACAGTCTTAGGCTGATGAGGTCAGAGTCAGAAGTGGGCGTGACAATCAGCAGAATCAAGGAGAGAAGACTCACATCGAAGAGTGCTGGAGAGCTCATACAGTGTTTTGGACATTTTTTTTTTTTTTTCCAGTTCAATTCCAGATGCACACAGAGGAAGGGTGTGGAAGGAGGAGAGCAGGGAACAGGGCAGATGTCACAGGGACGGGAATTTTCAGAACCCACCCATTTCTGTCCCTGGGACCATTCCCAACCCTCTTTCTTCTTGGGTACCCGGATTTCTCTGGTGGTCTCTGACACCACATGCAGAAATGAGCCCATCCGGGGTTGAGACAAACCTGATCACATGACAGCAGCTTCCTCAACATCCTCCCCCTCCCCCCACCAGCTTTGCTTTAACAGTGTCAGTAATTGTGATTTAAATCACCCTAACTCCCATCCCTTCTATGAGAAGCTAAGGACTAATCTGTTCTTCTGCCTAGAGCCAGCATGCTCCATGTCGTCCTTGCACTTCCTGCAGCCAAGATTAATTCTCCAACCCATATTTATTAAGCATTTACCATGAGGTAGACAGTGGTCAAGCCACACCACACCATATCCATCCTGAAATTCC
Source organism: Nannospalax galili (assembly GCF_000622305.1). Taxonomy (NCBI): domain Eukaryota; kingdom Metazoa; phylum Chordata; class Mammalia; order Rodentia; family Spalacidae; genus Nannospalax; species Nannospalax galili. The sequence continues at coordinate 1,002,071 of NW_008353597.1, read as the reverse complement.
CACCAACCCGGGCTTCTCTGGCTTTATCAAACAGACAGCACAATTAAACTCTTTTGAACTTAGAATATGTTTTCTCAGAGCAAGAGGACCCCTCAAAAAGTTGCAGAATGTCTTCAAGTTCCTTGTAAACTATACTGGTTGATAAATACTTAATTGGCCAAGCTCCATTTTGTGTAACATTTATATTTTTGGAAAGCAGTGTGGAGAACTCTTAAAAAACTACCAATGAACCTACCATTTGACCCAACTATACCACTCCTTGGCATATACCCAAAGAACTCGTCTTATTGCAGAGACACTTGTACATCCATGTTTGTTGCTGCTCTTTTCACAATAGCTAAGAGATGGAAGCAACCTAGGTGTCCCTCAATTGATGAGTGGATAATGAAAATGTGGTTCATTTATACGATGGAGTTTTACTCAGCAGTAAAAAAAGATGAAATCATGAAATTTGCAGGTAAATGGATGGAACTGGAAACTGTTATACTAAGTGAGTTAACAGAATCTCAGAAAAAAAATCGACATATGTTCTCCCTCATATGTGGATCCTAGGATCAGACTCTGATAAATAAGTATGCAAACAGACGTAACTCCAGAAACCAGGACAAGGGTAAGGGACCA
>NW_008353597.1:1000957-1001238 GCF_000622305.1 Nannospalax galili | reverse complement strand
AAGTGGGAAAACCATGATAGAGGGGTGAGACTATACAAGAGAGAAACAATGCCTAGCTAGTCACGAAAACCAGAGGGAACCATTTTATTCCTACAATCTGCTGACAAATTATACATAACAGATCAAGAAATATATCTCTAGATAAGGTTTATTTGAGACCAACTGGTCATTACCCAAGATTTATCTGCAGGACACACAGTAATTGAAAATGCCAGAATGGTGGAACTAACGTTCTTGGATGTTTAACAGACATACCTTGAGACCTATACTAATTGGGTCAT
>NW_008353597.1:990538-1000611 GCF_000622305.1 Nannospalax galili | reverse complement strand
GTATGTCCTTAAACACCCAAAAGGGAAGTATAACCAAAGATTAAAGGGGCCAATATAATTTCATAAGAGCACACATATATATAACTAAAAGTTACTTGACAAACAGCAAAGCCAGATAGGCGATACCTTCAGTCAAGTTCTTGGCCAGGATAGATAAAGGCTCTACCAGACAGTAACTCAACATACTACTGGAAACATGAACAGCAGACCCCAATTCTGTCCAAAGGAATACTGACAATGGATTGCTGTAGATGAGGAACAGCTCATCCTCCTGGAACAGGGACCTTGGCCGACTACATTTACCAGAAGGGCAGATAGGGGGGAATAGATGGGGGTGCTGACAGCACAGTGGACAGTGGCAGGGATGGCAGAGTATGGAGGCTCTAGTGGGAGAGGAAGGCTGTCTATCTGATGAGTTTATATTGATACTCAGATGCCAAGGAACTCAGAAAGTAAGCGACTGTGGCCAGTAATAGTCATATATATAGAGATTAGAAATGCATGTGAAAACGTCTCAATGTCAATTGCCTTAAAATGAATTCTTCTGTATGAAACTGTGTATTTAACAATGGAGATCGTTTTTAAACATTAAAACCTCATTTAATTTTATGTCTTATAGAGTTTATAATGAGTAAAAGATTGTATAAGCATAATAATTCATCTGTAAACCTAAAAATGTACAGCCAATTTTGAAAGAGATGTACCCTAGCTCAGAAAAATGTTATTGAATAGGTTAATGCTGTTGTAATGAAATGCTTCTTCTAATTAAAAAAAAAAAACTGTTTCTTGTATAAAAATATCCTGTTCCCTTTGTGCCAAGGCTAGAAGAAACTCTCAGTGCTGCCAAGAAATGCCAATGTAAAAAGCTCCATGTGATGCATTATTCAGGTGTCTGGAAACACTGAGCTCTGCTGTGATTTCAGCTAAGTGCTAATGTGATTTTATATTTGATCGCAAGTGATGAACTTTTCAGATCTGTTTATTATCTCTTGGGGGACGGAATGCTAAAGCACTCTCTGGAAGCAAGCTCCAGGCTTTGCTTCCGTTGCTTTTTCTTACTACTGGATCTGATTTTTATATAGAAATATTATTGAATTTAAGTACAATTAGTAAATGGATTGCATCCAGATTCCACAGCCATTCCCTCCTTCCCTCCTCCCATCTGTCCTTGCTCCTGTTTTGTGTAAACATGTTATCTCTTGTAGTTTTCTTTGTAGAGTTCACTGCTTCATAGCATTGGGAAATGTTCCTCATCACTACAGTTCTAAAAACGTCTCTGTAACAGAAGTGTCTGTGTCATTCATTATTTTCTGTCACAGAATCCAGTCAGTAGTTGGTGGGCCCTGCTAAATCATGCTTATTGATTTATTAAATAGTTTGAAAATCAACAAAAAATATCCCGTCAGAGAAAAGTGCAGTGGAAGTGGAACTATACACGTGCACGCACTCATGCACGCATGCACACACACACACACGCACACACGCATGCATGCACACACAGAGATACACCAACACCTAGCTCTAATGTTTTCATTTTCAGCCATCAGTGTCTCCAAGTTAATCATCTTCAGATGAAGATGAGGTAACTAAGAAATCTCATATAACTTGCAATCAATATTTGCAAGTATTATTTGATATCTTAATTAATATTTTGTTATGTCTGTTCATGAATTTGATTTAAAATTGTCTTCATAACTTTATTATAAATAGCTAAAGGGATTAGATAAGTAATGGATGACATTTAAAAGGATGAATGATAGATTAACAGAGAGATGGATACATAGGTGATTGATAGATAATAGATGATAGAGTAATAGACAACACGTAGGTAATAGATGGAAATCATGGTATATCATCCAAGAAATATAGTGACAGAAGTTCTAACACAATTTTGTATCAGGGATCACCATTTCTTACATCCCAGAATGATATATTTTCATTCAATATTTTATGAACTCTGATTATTGGGTTTATGTTTCTCTATTTTATATCCAGATTATTAAAGGGATTTTTATGATCTTTCTAAGTGATCTATGCCACATAATGTCTTGGAGTTTAGTTTTCCTTTCTGTTAGAAAGAATAAACATGGGCATCCTTCTAAAAGAATTCCACAGAGCATTTTCCCGCTAAGCACTAGCGGATTAGATGGTTGATTATTAGATGGTTGATTAATAGATGGTTGGTTATTAGATGGTTGATTAATAGATGGTTGGTTATTAGAATGTTAGCACAGAAATTCAACCAGAGCCTTTGCTTGTTTCTTCTTGGGAAGGTTGGAAGATAAACAGACAGACTGCAAAGCAGCTCCCGTGACTTCCCTGTTCCATCTCCATCTTCAGCCAATAAATGCTTCTCATGTATTTATTAGGCCCGTTTTAAATTTTTCCCTCAAATATTTTTGACATGCTTAATAAAAAAAGATTAAACAAGCTGGCACTCCAGTGGCCACCTGGCTTTTACACGAATTTATGCAAAATCCAAGAAGGGACAGAACTGATGTATGGTAATAGGAACTAAACATTGGTCTCCTGGGGTGATAATGGAGCTGTTGAGCTGAAGACAGGAGACCCAGCTGCAGGTCTGGGCACTGCCTGTGTCTCAGTTTGAACAGTAACAATACAGCTACATGCATGAGTTAGAATTCACCGAGCTGAACATTCTCAAGATATGAGTCTTTTGTGGTATATTTCTAATTCATTTAAAATTTAAATTGTATAGTGGATGAATAACACGTTTTTTTGTAAATTTTTTATTGAAGTTTTGTGTATTTCATGTAGAACATCTTTATACCCTTTTCTTAAAGGACAGCCCAGTGGACTTCTTGCATTCTGTCATTTGTGTTATGGCCCATCTAGCCAAGTTAGTGTCCCCAGATGTCCCTCAGTACATGTTCATCCACTGTGGTCTGGTCAGCCTATCTAGAGACCTTCTTTTTAAGATCAGCTCTCCCTCACCAGGAGTAACAGCTGCCAATAATTCTTTGACTAAGAATGGGACCTGCTGTCCATTTCCACAGTTATGTGCTGGTTCTTGTCTGCTTGAGTTTGCATGGGTCTTGTGCATGCTGACACTATTGCTACTGGTCATGTACCTCCCCCTGGGTCTTATAATCTTTCTGACCCCTCTTCCTCATTGGTCTCTGAACCCTCAGTGGGTGAAGTTTAATATAGGAGTCCTGTCCAAGGATTCACAAGCAGTAAACATTTTTATCCACAAAGATTTTTTTTTCTTTATCTTCCAGGGAAATTCCTTAAGTCAGTTAAAGAGAATAAAGCTTTTATAATTCTTTAATAGTATTTGACATTAGCAAAATTATCATATTTTTCTAACACTTATCTTCTTTTTCTTGGAGTCTTTTAAATATCAATTCTCCAATTACTTCATGATCGTCCTACATAAAACCTTTATTGTTAGCAGAGGCATGGGTTACATATTTTGTGGTCTGGCATTTTACTGCAGAATATCTGTCAGTTACACTGACCTTTGCCTCTGTTTTCACCTGTTGCCATGATGTCCTGTCCCATCGGAAACTCACGTTGGCATGGGATTGGCATCCTAGTGGTGCGGGCAGGGAAGGCCTTTGAAACTGATTGGCCACAGGGCTCTGCATTACTGGATCCATAAGATAATGGGCTATTGTGAACCTGTCTTAATTATAAAAGCAAGCTGTCCTTGGCATATTTCTCCGTGTCTTTGCTGATGGCTCCTGTCACAAAATGAAGCCATGAGAATGTGAGCTGGGGCCCGTATCATGCCTTTGACTTCTCAGAAACAGGGAACCATGCCTTCTTTATCTACTACCTGGCATCAAGGATAACATATAACCACAAAAAATAGATTAAGAACCTACATGCGCTGCCACGCTTTTCAAAGATTTTTCTCATTCCATCCTCCTTACTTCTAAAGTTAAGAGAAAGGAGTCAAGTATTTCTAATTACTTCTAAAGCTGATTGAATGGTAAAATCACTCTCAGCAGCAGATGTGATATTTCACTAATTTCATCTGAAGATGTGGTGGTTTGAATGAAAATGTCCCCCACAGGCTCCAAGTGTTTGGACATTTTGTCCCCAGATGATGGCACTGTTTTGGGAGGTTTTAGAAGGTGTGGCTATCCTGGAGGAAGCACGCCGCTGGGGGTGGGCTTAGAGAGTTCTTAAGCTTTGCCAGATCTCCAGTCGCTCTCTTGCTTCCTGTGCCTGTGCGATGATGTGAGAGCTTAGCTTCTGCTCCTCCTCCAGCCACCTCCAGCCACTATGCCTCCCTGCCATGACAGACTGTAATTCCCCTGGAACCGTAAGCTCAAATAAACTCTTCCTTCTATAAATTGCTTGGGTCAGTGTTTCTATCACAGCAACAGAAAAGTAACTAATACAGAGGGCATTGATACATAATACAATTATCTCTTGTCGTGTTTTGAATCTTTCTCTGCACAACCATGACCATATTTTAAACATTTTTAAATTGAAGAGGAAGTATGCCTTTTGAGAGAGAAAGCTGTCCAAATATGTGAGTTCTATCACTGGGTCTAACAGAGCTGTACAATCATGTGATTGACAGACACGTTTTCTATACTAGAATGAGAAGTTTTACAACAGTTGTATTCAGGGACTGTAACTTTGTTCACATAACAGTGTTTCTCCCAATCATCAAATGAATTTCTCCATATTGAGGGAGATGATATTATAAACTGGAGGTTGGGACGCACTGACTATAGGCTCTGTATTTGGGTTCAGTAAAGATCATGTAACAGGTAACAGATTCCAAATGTTTATATGAGCCCCTTCATTCTGTGGCCTTAATCTTGACACCCACATAGACCTTGCAGGGCCATCAGCCTCTCTGTGGGTGCAGGTGCTATTTCCAATGCTCTTGTTAACTCCATTTATAGAAAGTCTTCCTCCAGTTTTATTTCTGACAACATATCACTTGAAACATTGAAAAGAGAGCGGGGAGGGGGAGGAGAGGGAGGGAGGGAGAGAGGAGAGAGGAGAGAGAGAGAGAGAGAGAGAGAGAGAGAGAGAGAGAGAGAGACCAAGTTGAGGGAAAGGAGAAAAATCTGTCCTTAGTGTCAGTAACAGATGATCTGAACATAGTAATTTATCTTTCTACAATTATATAAACTGAGTTAATTCTGTCATGAGCATTTAAACTTGTTAAAGAATATGTTATTGATTTGCATGGACTTCTCCATCTTGAAGAGTAATGACTTATTGTCCGTTTGGATTGGTTACATATAAATTGCCAGCTACCTAGGATCCACGCATAGGAAGTGCAGCTGCTGTGGGAAAAGTATTTCACGGTGACAGAATTCACTATTTTAAATGTGTCCCCAAGGGAGTTCAGTGGCACTAATATTACCTACCGCACAACCCTCTCTGCTAGGTGCCTGCATAATCATGGTGTAGGAGTGACAGTTTTGTCATAGACAATCACACTGACATCTTTCTGAGGCTATAAATAATGGCTAGGGCACCTATACTATTTTCCTGATGCAGAGACACAGCTCTTAATCTTGATGTAATGGACACAGGAATAGCCCAGGGGCATTCGTATAGAGAGCTCATTACTACAGCTCTATACCCAAGGCTCCCCAGATTCCACAGGCTTTCTTAGTCTAGATGAATCTTAGAAGCGAAGCGCTCCACCTCACTCCTTAGATGAATCAGATTGATAAGATGATCATATATTTCCTTAGGTTTCCTGAGAGCTACGCATGTGTCCGAAAATATTTACTATCAATCTCTGGCACTTGCTTTCCACACACACTACAACAGACACAGTTCCAAGATTGTATGGGCATAATTTTAACTAATCTTTATAGCATCTGTATCAGAGAAACCTTTTTAACAATCATTATTTCATGGATGAGAAGTCTGTAACTCAGAATATCTGCAAGCCAGTATTAGCTAGTCTCTGGAAAAGGCTACACATTTGAATGTGTTTAAAGCACTTTTTTTTGAGCCTTATTCTTTAAAAAAATATTTTACTTACTATTTTTATTTTATATGCATGAGTGTACTTCCTGCATACATGTATGTAAGTGTACCTATGTTATGCCATGCTGATAGATGTCAGAAAGGGCGTTGGATCCCCTAGAACGAGAGTTACAGATAGTTATTAGCCACCATGTGGTTGCTGAGAATCATAACTTGGTCCTCTTCAAGAGCAAAAGGTGCTCTTAACCACTGAGCCATCTCTCCAGCCCTTTGAGCCTCATTCTTTTAAATTTATTTTTATCTTATGTGTGTGAGTATTTTGGCAGCATATATGCAAGTGCAGTCATGTCATGCAATGCTCATGGAAGCCAGGAGAGGGCTTTGGATACCCTGGAACTGGAGTTACAGAGGGTTGTTAGCTGTCATGTGGGTGCTGGGAACCAAACCCAGGTCCTCCCGTAAAAGAAGACAGTGCTCTTAACCACTGACCCATCTCTCCAAGCCCCTTTGAGCTCTGTGCATTAGAAAATAAAATTGTAGCTTTTCTATATCTTAGGTCTATGATGGTAGACAAAAGGTTATAAATTCTCTGTGCCTCAATGTTCTCTGTGTTAAATGGAGATAAGTGAAGCCATCTAAACATGTGCAGACTGTCCAGCCCATAATCCAAGTTAAGTATGGGAACTAATGCTGTTTATTCAGTCACCGAAATGAGGGTTAGCATTTCCCTTTCCCCTTCTGCGCTGTTCTAAAGCGATAATTTAAGCACCTGACAAGACCAATGCTAGCAAACTTGAGTGCATTCACATGTAAAGTGTGATGCTTCCTTCTGAGGGTCTGATAAGCTGGAGGCAGCAGACTGCTGCAGTCCTGGGCATACACAGCTGACGGCCTGATGGCCTGGTGCACCGTCTCCCTGTTCTGATCTCTGTGGAACTGACTGTTCTGAGCCTTGCTACTGGGGGGCGGTGCGTCTCCCTGCAGGTTCTTTCCCTTACTGACCCGAGGACGGGTCCTAAGATGCTCAAGGAAGCACTGTCTTGCTTTCTCTTTCCTGTAACGAAATACCAGACGGGACCCTTTAATGGAGGGAGACTTATTTTGGCTCATGGCTTCAGTCCATCATGGCAAGAATAACGTGGCAGAAAAGAACAGGACCGGTTGGAGCACAGTAGCCACCTAGTACCTGCTCAGAGGGCTCTTGTCTTCCCCTCTTCCTCCAGCCTGGCCTCTACCTGGTGGGGCAGCTCTTCCAACGTTCAGGAAAGGTCTCGGCTAGTTACCTTACAGATCCACGAGATGCAGCTCTGCTAACCTCCCAGGCGTGTCTCCATCCCATCGCGTTGACAGGATCAGCCATCTCCATCTCCAGCACACAGTGTCCTGCTGTGCTGTTTCCATCATTCTCTCTCTTAGGTGGTGATCTGTAGTTTGAATTCATTTGTTGCGGCTGCTCTTGGCAGAAATCTTCAGTCTGCGATCAGGAAGGTCAACGGCACTGGCATTTTGATAGTGGCCAAGCAGTCTATTCAGGACAAAGAAGCTCTTTCAATTCTGTAATGAAGGTAAATGACATTTCAACGGGGCATAAAGAGACTATTTTCAAATACAAATATCTTGTAGTGAACAGATATGTGTTGGAACTTAACCATATTTAGAGTGGTTTTGGTTCTTAAGTATATTTAATTTAAAAGCCTTCCATAGAACATCAGCATGCATAGCAGTGGACAGAGAAAAACAGGAAAGCAGGCGTCACCATAGATTTTAAAATTAAAAAAAAATTTGGTTGGGAAAGGAATGGTCTCAGACATGGGTTTACTTATTATTTGAGAATTGTGTAACTTAATACTAAAAAAATTCAAATGTGAAATTAATTTTTATCTTAGAAGCTTAAACAGTATTAATATTGTCACTGAGCAAAGGCATGCAATTTTAATTGAAAAATGAACATAAACATAAACATAAACACATGGGAACCAAAAACAATGAATAGAAACACTCAATGATAAGACTACTTTTAGATCTTAGGTTGTTTTAGATTCAGGGAAAAAGCAATAGTTAGATAGATTATCTAAAATAGAAATACTGGGGACTGGACAGATGGCTCAGTGGTTAAAAGTACTTGCTAGAATTACAAAGGACCCTGGTTTGTTTTCCAGCACCCACATGGGTGAGTGTCTGATTGCACCTGCAGTTGTATACATACATCCAGTCAAACACTCATACACACAAAATTTTTAAAAATGTAACTATAGTTATTCTTATATTTTACTGAATAAATTTATAGTGTGTAGTCTAAAGTGATGATAAGCATATCCATAACTGTTCTGGTTACTTTCTGTTGCTGTGACAAAATACTCTGACCCAACACCAACTTGGGGAAGAGAGGGTTTATGACTTACACATCTGGATCACAATTTATCATGGGGGGAAGTCAGGGCAGGAAACCAGGGTGAGGCAGGAACTCCAGCACATGCCGTGGAGGAACACTGCTTACTGCTCACTTCTTTGACCTATGCTTAGTCGGCTTTCTTTAAAAAAAATTTATTTATTTTTATTTTATGTTTAGAGTGTTTTGCCTGCATGTATGTAAGTAAGTGCACTCATGTTGTGCAAAGCCTTCGGAGGCCAGAACAGGGTGTTGAATACCCTGGAACTGGAGATATGGATGGTTGCTAGCCACCATATGGATTCTGGAAATTGAACCCAGGTCCTGTGCAAGAGCAGCCTGTGCTCTCAGTCTCTGAGTCATCTCTCTAGCCCCATAGTCTGCTTTTTTATACAACACAGGATCAACTGTCTAGGGGTGGCACCACCCACAGTAGACTGGGCCCTCCCACATCACTCAGCAATCAAGGAAATACTTGACAGATGTGGCCACAGACCAGCCCTGTAGAGGAAATCCCCCAACCAAGGCTCCCCGTTGCATCAGGTTGACAACTGAAGCTGTCCAGCACATAGTAAACGTTTACTGTAGACTGGGGTTTTAATGTATCTTTTGCCTTTCCAGAGTTGCATTTGTGTGTGTGATAACAGCACCTAAAATCTACTCTCTTAGTTAATTTTCAGTGTAAAATGTGACATTTTTACTGTCATTCCCCCTGAGGCAAGCAAGCCGAAGAAATGGTTTAACAACAGGGACTTTCCTTGGCTTGGGCTGCACACTCCTCTCTGAGTACCCCTGGACCCCATACTTGCATGGAGCTGTCCATACACCTCATTAGACAATGGAAATAAGTTACTCCCCTTAGAAACTCCTTGATAAAGCACCCTGCTTCTATTTAGATATATCCTGGCAAACAATCTAGGAACTGGAGGCAATGGATTTGCCTGACCTGGACTAGTTTTGTGTGCATGTACAATGTGGTAAAACTGTCCTCCAGTAAGCTTCTAGAGAGACTCCCCTAATTATCATCTTATGCCTATGCATACTTGGGTATGCATATGATTAAGATGTGATGCCTCATGGGAAGGGATATGTGCAGGGAGCAAAGGCTGATGAAGTCCAAGCCTGTCAATCAAAATAGAAATCAAACAAATGCATCCTCCTCTTGAACCCCATAAAGAAGCCCCCAAACAGTAATCAGGGACCTTGAATGCCATCACTTTATGGCCCACTGCCCATCTTGAGTTTTTCTCCCTAATCTCTGCTATCTCTTTGCTTTGAATAAAGCTTTTTCAATAACTTTATAAGCTGTGGGAGCCAGTATTACAATTCCTTGCGTAAGAGGCCATGAGTCTGAAAAGACCAGGCCTGGACCCTGACCACTAGCAATAAACACGCTGTAGGTTGTCATTAGATTTACACATACATGATATTACAGCTTTTCCTATGCCTCCGGGCTGAACTCACAACTTTGAAGTTGGAGTGTGTCTCTTATGTTTACACCCCTTTGTCTGGCTTATGGTCCCTATCATGTAGTGAGTGTAGTGGGTGCTCAGTACATTTGAGTAGAAGTTTAACCTCAGAATGAAATAATTGCTTTGGGTGCTGCTTATTTCCTGACTTATCCTTTATTGTGAGCTAATTCCACATGATCTTCAGAGAATGCAGAAAGCCCCTGCAAGAAAGAGAACATTCTATACCTAGCTCTGTGTTGCATGGCTCTCAAAGTATTGGGAACCAGACCTCTGTT
>NW_008353597.1:984558-990512 GCF_000622305.1 Nannospalax galili | reverse complement strand
TCTCTCTCTCTCTCTCTCTCTCTCTCTCTCTCTCTCCCTTTCTTCCTCCTCTGTCTCGAGTAATTCTTGAATTGCACTGCAAAGTTGTCATTCCTTTACAGCTTTGCATTAAACTTAGTCTACATGCCCATTTCTCATCACCCATTGTTAGCTTGTTGAAGTCAGACATCCATCTCTGTTGCATGTCCTCTGTAGAACTCAGCACAGTGTCTCAAAGATACAAGAAATCTGGCTAAATTGAATTACACTGATAGTGATCAAAATGGTTGGGAAATAGGATGCTCAGAGAGGATTAAAACAACACATGTTCTTTATCTTAAACAAAAGATCAGATGCTATTTTAAGTGTCTACCAATCCATGAAGTCTTTTGTATCCTGAACGGGGGTAATCGGGGGAGGTCTGTGGGGATGAGTGGTCAACAGCTCTTCCCAGGGATCTTTTTGTGGTTCCCAGGAAGAATGGCCAAGGACTTCTGAACTTTTTTGTGTCTTTTGATTATATGACCTAGGTCTTTGTTTACCTTTACCTTAATAGGGTAAATAATACATTAGTTCTAATAAGAGTCACTGAATGCTGTTCTATCATCTTGCATTTTTCCTCTTGGAGTTATCATTTCACAAAGTGTTCATTTATTGACTATGGCTGTTCTTTGTTCTTAGCCATAGTATCTTAACAAAAGTAGTTTGTTCATTTTACTGAAACCATGCATTGTATTAACACCATTGCTCAACAAGTACAGTCAACATTTGCTGTCAGTCAGGCCCTAAGTGACACCCCAGGAATCCAGAAAGGAAAGTAAAAGAGAGAGCCTGTCTTTGAAGAGTCAATAAACCGAAAACATAGTATCAATGTAAAATGGAAATTTATGCTTCAATGTAATGTGCCTTCCATGTGTCAAGTTCCATAAGTGCACAAAGACTTCAAGGGCCTGTAACATTCAACAGTACAACATAAGCCACATTTACCATTTTCAGTTTCCTACTAGTTATGCAAAAAGTAATTGAATCAAGTGAATACTAATTTTATTATAGTTATTTAACCTAATATACCCAAAACATAATTTCATTATACAACCAATGTAAGATTTATTAATAAAGCAGTTTATATTCTCTAATTGTCTGGAACTAAGCATTCAAATACTGAGCCTTATTTCAACAGTCATTCAAACACCTATGGCTGGTGGTTTTCATATGAACAATATATGTCAAGGACTTAAGGGAAAGAATTTTAGATCATTTGGCAGTAATCTGGGTTTTGGAGATCAAAAGAGAATTTCTAGGTATAAGAGAGTCCGTGGAACATTCAAGGGAAGGTACAGCAGATGCAGGTGAAAGCCTTCCAGGGGTATTGCTGAAAAGTCTCAAGTGTCTAGGCAGGACGGGTAACCGACCCAGGGTGAAAGAATGAGACCAGAGTATTTCAGGTTTTACTCAAGACCTATGTGACGAGGGCAAAGAGCTAAGTTTGTGCTACGGTATCAGCATTTCGTAGCTCTGTGTAAGTACTTATGAAGTACTGCATGTCAGCTCATACTGTGCACTCTGCTAAGATAATGGCATGTTTAATTTGCAGAACAACAATATAAAAACTGATCACTGTTAACTTGCCTACTTTATAGACGAGGAAACAAACAGAAGGAAGAAAAATAATTGTCCCAGCTGTATGTAAATAAGCGGATCGGCCTTTTCTCCAGGACCTTTGCAGATGCGTTGTGTGTCATCCCCTCCGCTGCACCATCTAGATCTAGTGATACATTTAATGTTCTGCTCAGAACATGGGAAGGTGCATATCTATTTGTAAAATGAATTAATGAGGTGAATTATTATTTTTCTAAAAATAACACTTGATTGAAGACTAAATAAAATTTAGAGCTGCAGAAACAAGTGTGCTCATAGCATATTACAGTTTAGGAATGCAATACATGCTATCTACACAGACACAGTTTAGTAATAAGTAAATAGAATGTATTAAAAAAACTGACTCTAACTACCCTCTCTGAAGGTCTAGAAAATCTAAAAGAAAATCACATTTATGCTTTATTTTGAGAGACTCATCTGAAAAATGAACATATTGGAATTCAAAGAAACAATGAGCTTCGTCATGCAAAGTCCAATCTGAGGGATGTTCATGTTGCTGAACCAATTAGAAAACATGCCTAGGGCACAGAGCAGTACTGGATGTGAAGAGGGATGCTTCGTGATTATTTAGTTTACCAGGAAGGTTAAATTTTCGAAAATTTTATTTATCTAATGACATAGCCCCCAAATTTTTGAAATGAAAAATTTGCACATTAAAAAAATAGAAAAACCTATTGCAATTGAGTGAACTTTTCTGTTTTACAAGCTCACTACCCCCCAAATTATAAAGCAGGAAATCTAACACAAGACAGAACGTTTGATCATCATAATCAACAGTCACCTAGATACAGTTGACGTTTATGTAACTCCGTGTCCCTCAGTTCCAGACGGCTCATTCCTTTAAGTTCTCGGAGTTAAAGTTTGAACATATCTTATCAAAGAGCCTCAATTAAATGGGAATGACTTAAGTTATAACAATATGTTTGGTAGCCCTAGTTAAGGTAGAAACCAATAACAAAGCAAAAATTTAAATCCCCAGGTATTTAGAAATGAGCACACTGTATTTATTGTACATCTATCAGAGAAAATGAGAACTGAATTGACAGATGTGCTGATTTAAATGCATTTTAGCTCATTGTGTTAGAACTTATAGGAAGTTTAAGTGGGTATAATATTGACTTTATGTCAATATACACATTCATTAAAATAGGATTAAAAAAATCTAAGTATCTTAAGGAAGCAGTAATAATAGGGTAGTAAACATAAAAAATGGTAGAATAGATCTGGAGAGATGGATGAATGGTTAAAAGCACATGCTGCTCTTGTGGAGGACCCAGGTTCAGTTCCCATCACCCACATGGCTGCTCACAACTCTATGTATCTCCAGGTTCAGGGGATCCAGCACCCTCTTCTGGCCTCCACGGGCACTGCATACATGTGGTACACTTATATAAATGCAGGCAAACAATCAAATACATAAAATAAAAATAAATACATATTTTTTAAAAAAGAAGGTAGAATAAAAGAACAAAATAAAACGAGTGACTGTTAGAGAAGCATAAACTGCTAGATGCCTATGCTTTGAGTGAATCACTGCAATCACAGCCACCTGTCAAGACAGACTCTCCCTTTTAAAGCTTCACGATGGCAGACCTGTCTTTGATTCTTTATTCAGAAATGGATAGCATTAGCTTTCCAAGTTAAAGATTTGGTGCAAAAAGTCTCAAATTTGAATCACTAATTATAATGAACATTTTTGTATTTCCTGTGCCTACTTTGTGCACATAGTTAACGTAGCCCACAGAGCTCTAATACTTACTGCTTTGTTTGCATTCCCCTACCTCTTCCAGTGGGTAGTTTTAACCCCTGGGGCTTTAGAGTGAGATAATTTTAAAAAATAGTTGTCTGAATCCTAGGAAATTTGACAGGCCTCATAATAGTCCTACGGGAGTTTATGGGGGCTCATGATGCTATACCCCTGACACAGATCAAGGAGCACACAGAGCCAGTCACCATGTCATGTCACGTCACGACTTCCTTCAGTTCAGCTCTCTCTTGACACAAAACAAATATGTGACTAGTGGCCACAGTCAGGAGTGAGCATCTTTCCTGGAGAGTTGGAAGGTCTGGGCTGCCAATGTCACTTTTATTCCTAATTTGAAGTGTTTTACCCTAGCAATCTCAGGGATTACTGAAAGCCATTGACATATTATAATGCACATGCTTTAACTATGAGTAAGAAGAATGATTCCTATTGTTTTGTTGTGCCTTTATTTTAATGCAGGAATTTGAGCCTCCAGCTTAGGCAACACTACACAGGTCCCCTATCACGAAGTGGCCTCTCCAGCCTCTTCTTTCCATGACTTTAACCCCTGATGTTTGAAGTACATTTAGATTCATTCATGTCTTTGTCCTTGATATTTAACCATTAAAAATAGCACAATGAAGCTGCAAGAGAAGGCTCAGCTGGTAAGAACACTGACTGCTCTTGAAGAGGACTTGGGTTCTGTTCCCAGCACCCACGTGGTGACTAACGACTGTCTGTAACTCCATTTTCAGGGGATCCAACGCCCTCTTCTGACCTCCACAGGCACTGCATTGACATGGGTGCACTCACATACATGCAGGCAGTACACTCATACACATAAAATAAAAATAATAAATAAAATATTAAAAAATAGCACAAATGCAATATTAAATAAGTCTAAACTAGAAATACTGGAAAGTTAAAACCAGCCTATCTATAAGAAAGAAAAGACTTAAGGAATCAAGTCCGGATAGTCTCTAATCAATAAAGAAACTAAGAATAGTCTAAGATAAAGAGAGCTGTCATGAAATAGCTCAAGTCATAGATAAGAAACTGAGCCTGTGGGTGCTTAAAAGCACTTCTGAGGGGGAGATAGAGAGAGGAGTGAGGCCAGAAATTATCCACCTCAGGCAAACTCCTGCCTCTAGTACTTAGGATTGCACTCCAGGCTTGCTTGGAGTCTTAGGACCATGTAAATTAGAAGTTTACAAAGAGCAAAAGAATTGTCAGGACACATTTGACAAAATTTAACAAGGTTGAAAGCCTGTTGACCAGATGTAGGTCTTTTTCTTTTTCTTTTTTTTTCAAACAGGTGAACAAAACAATAGAATGTCCCAGGAGTGATGTGTGAGGTAATGTATTAGAATAGTAATCTCTGACACATAGAGCAGCCTATTGATCATACCACCAGTAATGAATAATGTTATTTAGGGCAGTTTATTATAATGATGGATATCCAAAGATGACAATTCTAGGCAGATAAGATTACATATGTATACCAATACTGTATAAATTTAGAAAATAACAGGAAAGTTTTTTTTATGATATCCTGATAGAAAATGTGTTTACTAAAACCCAGACAACATAAACTATAAAGAAATGTCTGATAGGGCTGGAGAGATGGAGCTGCTGTTAAGAGCACTGACTGCTCTTGCAGAGGACCTGGGTTTGGATCCCAGCACCCACATGGTAGTTAACAACTGTCTATAACTCCAGTCCCAAGGGATCCATTGCCCTCTTCTGACTTCTGTGGGCACTGCACAACACAGGTGCACTTACATGTATGAAGGCAATGTATTCATACACAAAAATTAAAATAACAAATAAAATATTTTTTTACAATTATGTTGTTTTAGAATTGATAAATGGTCCTGTGGTTAACAGCGTTTGCTGCTCTTATGGATTACCACAGTTTGCTTTCCAGCACCCAAGTGGGGCAGCTCACAAGTGTTTGTAGCTCTAGCTCCAGGGGGATCTGGCATCCTTTTCTGTCTTCTGTGGGCATCTCTGTGGGCATCTGTATGCATGTTGTTATA
This sequence comes from Nannospalax galili, assembly GCF_000622305.1. Taxonomy (NCBI): domain Eukaryota; kingdom Metazoa; phylum Chordata; class Mammalia; order Rodentia; family Spalacidae; genus Nannospalax; species Nannospalax galili. The sequence goes on along the minus strand of NW_008353597.1, from coordinate 985,091 downwards.
CCCAGAGATGCAAACATGTATGGATAAATAAAAAACACATGGTAGTTAACAACTGTCTATAACTCCAGTCCCAAGGGATCCATTGCCCTCTTCTGACTTCTGTGGGCACTGCACAACACAGGTGCACTTACATGTATGAAGGCAATGTATTCATACACAAAAATTAAAATAACAAATAAAATATTTTTTACAATTATGTTGTTTTAGAATTGATAAATGGTCCCGTGGTTAACAGCATTTGCTGCTCTTATGGATGACCACAGTTTGCTTTCCAGCACCCAAGTGGGGCAGCTCACAAGTGTTTATAGCTCTAGCTCCAGGGGGATCTGGCATCTTCTTCTGTCTTCTGTGGGCATCTCTGTGGGCATCTGTATGCATGTTGTTATACCCAGAGATGCAAACATGTATGGATAAATAAAAAAATAACAGTAATTCTCTATTAAAGAAAATGACATTTACTAATCAGAAGAAAATATTGAAAAGATACGGCAAGTGAAAGAATAAATTACGGTGCATCTCTCTACTTTCTATAC
>NW_008353597.1:966700-984540 GCF_000622305.1 Nannospalax galili | reverse complement strand
AGTTTCCAGGACTCCTGTTTTTAATGATCTTGAAAGGTTTGAAGAGTACTGGTCAAATTATTTGTACAATGTCCCTCATATGGGACTTGTTTAGCTGAAATTATGTGTTGGGGGAGAGGGAGGGGATCAGAGACATAAAGTACCATGACCATTGCACCTGAATATGGCTAACCCACTCTTCCTGGTAACCTTGAGCACATGATGGAGATGGACTTTGTCAGGTTTCTCCATGGAAGGAGCTCTTTTTCCCATGGTTCTTACTATATTTTCTGGAAGAAATTAAGTACTTGTAGGTCACATGAAGTAGGAGGGAATTATGCTTCAGTTTCCTGAAAATAGGAGCTCTATGCAAAATGATTGGAATGCCTCCAGATGGAAGGTTTGCCTATTGCCCTCCAAGGTGACCTGTTTCATCATTTAGTGATGTCAGCCGTGATTCCTAGAAGTTCACCTTTTACATTCATCTTGTACACAATACTGCATTCCTTGCATTTGTCAACTTGTTCAAGCTTTGCCAACCAAGCTCTGTCAATTCTACTTTCTGTAGAACTGATATTGCTCATTATTGCAATTTTTGTTGGAGTGGTTCTTTATGGCATTGTAACTCCAGGCTTATCCTGCATCCTGACCCTAGAATCAGCCATGTACCCGACGAGCTCTGCTTCTTTCATTTGAAACCAGTATGCAGGCCCAGTTCACACCTATCTAGTATGGCTTCATCGTACTGTGTACACAGAGCATGGAGATGCATGCACACGTGCTAACCCATATGCACACATACAGCTTCATAAATATTTTAAGATGTCATCATTAGGACTTGTGTTTAGCTAAACATGAATTCCTCATCATATTTCTAGTTCAAGTTCAATACCACATGGGTAACTAATACACATTATGCATTCCAAACAGGGAGAAAGCCTGGCTCTCACCAATTGAGGCTTCACTGTTCGATTTCAGTGTAAAAGTGTAGTGGTATCAGACCTCGTCACTCAGGCCCTCATGGGAAATGAGTTTATCAACTGGAACATAGTGTTTCTGCAGTGTGTATTTTATCATTATTTATTCTTTCAGATGCCAGTGTTTCTCATGACTTGTATCTGTTGTTTCTTTACTCCTTTAGCAAGATTGTTTCACACCTGTATCACGATTGATTACGTTGTCACCATGTACAGCCTCAGATTCTGTGTCCTTAAGTGTTCTTGTTTTCATTCACACGCATCAAGGTTCACTCTTTGTGTTGTGAATTTTAACTTTTTATTAGATTTTTAAAATGTAGTGTGTGTGTGTGTGTATGTGTGTGTGTGTGTGTGTGTAAGTCAAAGGACAATTTTGAGAGGTGGCTCTCTCCTCCTACTGTGTGGGTTCCAGGGAGTAGACTCAGGTGATTGGGCTTGGTGGTGAGCACCCTAGACTGATGCCCCATCTCGGTGACTCTGTGCTTGAAATTTTGTCTTCTGACAAGTGCTTATATCAAGCATTCAAGACTACGGTAATGCACAGAATATTTTCTCCTCTTCAGAGTGTATACTGTGAAATTTAATGGTCTATTCCCTTTTCAGTCTAGCTCCTTCCACATAACAACCTCCATCTAAAATCTATCCATGCAATTTTGTGGCTTTTGGACTCCATTTCCTTTCACCCCTGAATTTCATTTTATACATTTGTTATAATTTGATTATCCACTTGTTTATCAAATGTCTTTGGGTTTGAGATTTTGTGTTTTGGAAACAAAAATGCTGTAACCGCACTGTGCTTTATGCCGATGCTAGCTGTCAGATCAGTTGGAAAAATATGTAGGGTAGCAGTTGCTAAACATCCTGGAAAAACGATGTTAAGTTTGCAAGAAAATAACAAACTCTTTTCTACCTGCGTCTGCTGCTGTCACGGCTACCAGTGATAGATGAAAATTCCTTCTGTTCACATGCTGCAAACTATGGCTGCCAGATTTTGGCTCTGGGCCGTTTTGGTAGGTGATAAGTATGTCTCACTGTTTTAATCTTCAACTATTTATGGTGCATTGTGTTGAGAATCCTGGCATGTGTTCACTGCACTTAGGGCCATTGGTATATATTTAGTGAGATGTATTTTCAGATCATTTGCTTGCTTTTAAAACATTTATGTTTCCATTGTCTTGTTCTAAGAGTCCATTGCATGTCTTAGATAAAGTCCTTTAGGAAGCCTTTTCTGAGCCTGTCATTTTGTGGTTCCTAGACTTTACAAATGGGTAGGACCCCTGGTTTGCTCCCTTAGTGGTTGCATACCACCTTCTGATACCATGAGGGCTGGTCTTGATGGAGGAAGCACATCACTGGGGGTGGGGAGGCATGGCATGAAGGAGCCAGAGCAGAAAGCACAGTACTCACATCTCCAAGCAGGCACAGGAAGTAGAGAGAGAAACTGGGAGTGGGCAAGGCTAAAGCCCACCCCCAGTGATGTGCTTCCTCCATCAAGGCCATAGCTCCTAAATCTCCCCAAATAGTACCACCAGCTGGGGACAAAGTGTCCAAATACTTGGAGCCTTTGGGGATATTCATTTCCTTAAATTTGTAGCCAGGCATATCAAAGTTTGGATCTTATTGTAAATTGTGGGCTTAAATAAAAATTGCTTGCGGGCAGTTTATGAGATTAATTATTTTGTAATTTTTATCTAGAAATATAATTAATCATTTATTACATTTGTTTCAATATATACTAATCCCTTCACAAGGTAGTCAGATGGGGAAAAATGAGAGAGATAATGCCAGCTGTCAGAAACTCACTCCTTCAGGGGAAAAAAAATCAACCAACTTGACCCTGGCGGCCTCCATTTTCTATGGGTCCCTAATCTGTCACTCTTCCGGACCACCCCACAGTTCATGATTCTACCCTAGGAATCTATAAAGTTCAGGTGCCTTATGTTGACATTGAATCCTGAGGTCCCTGAAACTCAGTGTATGTAGTCAGATGTGGCACTGAGAATACTCTTTCTTATACGTCAGATGAATGCAGTTCTATTAGAATCAGGAGCACTGAGTGCAAATTTCAAGAGAAAAGAATTGATAAGTGATGGTACCATAGAGTATTGTATTGAATTTTGTGATTTGTAATGTGAGAAAAATCAAAGTTTCTATTTGGAAATAATAAGTCTAAAATGTCTTAGAAACCTAATAGAAATTTGATGTGAATGTTTCTCCTTTCCTGGACTAAAATCCAGAGGACAGTGGAGGAAGAGGATTCGGATTTGATGGTTATCTAATTATAGGTGGTATCAGACAGGGCAAGATGAGAACATTTGGAGAGGAAACAAAGAGAAAATTAATCAAGTTCAAGGACTAAGCTGTGGAGAGTGCCAGCATTTAAAGAATAGAAAGAGGTGGAATGCTTGCTACAAAAGATACTGAGAAGGTGATGAGGAGGGAATGTGGTGGGGGCTGGCCCTATAGCAAAGGAAAGAAGCACTTCAATATGGAGAAAAAAAATCAATGGCCAAACACAGCTGTGTAGGGTGACTTTGCAGGGAGTATTTGAATAACAGCAGGAACTAGATTTACTTTAAATAGATATAAGGGGAAAAGAACTTGAGCTATGAAGTATAAATGCCAGGAGAATTGTGATCAAGAGACATAATCTGAGAAAAGGTAGTTAAATGGAATGTGTACTTATGCACGCAATTATATAAAGTATTCAATATGAATTTGTATGTACATATGTATTTATGGTTACATAAACACATGTCTATTAGAAGCATGTGCAACAACCACATGGAAAACAAGTAGCCAAGTCAACCCCCCCTAGAATTTTAGCACTCAAGCTTTATTTAAACAACATAAAAGCTATTTTCTTAAAAAACTTCATGTTGACCTATCCAACATTCACTTAAGATATTTTAATTTTAGCTAAATGTTTTGTTAATTGTTTTCACTTTTAATGTCATACATTCACATTTAATGTCATGCAGGTATGTAACCTCCCATAGTTTTCCCACCTGATGCACAGTAGAAGAATAAACGGTAAGAGCTCGTGTGCTGACGTGAACTTTTACCAAGGTGCTGTGTGTTGCAGTTGTGTATTCTAGCTAAAGGAAGAGCTAGACTTTTCTTCTAGCAGTTTCCAAGATCACAAAACAAGAAGAAGAAGAAAAAAAAAGCTTCTTACTGAGGTATTTTTTCAACCTGAACATAAGTCACAAAGAAAACTGCTCTTTAAAATTTTCAGTCATTATTTAAGAATGTGACACAATTAAAATATATCAGATCAATTTGAAAATTGACCTTATGTTGGTGTGTGAATGAGGTGTAAGAAGTGGCCTCAGGTCAGCTAGGGATAGGTGCAACTTTTGTGTCTGAGGTTCTTGTATTGACTCCTCATGGTCCTGGTGTGACAGGGTAGGCTAGGAGGTTGCAGGTTGGCTGATAGGTCAGATGGGAGGAGCTGCCAGGGCTGGAGCATGCATAGATCATGGATTTAGGTCACTTCTATTCTAGCCTAAGTCCTCAAAATAACTATATATTTTCTTCACTTTAAAAAATATTCCAACAGCTTCATATTTAATAGAGTGAGTGGAGTGTTTGTATTGATTAGCAGACTATTGATTGACAAACTCTTGAAAGGTCAACTTTGCATTGGTATCCAGACCTTCTCTTTTCCATTGCGTGCTAATGATCTTTTTCTCAGTACCAACTTCCCCCAGACCATCATCTGTAATATTTATTCTTCCTTATATCATGTATGGATTGCTTTCCCTCCTAGCTGGAATCTTGTATGATTTCCCCAGAGATGCGACTATAGATTCTCAACTATAAGCCATTTCTTTCATGAAACACAACAGCTCACAGCTGTGCTAACTCAGGCCCAAGCACTGTGACTTTGCTGAAAGATCTGTAATAAAGCATATGCAATATGATAGATAGGGAAGGTAGATCAAACTATCACCATTGTTATTGGGATTTGGTAGCTGAAACTTTATTCTTCATGTCCAGTTTTAGGGACTTAAACTTTGGCTGTTCTGTTCTATTTAAAAATTCAGAGCATGTGATGCTTCACAGTTTGAACAACTCACCTCTTTACCACGAAGCGTTTCAATTCAAATATTAGATGGATCAGTGTGTAAATAAAACTTCTTGCCTTGCTTCCTTGGGGAAGTACACAAAAATGTTTATTCACCATGGATACGGCATCAACAGACCAAAAACTGATTCCATTCACGTTCAGCTTGGTGAACCAGTGAGTGATTTGGGGGTGACCTGAGCAGTCATATCACCCCAAAGCCCACCCCAGCATGAGTGACAGCTCATAAAAGCCACATCACTGGGGTTCCCTGTGCAGCTTGTCGGCAGCCACTCCACCAAGTCTCAACTCTAGGTGTTTAAGGTTTGTATAAACCAGGGAGGAACTTCAATGGGCTTATGTTTCCTGAGCAGAGACTTACAAGTTGCTTGTAATTTTGTGAGCCTTGTGAGCTGCCCTGCTCTTTCCAGAAGTGTTCTGATCTGAGGGAAACAACCTTACATGATGCTGTAACAACTTCTTCATGCCCCTCTTGGTCATGAACCAGAACACAAAAATCTCTACCAGGAGTTATCTTTACATATCAAATGGAAAGAAATATTTGGTACATTGCTAACATCGATATAAATTGTAGCTTAAACAAGATACACACTCCAGATGTGAAAAAGAAAACTGCATTTTCCTCATGCTCGGTCCCTTCTCTAGATTATAGTATTGTCACCTAAGGTCATTCATTGATAAACTTACTTAAGAGAAAGAAATTGAAGTTGCCTAAGTCCCAGAATCATTTGTAAGTCAACATTTATGTGTACCTACAGTTTTCAGTGTGTTTAATAAATACTAGGAATGGATTCAGACTCTTAAAATACAAAATTAATACTCAATTCCTGTACTTAAAGATCTGTCCATCTATCTATTGATGAAGGCAAGCTCATAAAATAATAATCATTAGGAAAACTCATAAAATGATAGTTATTCATTAGAAATGCTTTTTAAAGATATTTTATTTGTTATTTTTATTTCATGTGTATGAGTGTATTACCTGCATGTGTGTAAGTACACACATGTTGGGCAATGTCTATGGAGGTCGGAAGAAGGCATCAGATCCCCTCGAACTGGAGTTGTGGATGGTTGTTAGCTGCTATTGGGGTTGTAGGGATTGAACCTTGGTCCTCTGCAAAAGTAGCTAGTTCTCTTAACTACTGAGCCATCTCTCCATCCCGTCACTGGAAATACCTTTAAAGATGTTTGAAGGGAGGTCTGAACCTTGAGTCAGACATGTGGAAGGAGAGGCTGACACCGGAGGTGAACACTTCCTGCTTGTGCCATCTCAGCACAAACACCAAATTTCTTTGGAGAATTAGTGATTTCATATCTAAATAATGTAAAATTCCCCTTAATTTGGTGGCAGTAAAAGAATGTTCAGTATTTGGAAACCTTGCCTTTTAAAAGACAGAGGACTACAGGGATGGTACCCAGGTACATTCATGCCTGCTTTGAAGCCATGCTTTTATGGCTTTTTATCTTGTTAACTTCTTTTCAGGCTTAACAATGTCTATTGTTTAGAAGAGTGTATTGAGCCAAAATTGCACTTACTCAGAGCTAAATATTCACTGAACTGCTGCGGCTCACTTTTCTAGTTTGCATTCTATTATTAGCAGGGTCCAATACAATGTGGGCATTTTTAGAACCACCTGGAATAGAATGTGGGTGGTGGAAGGTTCTCTTTCTAATGAGCAGTAGTTTATTTATTTATTTCACTTGCTTTTGAAAAAGTCCCTTAACCTTGATGCTAGTTTTAAGATCTGTTTACATGAAGGTTGCCTCACCCACAAATGAACGGGGAAAACAGAACAACTCTAATTTTCCAAATGAGGTCAGTAAAGATGGACATGTACCTTAGGAGAATTTAAAGATAACCACAGGTAAATGAGTAAAATACCAACCAAGTAACATTAGTGATTATCTTTGAGCACAGGGTAGTTCTTGGAGGAAAATAGATGCAGCCGATTCTGTTTGGAATGACCTATATTGGGCCATCTAATTGTCTGTGGTGTCATGACCCAGCCCAGGGATGCCATGGTGTCAAGAAAGTTTAATTGGTCCTCCTGAATGCATTGGCATGTAGTGCACAAGAGGAAATGAAGTGGAAAATATTTTTTTTAAAGATGAATACCGGAGCTAAAACCCGATTATTCATTTCAACTGCTAAATTCCTATCCACTTTGTTCCTTCTGTTCACTGATTTCATAGTAGTTCACAGTTTTCCTGTGTGGAGCTGGCCGGGCAGCTTCAGTTACCTAATTTAAACAGTCCCATTTGACATTTTGGGGTTATCTAATAATGAAGTCAGCCAGGCAATCGGCTTTAGTATTACACATTTTATAAGTGAAGGGGGAAAAAAATCCTAAAAGTCAGGCTGACTGGGTTTAATTTCATTGGATATTAGCATTTCACAAGAACAAAGTGGCATTAGTGATGCAAAACAGGTTAAAAATTGAGATTTTGCTAATAAGGTAAAGTATCTCCGAAATGACAAAGCCATTGCATGAAATTTCAACACGTGCAAAGGATCAAAATTATTTGTCTTTATGTCTTTTGATTTCTGAGTATTAGATCCATTAGGGGACAAGAGAAGCATAAAAATGATTATGAATCATAAAGCAACTGATTAATACAAGAGGAAAAGCATGGAGTTAAATCGGTGGCAGTTAGGGGCGGAAGGCGGTCTGTCTCAGCACAGTGTCAGTGCACAAAGGACGGACTAAGCAGAGCGAGGCAGAGGCATTCAGTGAACTGGTGGACTCTGCCTCCTCCCGTTAAGCCGATTCATGGAGTCCGTAACCGGGGATAACCTGTGAGGGAGACTTGCCGTGAAATGACCACATGCTCCTCATGTGTCAGTTTACCATTTGAACAAAGGGCTAGACGAATGTGATGCTTCCCGGGCCTTCCTCCCCTCCTTTTGTGCTGTGATTGCTCTGAGCCTCTTTGGGAGCCCAGCACCTGTTTTCTATGTCCATTACCCGCATCTGTACAATGAAAATATATGTAGCTGTTTCTCCTCTAAGGATCCAAACTTGCCCATGACTTTGTATGTTTTCGTGTCCACGAAACAGTGCTCTGGCTGTCGACACCAGGTGAGAGCTGTGCAGTCAGTCAGCTTCTGGCAAGGCCGGTACAGCAGTGGTGAAAGGGAGAAAACGCCCACACTGAGAAGAATTCTGCTTGCTTTATCTAGTCTGAGTATCGATGACGAATAACTGATAACATAAATCTAATGAGAGGATTTAAACTCTGAAATTAGAATTTTTCAAGCTACCCTTGACTAGTAAACTTAGCTATTTTCATCTAAAAATACCTAAATGGTACCACTCAGAAAATTACAGCAATCTCATCAAGATTTGTCAGCAAAATAGCCAAGAATCTTTTAAAAAATATTTTATTATTTTTATTTTATGTGTATGAGTGTTAAGCCCACATGTAAGTAAGCGCACCCGTGTCTTGCAATGCCAGTGGAGGACAGAAGAGGCTATGATCCCCTGGTTTTAAATTTTTTAAAAAGTTCTTTTTATTTTATGTGTATCAGTGTTTTGCCTGCATGTATGTATGTACATTGTGCATGCAATGTCTACAGAGGCCAGAAGAGGCTATCGGATCCCCTGGAACTGGAGTGCAGACAGTTGTTAGCTGCCATGTGGGTGCTGGGATTCGAACCTGGGTCTTCTGCAAGAACAGCCAGTGTTCTTAACCGCTGAGCCATCTCTCTAGCCCCAGAGCCAAGAATCTTAATCTCTTTCCTGGTTTTCCTGAACCTAGAAAGAGATTAGATACCTGTTCAGATAATTGATTTATTTTCCTTCTTCAAGGCCACACAGAGGAACACTATGAAGAGGAAATCTTAGTGACCCAAAGTCCCTGTCTAAAAGAACAGACAGATTTACCAGATCGAGCAGAGAGGGTTTTCCAAATGTCCAGTGAGCTGCTCCTGCTTCTGGGGCTGCTTTCTATTTCCACACCACAAATAAGGCTACATATAACTTTCTTAATATGTTTACTTCTTTTGGAAATGTGGAGCTGAGATGATTCATAAATAGCAGAATTCTGTGGGTTAGTATTTATGGGTTTTGCTGAAGTAATCTATACCTTTTAAATTGTATAACAGAGGGGATACCAAACTACGAAACTGTAAAGTTTGAACTTTTTCTGTTGGGATGGCCAAAAGCAATATGGGGGATAGGACAGATGTCATCCCCCCATGAGCAGTGATGTTTCTTTGTGCTCCAATCAGAATGGGGTGGGGGGGGCAGGCAGAGTGCAGGAGGATGAAACTGAGGACTCCCAGATGGATAGTTTCACTGACTGAAGTAAGACTATACTAGTCATCCCTACCTGTGCCATCCTGACTCTTAGCCACTAAACAAAAGAATTTATGATACATTTTCTAATGGATAAGAATTCCAGAGTAGATTTGGATGACGGTTTGGGCTCAGAGCTGCTCATGAAGTTGTGGTTAAGGTACTGTGCTCTGAGGCTTAGCAGGTAAAAGTACATGCCAGCAAACCTGACAACCAGAGTTGAACCCCAGAACCCACAAGGTGGAGAGAACAAACTCTTATGTTCTCTCTCCCTCCCTCCCTCTCTGTCTCTGTCTCTGTCTCTGTATCTCTCTCTCTCTCTCACACACACACACTCCTAAACAAACAAATAAATACATAAATGGAATTTTTAAACAATATTGTCATCTGACAATCACTGGGACTGGAGCCTTCACTGTCTAGGTGTCTCCATGCATACCCGGCTCCTGAATACGCAGGCTCTTTGGGTTCCCTTTGTAGCCCTTACCTGGGAACTCCTGAGTGCCTTACAGGCAAGACAGCTGGTTTCTTTCACAGCAAATGATTTCAGAACACAGCCAAGCTGATATCGCCATGTCCAAATTTTATTTCTGAAGCTGAGTGTTAATGAAATTGCTGGTATTTAAGAGCTGGAGTTGCTTAGTGGTGGGGGCAAAGGGTGAACCTGTCCGTATTGCGAAAACTGAAGAGGAAATTCAACTTTTTGCAAATCATTGAGCCTGTGCCTACGAGCTCAATCTACCCTCCCCTTCCCATGCCACTGTATAAACTTGCCTCCTCCACATCACTTACTCACGGGGAAAGCAATGGCACGGATAATCCAAAATCAATTAAAAGTGCATTATATATTGGGGGTGGGAGGGAGTAATTGCCACTTTAATTATGTTTGGCCAAATTGCAATTAGTTTATTCTCCCTGAGAACACACCTGTTAGGAGAGGGCTCAGATGAGGCAGCTAGGGTATGAAGATAAATTTAATTTTCCAAGTCTCTTTGGAAACCTACAAAAATTTCAGTTCTCATATAGTATTCAGCATGGCCTCCTCCCCGATTATGACAAACTTGTGTGTAGAATTTTAATACAGGATGTGTGGTTTCATACCTTTGTGCTTTTTCTATTATGTTGACAGTTTGATTGCAGCTGTGGGTACTACTGAGTTGTCGTTCTGGAGTGCTGGGGAAAGAAGCCACTGGTAAGGGACATAGACAAAAGATAAGGTGTAAGAAAACTTTGTTGATGATATTTGTGCGGAGACAAAGGAAGTTGGGTGTTTGAGAGGAACATCAAGATGTTTTTCTGGAGCCTGATGGGGAAGACCTCTAATCCCAACTCAGGAACCAGCCTCGGCTTCCTGAGATCAAGACCAGGCTGGTCTACCGAGTACCTGGTGAATTCCAGGCCAGTCAGGGCTGCACATGAGACCCTATCTCAAAAAAGAAAACCATGTTCTTTGGAATTCTACCCTGGTGCCTGCATGGGAGGAGAAAGCGAGGGGACCAGGAATCTGCGATGTGTGCTTTGTTTCAGGGCGTGTTTCTGAGGAGCAGCGAAGAGTCGGTACTTCCAAACTTGGCGCACTTGAAAGGGGGGCTCACTCATTAACTTCCCTTAACTATTAACTCATCACGTCCATTTAACCATTATCTATGGACAGTCTGCTGATACGACAGCCTGCTGATAGTCTGCTGGACAGTCAGGTGGTGGTTCATTAGGATATTTTTGGGCTTATACATTCATTTTAACTAGAGAAGAGTAAAATGAGTTGAAAAAATCATTTGGTTCTTTCCAAAAGTGAAGAGCTAGCTGAGGAAAGTTAATAGCACAGCGACAGTCAGCGCCAATTAAAATGTCTGCCGACATGCTTCCCTTATCCTCAGTGCCATCTTTACTTTAAGAAAATGAAATGTGTGAGGTTTGCACATTAATACCTGTGATCTTGTTGCTCCAATTCAATCTTCCCTAGAATGTAATCCTCCTGCGTTTTCGATCCAGAAATTTTTAGGGGCGAGTTCCAGATTGACTGTGAGCCACTTCGAGGGAGTCCTCAATCCTGGCATCACTTCTTTCCATAGCACACCCTCAAGTTTGTTCCTAAACATAGACAAACATCGTTCTGAAACCATACTAGGCACACGCTTTGTGAGACAAAATTATGTACACAGAGATCCCAGGCTCTCTTGAATAATGAGAAAGGTGTGTGGAATCTGACTAGACTGAGGGAGATTAACAGTCACTTCTGTTAGGGACCAACAGTTCTCCTCCTTTACCTTTTGATTCTTTCTAATGATCTTAGAAACAAACAACAATTTCTAATTTTAGTGCTCAGACATCTTCCTTTCTATTCTACTGTGTGATCTTTCCTTGGGAATCAACGGGAGAATGAACCTCGTTTAAGTCACTTTCTATCCTGGTGCTTTCTCATAGGGTGCCAAAAGTAAACTGCAGGAATTAGGGAGATTGGGAGGTTGGTAAAGGGCTTACAGGGTAAGCACGACGACCTGAGTTTGGACCCTCAGCAGCCATGTAAAAGGTCCTGAGTGGAAGACTATGTTGTAAGGAATAAGGCAGAAAACAGTTGAGGAAGATGCCTAATGTAGACCTTTTATCTACACACAGACACACAGACACAAAGACACAGACACACAGACACACACACACACAGACACACACAGACACGCACAGACACACAGACACAGACACACACACACACAGACACACACACACACAGACACAGACACACAGACACAAGACACACAGACACAGACACACACACAGACACACACACAGACACAGAGACACACACACACAGACACACACACACAGACACAAGACACACAGACGCACACAGACACAGACACACACATAGACACAGACACAAGACACACAGACACAGACACATATACACAGACACACACAGAAACAGACACATATACACAGACACACACAGACATATACACAGACACACACAGAAACAGACACATACACTGAGAAAGAGCAAAAGCACGAGAGAGAGAGAGAGAGAGAAGACAGTACATGTACACAGACCTCCACTAATATGTACATGTATCACAGGTACACAGAGTTGCTAATTCAACTCATTTCTCTATTTCTTCCTCCCTCCCTTCCTTCCTCCCCCCTTCCCCCTCCCTCCTTTCCTTTATTCTTTCCTTCCTTTTTTCTTCTTGAGACAATGTAACTAAGAAAGCACCTTAGATGCCAGATTTTTTTAAAGAACCATTTCAATTACTGTAAGTTGGTTAAAGTTATTTCTTTAAATATATGCATTGTTAGGGAAAATATTTTAAAGCCAATTGTGAGATCTCTGGATTACCCTCTTAGTCCAGACCCACCCACTCTGTCCTGATCCCCTGCATTCAGATCAGCTCAGTTTTCTTGCCTAGTCTGTTAGACCATTCACAGGCTGTGCCCAACCCACCTCGCTTGTGGTCTGAGACCAGCCTTCTACCCTGGCTGTCCCCTCTCCTCCTTGCCTTGGATTCAGGAAACTAGTCTTCTTCCCTGATGGAGGGTATGCAGAGTTCCACAAGTGGTCACACGCAGACTATATATCTGAGAGACGCCCACCCCTACCTGGGTGACACATCTACCATGGAGCCTCTACACTGAAGGTTCCTGGAACACAGTGGAACAAGGGGTGGAGAGAAGACTAGTGCATGTCTCAGCTCTCACCAGTGAAGTTTCCTTATACAACAGAGTGCGAGGCACACAGAGGCCACAAATAAGAGACTGTACAGTGTGTGTACCCAGATAGGACTCTTATATTAAACTACACCCACCCACACAGCTCAGGATCCATTGTGGAAGAGGGGCCAGAAAGACTGTTAGAGCCAGTTTTGGGCCACGAACATAGGGAAACGGAGGCATTCAGGCTACTGGAAGCTTGCTCATGTGAACTTGTGTCAATGGTGGCATCAAGCATAGGACCCATGCCAACTAAACAGACAAAGGCCCAGAGTGGAACCGGGGAAATGGGCAGCTGGCTGGCCCTAGCCTGGGAACTGTTAGAGACTGATTACTGCTGGGTGATGAAGAGTAGACCTTCCTTAAGATCTCTGGATGGGCTGACTAGACTCCAGTGGATGAACTTGCACCAAAGGACATCTTGGTACAAATACTTGACCGGATTGCACCTAACATGTATGGTGGAATGCCTGAGGTCGGGGGGTTACATTCGTGGGCAAGGGGATCCAAATTTGATTAAGAACTGTTATATGAAATGTGCAAAAGCTCAATAAAAATATTTGTAAAATTCTCAAAGAATAAATAAAATATTTTAAAAATAAACATTTCCAAATTGCTTTACATCTAATCAACTTGGAACTTGCCATTTAGTATGTGGAAAAAAAACATTAGATTCACTGGAAATGAAAGATGAATTTTTATGGAAATCTTAGGGCAGATCATACACCTGTTTTATGCAATTTCCAAGAATTTGTGTGAATCCCGTGGGAAATGGGGAAAAGGGAGGTAGGCGTGACTAATTTTATGTTAGTCACCAATTTAGTGCATTTTCAAATTAATTTATATTTTCCTAGACGATCAATACTCTATTGATTTGGGAGTAAGGGAAGAAGGCTTGGAAACGTTGATTCTTTTTTTCTCCAGGGTGGGTTATACCCATGGTCAACAAATTTCTTCTGTGCTGAAAATTCTTAAGATAAGTCTCTCAAATGTTCTCTGCATTGATAACAAATGTTTTATGAACTTGATAGTTTTTGAGAAATATTAGAACTCATTAGAATTGGTGATAAATATCTCAGGGAGAGTCTGACGTACAGTATTAGAAAGTGTCAGGATAAAATGTGTGGAGAACTGACCCATGGGCATGGTCCTTATTCTAATATTTGTCATTAAATAAAGAAAAATGGGAGGGACACTGTGAAGGGAGGCTGGCGTTGTCACTGTGTTCTTTGCTAAGTAAAGTATAAATATGTCTTGTTTTTATTTGTATAGGTGTTTTATTTCTTGGATGAGGAAAAGTAGGCTATTCCTGGTTTGCTATCCTAGAACTCCAGTTTGCTTATGCTCCATTAAAAAAAATAGGTTTGTGTCACAAACATCAAAATACTTGAGGAAGAAACCTGGCTTAAGCTGCATTTTCTAGTTAGCTCCTTGTCTGTCCTGAACAACGTGCCCACTCTGCACAGAATCTGCCCTCTTGTGTCTGAAGATATAGTTCAGCTGGTAGAGTAGTACTTAGAATGTACAAAACCCAAGGTTTGATCCCCAACACTACATAAACCAGGAGTGGTCATGTATGACTCTCAGCACTTGGGGTGTGAAGACAGGAGGATCAAGAATTGAAGGTCATCTTGGGCTAAGCAGAAGTTCCCAGCCAGCCTGGGATGCAGGAGACTATATCTTAAAGAAAAAAAAAATCAAGAGGGACTGGAGAGATGGCTCAGTGGTTATGAACACTGGCTGTTCTTGTAGAAGACCCAAGTTTGAATCCCAGCACCTACATGGCAGCTAACAATTGTCTGTAACTCCAGTTCCAGGGGATCTGACAGCCTCTTCTGACCTCCGTGGGCATTGCATGACACAAGTGCACTTACCTACATGCAGGCAATACATGCATACACATAAAAATAATAAGTAAAATATTTTAAAAATCAAGAACAGAATCATTGAAATCAGGCTGTGCCCTGCCCTGGTACTCCACATTGTGTAAAATCTGTACCTTTTCCTGAAAGACCCATTCTACAAGCAGTGTCTGCCTCTGCTTTGAGGAGGATGAGTGACTCCGTATCTGAGGGGACATGTTAGCCGGGCCTTCTGTCCTGCAGAACCCGTACAGCATAAAGTGATAAGCAGCTTATGTCTGGGAGTAAAAGCAGTCTTAACCTATGAGTTTACTAGGCTAACTTAGGACTGTACAGACACATGGGCATATATAAGGGAAGCCAGACTCAAAAACTAATAGGACACCCCAGACAGACGAAAGCCTGTAATGGCAAAACTAATAGGACACCCCAGACAGACGAAAGCTGTAATGGCAATGGTCCACCCACCTGTCGTCTGATCACCGGAGTGTGCATCAAGGACAAACAGCAATCAGGTATCACCCAACCGTCACAGGCCACAGATCAGCTCAATTCCTGCTGATGATACGGCCTATGTGATTTGCTCTCTGACAGTCATCCTGTTCGCTAATCTGACTACTTCATATGAGTATGTGCTAAGCTGGAGATGGCGAATTATCAAATGATTCTTTGTCTCTGTCTCTGTCTTTCTGTCTCACTCTCTCTTTCCCTTGAGAGCCTGTGTTGGACAGAGAAGGCTAGCATGATGTCTTTGGTTAGAGGAAATCCCCAGTGCTTCCTAAACATTCTCAGTTTAGATCTTGAAATGCCAACCTTAACTTCTGACATTTGCTGGTTTTGGTTTCTGTCTCTCACGTCTTCTCCCTCACACATGTCCGCATGCATTCCTTTCTACTTTAGGCTTATTCAGTCTCCATCCTTGGTCCTAGCGCTGCTGTCAATTTTATCATTTGCATACTCCACTGGAACTCTTCACTGTCCAGATTCAAGCATGAAACCTTAATTGGTTTCCTTGATCTGTTCAGTTACTGTTTCCCTGAATACTCTAACCACCATCACGCAGAGCCAACTGCAGCCTCTGATTGTCCAGGACCATCTCAGCCATTCTTTCCATGGGTCTCTAAGACTCTCCACTCATATCTCTCATATATGACATTCTATTCACTTTTTATGCTTTCTCTCTGTCCTCTGCCTTTGAGGCATATTGAAGGGACAGGAGGGCTTTCTAAACTCTCAGGTCTGTGGCGATGAGAAAACTGGTTCTTGCTGGCTGTGATCTGAGAAGCTGTCATTGAACTGATCACTCTTTCACATGACTCTCTCTTTCTGCCTCAGGTTCCTCAGATATAAGATGAAATGCTTTAGTGTTCCCTTTTTAAAAGACCATTTACCCATAAGGTCTTTTCACACAAGTTATCCAGTAGCTAGCTGCTAGAGATCTTTCAGGAAAACTGGCCTTACACGTAACAGAGTTTGACATTGAGTCAGCTGGCCATAGGTTTTTCCGTTTAAGCCTAGGTCCTTCTAAAATTGCTGAATAAACATGATTGATCTGATGAGAAGTATCCTCTGATTGTAGTTCTCTTAACTTTAATCTAGGAAGAAGATCCATCTTGTGATTAATTGCAACTTGTAATAATTCAAGCAAAAATATTTTGATTGTCTTTTGTATGGAACCAAAACTTAACGAAAACTGACACATTGAAAATATGTTGAAAGACTTAGAGAATTGCTATTACATTTGTTTAATTTTGAAGCTCGGGAGCTAAAAACTGCAAAGGAGCTGATAAGGGTCAAGTAGTGCGAGTCTAGCTGGCACAGAGAGTGTAGATGAGCAGTCTAGACTAACGCAGTCCAGACAAGCGCAGTGTAGACCTGTGCAGTGTAGATGAGGCTTAATTTATGATTATCGGGCTTCACAAAATGCTTTTTCATGGCTCCTATCATGAGTGCCTCACTTGTAAAAAATTTGTATGCTTATATTTAAAAAATCATATTCACGTAAAATAACTGGAAAATTATTTATTGAGTATGTTTCATTCTTAAGAGTTTGTAGGATTATCCACTTTCCCTTTGGTATATTTTATAGATTTAGTTTAAAAACATTGGGGGGGCTGGAGAGACAGCTCAGCGGTTAAGAGCACTGACTGTTCTAGCAGAGGACCCAGGTTCGATTCCCAGCACCCACATGGCGGCTATGAAGAGTCCTTAACTACAGTTCCAAGGGACCCAATGTCCTCTTCTGACCTCTGTGGCATTGGAAGACACGGGTGTACTCACCTACATGCAGGCAATACACTCATGCACATAAAATAAAAATAATAACAAAATAAAATTTTTTAAAAATGGGGAAAGAAAAAAATGCAAATTTACTTCCTATGAGTTTTAAGATAAACTAAGAAAAGACTTCACTTTCTTGATAAGAAAACTACATTTCAGATTTTTAAAATTATGACTAACTTTCCAACCATCTGTGGCAAAGCAGATGTGAAGAATTCATTTCCTTCCAGACAACCCGTTTCCTGCAGGCAAAAGAAACGATGACCAGCACTTAGCAGAGGGTTCTGTGCAAGTGTATTGAGTATTGTACTTTTTGGTCTTTGATAAATAAAATATTTTTGTACCTCATTTTCAATGTGCAAGTATAGGTTATTCAGCAGAACATTTCAGTTAATTAAAGGCTGAATTGAGTTCTTTATAACTTGTAAAAAAGCATACTAAAATTAGAGACATAAAAAGTACTCAACATGATTAAGCATCATAACCCTATTTATTTTTTCCCTTTTGATTGTGGGGTCACCAGGCTTATAATAAAACTATAGAAAATGATTTTGGTTTAGCCCTTTTCTGTCCTACATGAAGCAATCTCATTCTTTTAGAGAGCAAAATCAAAGCTCACCTTGGCAAGAAGATTGAATGGCTTCTTCTAGAT
>NW_008353597.1:965701-966036 GCF_000622305.1 Nannospalax galili | reverse complement strand
CACGTCAATTTGGAACGATGAAAAATGACTTTATTCAAAAGTATGTGCTCTGTTGTGGATTCCTATGATTTCCTTTATTCTTTGAGAAGTTCATACCACATAGAAAAGGTATCCTGTTCATATCTGTCTCCCTCCCTCCCTCCGTCCCTCCAATCCTCCCTCACCCCCCACGTCCTTCCCAGCCTCTGCTTTCTTTGCTGTTACACGCTGAGTCCAGTTATGCTGCCCATAGGCACTTGGCTGTGGGGTCATTCAGTGGCCCATGGCAACCTACCACTAGCTACCCCCAGTGGATGCTCCCTCTCCCTTAACAGCCGTCAAATACCATTAGCTCC
>NW_008353597.1:965150-965456 GCF_000622305.1 Nannospalax galili | reverse complement strand
CACGTCAATTTGGAACGATGAAAAATGACTTTATTCAAAAGTATGTGCTCTGTTGTGGATTCCTATGATTTCCTTTATTCTTTGAGAAGTTCATACCACATAGAAAAGGTATCCTGTTCATATCTGTCTCCCTCCCTCCCTCCGTCCCTCCAATCCTCTCTCACCCCCCATGTCCTTCCCAGACTCTGCTTTCTTTGCTGTTACATGCTGAGTCCAGTTATGCTGCCCATAGGCACCTGGCTGTGGGGTCATTCAGTGGCCCATGGCAACCTACCACTAGCTACCCCCAGTGGATGCTCCGTCTCC
>NW_008353597.1:964613-964882 GCF_000622305.1 Nannospalax galili | reverse complement strand
TATATAAAAAAGATTTTGATTCTTATTGTTTTCTTAAATTTTGTTTAATAATGTTATTAATTATAAACATTAACAAATTCATTTATTATGTGCCAATCAGTTTTTATGATGCCTCTCAAAAATTCTGCAAAATAGATACTATGGTTATCTCTATTTTAAAAATGAGGAAATTGGCCAGGAGTGGTGGGCACGCCTTTAATCCAAGCACTCAGGAGGCAGAGGCAGGCAGATCTCTGTGAGTTCATTGCCAGCCTGGTCTTCATAGTGAG
>NW_008353597.1:963155-963977 GCF_000622305.1 Nannospalax galili | reverse complement strand
AGAATTTGTCATTAGAGTAGATTTCCTCCTCTCTTAGATCTGTGTGATGACTGTGATGATTTGAATGAGGGTGTCTGCCATAGACTCCAAGTACTTGAACCCCGTTCATTGGTGGCACTGTTTGGGGTAGGTCATAGGAACCTTAGGAGATGTGGCCTGGCTGGAAGAAGACAGCATTGGGGCACTGGGTACTCATCCTGCTTCCAGTTCTCATTCTCTCTCTGTCTCTCTCTCTCTCAGCGCTCTCTGTCCTGGAAGAAGACAGCATTGGGGCACTGGGTACTCATTCTGCTTCCAGTTCTCATTCTCTCTCTGTCTCTCTCTCTCTCAGTGCTCTCTGTCTCTGTCTCTCTCTCTCTCTCTCTCTCTCTCTCTCTCTCTCTCCCTCTCTCCTCTGTGCCTGCAGCTGCCTCTTGATGCCATGATGGATTCATATTCCTTTAGAAACTGTAAGGCAAATGAACACGTCCTTCAGTAAGTTGCCTTGGTCACGATGTTTTACCAGAGCAGCAGAAACACAGCCCTGCAATGATTTACTATTCTGTACATTAACTCATGGGATTGGTTGTTTTCATTCCATCTGTGAATTTAGGTGTCATGACAGGATGATTTGGTTTGTCTTGTACACTGCTTCAGCCCAAATTTGGTAGCTGCTATGTGTGTGTGTGTGTGTGTGTGTGCATGTGTCTGTGTGTGCGTGCGTGTGTGTATGTGTGTACATAGAAATGTAATGATGCACAATAATGTAATTCAGATGCATGCATTTATTTAATGAGCTTTTATACTTACTGTATCTTATTTCTTTTTTGACATTTGTTAATT
>NW_008353597.1:944970-963116 GCF_000622305.1 Nannospalax galili | reverse complement strand
GAGTTGTTTCTGGTACCATTGTTTATTATGAGGATATTGATACCGGGATGGTGATGCACAAGGGCTAGGCTTCATTGGCTTTGATGAAAGAGCGTTCGGATGACCTGTGAACCTCTAGCCTCAGCCTTTCAGATGGGTGTCCTTAGCTCATTTTGTCCCTCAGGCTCTGGTTTTGAGTCTCCTGTATAGTTCAGGTTTATTGCTAGGTCTTCTGATTTTCAGGTTAGAAGCTTTGTCAGAGTGGTGAAAATTGTTGGGTTTATCCACACATTTAAAAAATTTTTTTTGATTGTTTTTATTGTATGTGTATGAGTGTATTGCCTGCATGCATGTAAGTGCACCCGTGTCATGCAATGCCCGCGAGGACAGAAGAGGCCATTGGATCCCCTAGAACTGGAGTTCCGGACAGTTTTTAGCTGCCATGTGGGTGTTGGGATTCGAACCTGGGTCTTCTTATTCAGACATCTTTATGCTAAGAAGCGAAGGATTTCACTGTCTCCTTGTTTCTGTCTATATTTGTAAATGCCGTCCTCTTAAACAGGATTCGATTTTTTAGGTTTTTTTTTTTTGAGTAGACTATTTAAAATTTCTCCTCATTGATTTATCTTTTCATCTCAGTTCAAATACTTTTTATTGTTTTCCGGCGTATTCAGTCCGGCACTGTTCGGTTCCCTGCAGTTGGAACAGTAAGTAGTGAGACCTTCTGGTGTTTGATGAGATCTCTTGAATGTTTATTCACCTCAAAAGTTTCAGAGGGTGAAGTTTGTAAAGTTTGCTTTAGTCTGCCATATTTTGTGTAAAACTTTTACCTATTTTGTAGCGTGCTATATTTTAGAGTTTTAGAATAATTTTAAATTTTAGGTGCATGTGTCGCCAAAATCAACTATTTTGATTATTCGTGTTTAAAGACCTCAAGCATCAAGAGACAGAGGAACTTGACTGTGGAATAATTCATAATTCACGTTCTCTGTCAGCCTGGCCATTAGCTGCATTGCACGTACGCATGTGACTGTACCTAATTATCTCTCTCCTCGTGATGAGAACCGCTACAGAAGGATGTTTACACCGTGGTTCCTGTCTGCCCTTTGCCGGTGTCCGCTTGGACACCATGGTTCCTGTCCGCCTTTTGCTAGTGTCCACCCATCCTTATTTTCAGTGACCCATGAATTGACCTTTAATTATTTCTTGGGGAAAATCTTTTTAGCATATGAAAGCTAAAACTCTATTACTTTGTCTTCCTAACCACTAAAATGAACTTTGATTTTTCTATTTTTCTCATGGACTCACCAATGCAATGGCAACCAACAGTGGTTCCTAAAGAGCTTACTAGGCTAAAGCTGCCGATTGGCCGGCCGGGCGGTGGTGGAGACAGGCACCGTGGAGGGCAGGGAGCCTGTCATTAGGCTCAGGCCCCCGTGTATGGCATACTTGATGGTCTTGAATTCTTATTGATACTTCCAATAAAACAAAGTAAAACATCAAGAGTGAAAACAAAAAGGAGCTGCGGACTGCTTTAGTTATTCCAAGTGAAAGGAAGGTGGGCTCCTCCCAGTAGCTTGTGCCTAGGGCCTGGGCTTCCTTCAGAGTTTCAAAGCTTCCAGAAAAGTGTCATTCCTAATAGTCACCATTGAGTGCCTTGATTTCTGTATTTACCAGAGAGAGGTTGTCTGTACATGAACATATCAGAAATTTATGAACTTGTGAATGTGAGAGACACACCCTGAGGTTCAAAACAGAAATCTCACCATTGCAAAATCTGGACCAGGTTTGGGAGTTCATATTGATAGCGTCCCTGAACATGGTTCTATCTGAAAGGGAGACGACATGGGATGAGTTCATGGGGCAAGTCGGTGCTGTGGGAAGCAGTTTGAGTGATGCAGCACATTACGAACTGCAGAACAATCACACCAAACTAAGGGTTTGACTTGGAAAGCTCATCTAGAGAGTTAGGACCATATCAGACCATCAGACTTGCTAGAGAAGCACCTTCAGGAGTGATCACCAGAACACCACAGCACTGTCATATCTGCAGTATTGAGACCTGCATCTCAGTGAGAAGGGACCATCACTGCTGTCACTAAGATCCAGGTTGCAGAATACTATGGGAACTTCCTGGAAATTGACATATGTGGCCTGGATGCCACAGAAACCTGTCTTTTAATGTTAATTAACTTTATTTTATTTATGTGTATGAGCGTGTGTGTACCCAAATGTGTTTATATGCATCGCATGCATGCAGGTGCTCATAGAGGCCAGAAGAGGTCATTGGATACCCCAGAACTGGAGCTACAGACAATTGTTAGCTACATGTGGATGCTGGGAACTGAACCCGGGTCCTCTACAAGAGCAGCCAGTGCTCTTAACCGCTGAGCCATCTCTCCAGCCCCAGAAGCCTGTCTTTCTGTCTTTCAACACCCACAAAGTTAGTGACCAGATTCTGAAACACAGTCCCACTTCTGTGGCTACTTCGACTGCCTTTCAATGCTTGAACAGTTGAAGAGTGGTTGTGACCTTCTGATCTTGTCCCAGTTAGTGACCAGATTCTGAAACACAGTCCCACTTCTGTGGCTACTTCGACCGCCTTTCAATGCTTGAACAGTTGAAGAGTGGTTGTGACCTTCTGTTCTTGTCCATTATCAAATAAAAATAGCAGACATCACCAAAAGTTCTAGTCTCAGCTCATATCTGCCTCCCAAATCTTGCCTAAGAACATCTTCTGATTGGAAGAAATATTTATGTTAGACTTTATTGCTAGAGTGTATAATAAGTACATAGGCATTTTGGAGAGGATGAGGTTATTTTTATCATGATAACTTAAAACTCTGCATAATGTGAAAAACACACATCTAAATAAAAGTGCTATTCAGAGGACTCCTATCTGGTTGGTGATCTCATTTTGAAGTTACTTTTGAAATTTAGTGATTATATTGAGACCTTAAGGAATATTTAAGAAGGACACTTATTTTAGATCTGCTATGCACTAATGTAGAGCCTTGGGTAAATTACTTGATTTTTCCAGTTCCTTATTTGCTCCATATTTAATAGGTTTATTATCATAATAATCACTGTGGATTACTAGAGGGCTCCCTCTAAAGTTGATAAACATATTGCTTTAAAATTACCTCCTTTCCTTCCACCAATTTTAACTGGAAATAGGCATCCACCTATGTTGCAAA
The DNA here is from genome assembly GCF_000622305.1 of Nannospalax galili. Classification (NCBI taxonomy): domain Eukaryota; kingdom Metazoa; phylum Chordata; class Mammalia; order Rodentia; family Spalacidae; genus Nannospalax; species Nannospalax galili. The sequence continues at coordinate 959,940 of NW_008353597.1, read as the reverse complement.
AGTGATCTAGTCCTTATATATATATATGAAAAAGTCTTACTTTGTGAATTCGTAACTATGTAAGTTTCAAGTGCTTGAATCAGGATCAATGTTTTAAAAACCAAATGTTATGTAATATAAACAATTATTTAGTTTGACTGTTGTATAGTCTTGTGTCTTCCAAAATAGCCAAATGTTAGGAGGTGTATTAATTCTTGAGAGCTTGTTTGGAGGTTCTAGCAAGGGAGCACAGCTACTCATACACCCTTGACCAAAGACCTGTCCTTCTCTATCAGGGAAGGTTGTCCTCTCAACAGAACGTGCAGCTTCAGGAAGGACTCACGTGGAGCATTGAGGGAGGAAGGGGATACCCGCCTAGCCAACCAGATCAGCTGAATCTACCCTGGCTATCAATGGGGTGACAGATGTTGCAGCCAGATCTTAATTCTTGAATAGCTCTAAAATTAGTAGCAATATCAGCAACAATACTAGCAATCATTAATTAAATATATATGTGCCAGGCATTGTAGTGTGCCAAGTTACTGAGTGTGAAGAAATTTAGAAAGGTATACTATTAGTATACCTTGGCATTAAATAGGATCTAAAATGACCTTAATTACAAATATTATATACATTTCCCTCATGCAACTGAGGGTCAGGAACACAGCAGGTCACAAATGGCCAAACATAGAAAATAAAAGTCTAGAGAGTGTGGGTCCTTGGACAGGACTCCTATATTAAAATCCACCCACCCAGGGTTCAGGGATCATTGTAGAAGAGGGGGCAAAAATATTGTAAGAGCCAGGGAGGAGGTGCATGGCCATACGGAAATAGAATCCTACAGGCTTCCTGGGACTCTTCTCACACAAACCTACTGCCCTACGGCAATGGTGTCAGCAGGCACAAGACCCATACAAACTCAAGCAGACAAAAAACCAGCACAGAACTGTGTAAATGGACAGCAGACTCCAGTCTTAATTGAAGAATTATTGGCAACTGATTACTGCTGGGTGAAGAAGAGCTAATCTTCTTAAAGGGAGGGACTCTAGATAGGTTGACTAGACCACAATGGATGAACTTTCACTAAGGGACATCTTGGGACACTAACAACATGATAGGCCTTAACACAAATAACAGAATGTTTAGAGGGGCTATGGGAGGGAGCCAGTGGGGAAGGGGGTATAGAGATGATTAAAATGTTCTTTATGAAATAGAAAAAATTCAATAAAAATTTTACAAAAAATTTTGATTCTATGTTCTTTCTAGACATATAATTCTGTGCCTACATGTCTATTATCCATAAATGTGTCTACATATTTATTCAGCTTTCCATCTGTGTATACATATATATCTATCTCTATCATCTATCTATCTACCTATCTATCTATCTATCTATCTATCTAATCTATCTATAATCTATCAGCTATCTCTAGTCTATCATCTTCTATCATCTCTTTATCAAAATATCATCTATTTATGCACCCTTGATTAATCTATCTATAAATTTCTGTAATCTTAAGCCTGAAAATATTTTCTGATGTTTCTGAATGAAGCAAAGAGTTCCTGTATGGGCTGATGACAGTAGGCTTCCTTCTTTTGTTTTGATTTTAAATAGCATGTGTCAGTTATCTCACCAGAACATCCCTTTAAACAGAAAATAGATCTGTTATGCAATTGTTTCCATTTGGGGGAGTTTTTTTTTGTATATAGTATATAAGTTAATTTCTGAGATCAATGTGAATACAAGTTTATGGTTACATAATATTCAGAAGGAGGTATATTATTACTATTATCATTATTATTATTGATTATTTTTCCTATCTGGAACTGAGGTATAAATGGTTTGCCCATAGTTTCCCTTTACTGCTGACTTTTTAAGCTGGATTAGTACCTCACGGAATCTCTATTCCTTTAGGAATCTTTATATGGGAATCTCAGCTTAAGCTCTACAGTTGTGTGCATACCCAGGGCCCACCATAAGCTCTTTAGCCTACTGCTAGTTTCTCAAAGTCTAATTTTCCTTATTGTCCATGTCTCCGTACAAATCTACCTTTGACGTTCAGATGGTTAGAAACCCTGCCTGTTTGAGGTTTTTTTTCATTTGCTGGTTTTTCCTGTGTTTTGGATGGTTCGGCATGTGATACAGTTGTAACATTTTCATCATTTTGTTTTGTGAAGTAGGATAGCTTTTCTGACTCTTGATTGGTTTGCGGAAGTACACAAGATTTTTCATTCCTTTAATAACACCTTCTTTACCTTTTCACTCTTGCTGTTTTGAGTCTATGCAATGGGACTTCTTTCTACAGGATCTGTAATGAAAATTTTCACTGCTAATTACACACTTAAAACCTCACACTCTCTCAATATTCCTTATCTACCATGACCAGATTTGTACTTACCATTCCCAAAGCTACTCATCATCAGCACACGTCATCAACAATTAACCGTACTGTGTATATCATCATGATATTTAAAATATTACTTTTTTAAATACGATTACATTTTCTTCTCCTGTAATCATTCTGTTAGCAGTTAATCTGAAACATAACTATATTTAGACCTCTTCAATGCTAGGGTTTTAAAAACCGTATACACTGTAGGTTTGAGATATTATGTATAAGATAGCTTACCCTCCGGACACAGACATATACCCTTGGGTTCTTTTCCATTTATTCATCTTTCACATTTATTTCTTTTGGCTTCTTCCCCCCCAGATTATTGCCAGTGTCACTGGTTGTTATTGCGTGCATTGACGTCAGTGTAATAAAGAATGTCTTTATGTCTCTGTAGTCATATTCAGTGATTTATTTAGACAAGAATTTGACACTTTCCTGTTTCTAAGGATTCCATCGTAACAACAACCTCATTTTGTAATGTTGCCTCATCACCTCTTTTATGAAAGTCGTGTCCCCATTTCACAGGTTCAGTTGTTTTTGTGTGACATTCTCTTTGACGTTCTCCTTCTTTGTGTTGTTTTGCATTACATCTCAGTGACACATGACATGGAAATCAGGGCCAATGGGTTCAGTGTGGTAGGTGGCATGTGCCTCTAATCCAAGCTCTAGAGAGGTAGAAGCAGGAGGATAAGATAGCTAAAGGCCAGTCTCAGCTGCATACCCCAGGCTGGGATACGTGACACCCTGTCTCAGAAAAAGAAACACATATAAAACCCAGCGGAAACGAAAGGTGAATGTGGTGGTGCACACTGCAACCTCACCATTTGGGAGACAGAAGCAGGTGGATTTCTCTGAGCTCAAGGCTAGCCTAGTCTTTAGTAGTGAATTCTAGGCCATTCAGGCCACAGAGTGAAAGGCTGTCTCAAAACAACAAACACAAAAGAGTGAGAACTCTGTAATCATCTGTGGTATCTTCCTCATTTTATTTAAACTCTGAGTTGACATACGGTTAAGGGAGACAATATGTAATTCAGTCGTATCACTGTAATCTATTTCACAAGCCCTATCACCGAGGCCTGTATATCTGGCCTCTCTCACGAAGGACATGTCTTACAAGGTTACTGCCTCAGTGATAAGCTTTCTAGGAAACGTGTGGCTGTGCCTTTATTTTCCGACCCCTTCCTTGGAGGCCCACTCTTAGATTTTTGTTGCTAAATCTTCTTCCTGTAGTAGTCACCCCCGCCATCTCCCCTGTCAAAGCAGCTTCAGGATGCCTTTTGCTTTCCCTGGCTTAGCCCACTCTTAGATTTTTGTTGCTAAATCTTCTTCCTGTAGTAGTCACCCCCACCATCTCCCCCTGTCAAAGCAGCTTCAGGATGCCTTTTGCTTTCCCTGGCTTGCTTAGCTAGGAGGATATTTCTCTGACTAACAATCTTCTTTTCAGTGTGCGGTTTCTAGTGGCTTCAGGTCAGCCTTGGGCCTTAGACATCTCTAGGATAGACTCGATACACACATGCTTGTAAGACCTCATGGATAGATGACTTTCCCCTCCAAGAACACTAGCGGTGTTTTGTCATTGCTGACTGCATGCTCAGTTTTGATTCACTCAAATGTGTCTACTGATGGCTTAGTCCACGCCAGCTGCCGTTTAGGGAGACATGAGTTGCTGCATCTAGCAAAAGAAAATACAGCTTCCAAGTGAATTTGCATTCCACATAGACAAAATTTATTGGCAGAAATACATAAATTTAAGAAGTGTTCATAATGAAATTATGTTTTAATCCAAAATTAAAGCATTTCAGAGTGTCTTACACTTTATGCACCTTAGCTAGAAAGAGTGCATAACACAGTGCTCCAAGGTTTTCTATGTGAAACTATATTCTAATTGAGAAAAACAAATGATTAATAAATAAATATTTTAGAAGTATTGTGATGTATGGTAGTAAAGACAGATAGAAGGATAGAATTTTCCATTTTTGTATGAACTGACCACAGCCCCTAAGTGAGGAAGACAAAAACCAACTTCATGAGGCGATTGGAAGAGAGGACGGTGAGATGGTTGAAGTGGCCTATGGAGAATCTAGAACAGAACCAAGCTGCACGTGTACGTGTGAGAACCAGAACAGCAAACAGAAAAGAAATGAACGAGGTGGAGTAATATGAGAAGAAAGGAGGTCAAGAGAGGAAAGGGCGGTGGGGTGGTCAGAAGGGGCGACGGTACACTAGGGTGTTAGGTACTGTCAGGACTTTAGATTTCACATTTAGTGAGAGAAGTCTTTCTAGATTTTTTTACACATATATTTTATTATTTATGCATGAAAGTGAGTGTCTATGTGTGGCTATATGTATGTGCATGTGAATACCCACAGAGGCCAGAGAGGGCATAATACTCCTTGGAGGTGGAGTTATAGGCAGTTGTGCCCTACCTCATGGGTACTAGGCATCAAACTCAGATTTGCTGCAAAAGCAATATGGCTCTTAACCACTGGGCCATATCTCCAGCCTCATTTTACAGGATTTTGAAGAATGATATGCTTCTCATAGTTTTCTTTTAAAATGGTTCATTTTAGCTTCTATAAAAATACCAAAGAGAAATATCTACAATAATCTAGGTGCTGATGGATGCTGAGACCAGAGAAGAGGATTCTGGAACACACAGGAGACATACAATCAGATTGCTGTTTGCTAGAAGAATTTCTGGAATTTTCCAAAAGATTTGCTGTAGACTGTGCAGGAAAAGTCAAGCGTGATTGTTACCATGTTTACTACCAGAACAAAAGGAAAGCCTTGCCATATCCCTGCTAGGGAAAGGCTGTGAGAGACATGGGAGTTTATGGAAATAAGGAGCTTAGTCTCTTTGCAACGATAGATATCTCAATGTAGGCACCGAATCTGAAGTAGGATTTATTCTTCTAGGAAGAGTTTGAGGACCAAAGCAGGTACTCGGGAATTGGCTGTTGTGTTAGTTACTTTGCCGTTGCTGTAATAAAACATCACAGGCAAACACGAGTTGCAGAGGGAAAAGATTATTTTGGCTTAACATTCCAAAGACAGACGAGTGCATCAGGGTACCCAGTCAGGTTGCAAGGGGCAGGTGTGGCTGCAGGAGCTGAGAGATCTTATTTTCAACTGTGACACAGAGAGTAGACAAGAAGTGGGAGAAGCCTATCAACACTCACCACCTGCACTCCCTCCTGCGAGCTGCACCCCCTAAACCTCTCCAACACCACCACCAACTGGAGATCAGTTTTTCATAAACCTGAGCCCTGGGGGCCATTTCTTATTCAAATCACCACAACTGTATAAACAGCACTTCACACAAGAAATATCTCTATCTTACTTTTTATTTATTTTCATTTTATGTGTATGAGTGTATTGCCTGCACGTAGCTAAGGGCACCTACCCATGTTGTGCAATGCCCACTGAAGGTCAGCAGAGGGTGGTGGATCCCCTAGAACTGGAGTTATCAATGGTTCTTAGTCACCACGTGGGTGCTGGGACCCACACCCCGGTCCTCTGCAGGAGCAGCCAGTGTTCTTGACTGCTGAGATGTCTCTCCAGTCCCAAGAAGGTATTTTTAATTGCTTTGGACTTTTTAAATTTTTGGCATTTCTTCACGTCTTGTGGGCCATAAGGAAAGGGTAGGAAGTTCTCTGCTTTTCCCAACAGTAATTCTTAACCATGGAATTCATGATTCACTTGGTCAGGCTCAGGGGCCCAGGCTTATTTTAGTTCCAGCATTTGGGAGGTAGGAGGGTCTTTATGAGTCAAGGCAGCCTGGTCCACATAGTGAGCTCCTGGCCAGCTGGGGCTACAGGGAGATCCTGTCTCAAAAAGACCAGAAAACAAACAAACAAACAAACAAACAAAAGACTCACTTGGAGAATAGCTTCAAGTCTGTGTCCCTCAGCAGGGATTTACAGCTTGATTAACACCCCTAAAAAAAAAAAAAAAACCAAACAAACAAAAAAAAGACTCACTTGGAGAATAGCTTCAAGTCTGTGGCCCTCAGCAGGGATTTACAGTTTGATTAACACCCCCCGCCCACACACACACATATAAGAGGAGTGAGTCCACCTGCTGATTCACATGAGACGTCCATCCCTTTTGTCTCTGCAGTCACATTTTCTAGACTTTTCTTTCGTGGACTGTATTCAGCCCATGGATTTATTAATAAATAAAATTTTATTGAAACATCTTATTCTTGTCTCTGATACTACAGGCTTGTGATTAACACCCCCCGCCCACACACACACATATAAGAGGAGTGAGTCCACCTGCTGATTCACATGAGACGTCCATCCCTTTTGTCTCTGCAGTCACATTTTCTAGACTTTTCTTTCGTGGACTGTATTCAGCCCATGGATTTATTAATAAATAAAATTTTATTGAAACATCTTATTCTTGTCTCTGATACTACAGGCTTGGCAGGAATTTCAGCAGGGTCTCAGTCTCTTAGTGTGTTTAGCCTCCATGAACTTGAGAGTTCCTACATTAGTACATTCTAGAAGTAATTGAAATTTTATTAATTTTGATTAAGTTTTCTTATTAACAAAGTAAAACCCAAAGAGCCTGATTTTGCATAATAAATTGACAGTGACCTTTTGATTTGAGTTTAGTGGTAGAAGACTGTTCAACTTGGGCAAATTCTAACCTTTAACCTCTGGCTTAGTCATCTAAGTTTTTACTACACCTCCACGTCTTATTAACAGATTTGTTTAATATCTAACCCAAATCTCTTGATTTTCTTCTTTATTTAAACAAAGTGAAATAATACATTCATATTATTTGAATAGCCAACTTATTAACCAGCAAAATATTCATGGAAACTGAGAACTCTCCTGAAGCCTGCTTGTATGTTATTAAGTAAGTCATTTAAGTTTCTGATTTTTAGGTTATCTATTTTATAGAATTGAAATGTACATTCTTCAGTCTTTTAAGGGTAACATTTTTTAAATTCTATCATTCAAATTGGCAATCTAGCACCTCATTTAAACTCTGTCCTTTTACCTCATTTCTCTCATACGCCTAGAAGATTGTCCTTGGTTCATACTAGAAAATCAGTTTTTCTATGGAAGAAAAATACTCTTATTGAAAAAAAAAATTTAGAATAGTTTACAAAACTGGCAGGATCTATTTTTCTGTTTTTTTAAATTAGGAAAAAATCTAGGATAGAATACTTGAATGAAAACAGTAAGTTTGTGACATGCTTCAAGAGATTGCTTATATGGACTGTCATTTCAGCGTGAACCTGAGAAGCCGCAGGAGCCTGGCTCTGTGCTGAGTGTATAACAAAGGGCACTGAAGCTTCTGCTTATGTTCAAACAGGGCTTCACTTTCCTGAATGCTGTTAGATAATTAGACTGCAGGCTTTAGCACCCAAGTCACATTATTAAAATTGCAAATACGTCCAATCAATAACATCTGGATAAGTAAAAAATGGTTAGATCACTAAAAAATAAAACTCTTGCTTATCCCCCTAAAGCCATGAGTGTTTTAAATGGACGCTGAAAGTCAGTCACACGCACAAATCTTCAGAGAGGCTGAGACAGCAGATTTTTCACTTTCAAGGTGCAGAGATGAAAAACAGAAATTAAATATACACTCGTTCATTTCTTGGAGTCCCCAAGAGGATTCTGTGATAGTCTGTCTCCTAAGGAGGAGTGGAATAAATCATCTGTGTGAGCTAAAGTTAGCCCAAAGTGCCCAGTGACATCTTTTCTATTTTAAATACAGAAAAACTGACAAAACAATAAGATGCCTACTTCTCTCTCTTAGGTCCTCTGACGGGCACACTTGCCTTCTCTCCTGATTAGCTAAGGGGAATAAATCCTCTGGACCCACCTGGCTATGATCTAAAGTGAAAATAACATTTTGCTTCCTAAACATTTTATTCTTTTCCCTAAATATTTCATATTTGGTTTAAATATCATTGTTAACGTGGGCTAAATAATTTTAGGCGTTATTTTTAGAAGCAGGGAATACTATTTAAACAAATGGCAATGTTTCCTAGATTTTACCCTTCTTAAAAACTAAAAGGGGTTATATCCCAGTAGGCCAATTTTCAACATTCTCACTGTATGTAACTTCTAAAAGTCATGAAAAGACGGAAAGTCTTGCTGTGGTTCTGATTCCTAAAAACTATGATTAAGTGAGAGTTTATTCTTGGTAGGATTTTAATGATTGAATTTTGAAATGACCTATTTTCCTATATCATAATGACACAGACTGTGCTGTATCATGTTTTTATATACCTTTCTAAAAGTCTGAGACTCCAGGTTGATTAAATGCAAGACCCTACTGCTGTTTTCTTACCACTGTAAATAATCTGAAATGAATCCCTCCCGAATGACCGAGATAGAATTCTGAATGCATTGCTCTGTGGGAGAGTTAAACACTGTTATAGCAAAGAAAGGTGATGTAGACATGTCTAAACATATTTTAGTATTTCCCACTTCCTGAGTGTTCTCCTCACTTCCCTTTTAGGAGGAAAACAGTCTTCACAGTGTAGTCATAATTCAGGTAGCAATTATGTTTTCAGTCACAATGTATCATAAAGCAAGGGAAACAGACTGTCACCTTGCCTTGGCCTATTTTTGTGTGTAACAGCACTGAATTGTACCTTCTTTAGTTATATAGTCAGATACATAATGGAATGTCTATAAAATTGAATTCCTCAACCAAATCTAATCCACACACAGGTACGTTAAAAGATTTCTAGGAAGAATTAGGTTCACTAGAAGGCAGCTGCCTGCTAAGCTCTTAGGAAAGTAGCTCATAAATGGCTCTCATTTATTTCTAATGTAATAATTCTCAGTGTGTGTGTGTCTATATGTGTATACATGCTTGGGTATGTGTAGGTCATTTGTGTGTGTGTGTGTGTAGGTACACATGTACATATACGTGCATTCACATGGAAGCCAGGAGTCGACATCTGTTCTCTTCCTCAGTTATTCAGCGCCTCACCTTTGGAGACAATCTCTCTATGATCCAGGAGCTCAGGAATTCCGCTTGGTCGGCTGGCCAGTGAGGAATCCTCCTATTCCAGAGGAGGGCTCCAAAGCCGGGCAGAGTGTTCCCAGATACACTGCAGGTAAACATCATCCACTCAACTGTCTTCTGGGTTCTATGGGTGGAACCCATTTTTCTGCCCTCATAGTTGGAAGGCAAGCATTTTACTGATTGTGCTATTCCTGAAGACCCCAAATTCATGAATTCGGAGTTCTTACACCCTTTACACTTGGTTGTGCTCATTCATTAATGGACTGCCAAGCAGGGTCACTGGACCCTCACCTGAGTATCTAGCCAGTCTTCCCAGCCAACTAGCCCAGCCTTGGAAGACAAAAGAAAAATGAGGAAGAATCCAATAGAGGGATGCTTTTGGAAGCCCTTGTCAAGAAACTCCAGTGGACTCTCATATGAACATTTGAAAATTGCCCTGTTCTGACTTTTGTCTAGTTCCCTGTCTAGAACTTGTAATGCTAATTGCTCTTGCCCTTACTTCTCCTTCACATCTCCTATTCATAATTCAAGGACTGTCTTCTTCCCTTAGAGACAGGAGTTATGAAATTTGGGAGCCTTTTAGATAGACGCACTGAAGGGGTACTCCAATTACCTCACCCTGTGTCCCTGTTCAGCACGAAAGAATCCAGAGCAGTTAGTGTCCTTATTACCTGTTGGCAATTTGGGTAACCCTTTCAGAGGTTGGCTTGATAAGAATAGGAGGAAGGAACTGGCTAGGCAGTTAGGGTAAAAAGACCCCAAAGAAATGTAGCCACGTTCTTGGCTAAAAGTCAAAATGTCCTTGGGCCTATTAGCAACATACTGTGTTCCAAAGGCCAAAAATGTCAAAAGTGTTTGGGAGCTTGTATCTAATCCTTAAAAGATTTTAGGGTTACCTCTTCAGGGGGGGGAATGTTGGAGGGGAGGGAGTGGGCATGAATTTGATCAAAATAGCTTATATGCACATATAAAATTCTCAATAAAGTTTTTATAAAAAAATTTGGAAGATTTATGTGATAGACAGCTTTAGTGTCAAATTGACACACCTGGGTTGAGGGAGCCTCAATCGGGCAATTGCCTCCATAGGAATGACCTGTGGCCATGTCTGAGGGGCATCTTCTTGATTGTTGAATGATATGGGAGGGCCCAGCCCACTGTGGGTGGTGCCACCCCTGGGCAGGTGGGCCTGTGTTGCATAAGAAAGCAGGCTGAGCAGGGGCCAGGGAGTAAACCAGTAAGCAGCATTCCTCTATGGCCTGTGTTTCAGCTCCTGCCTCCAGGTTTCTGCTCTGAGTTCCTACCTTGGGCTCCCGGATAAACTGTGACCCATGAGATGTAAGCCACATAAACCCTTTTTTCCCCAAGTTGGTATTGGTCAGAGTATTTTGTCACAGCAATGGAGAAACAAACTAGGACAATTTTAAAGACTTTTATTTATGAAGGTAATAGGTATTGCTATTATTAGACTATCAATAAGCCCCATAAATTGAACTGATCCAGACTATAAAATCATCTAGTCTATCTGTTGGAGGACTTACTTTTCCAGTCTCACTGGTCAATTACCTGGTTATAGAACCACTCCCAGGAAGGCAGGGTCACCTTAAGTTATGCTAAATAGATGGGCAGAATACCTGGTGTGTTAATAAGGTAGTGAATATTTCTGCCTGGAACTAGCTCAGATCCCAGGCGGAACTTCCAGACCAGCCACAGCCATGTAGGTCTCTGTAAGTCTGTCTGCTTTCCTGAACACTTTAGGAAAGCATAATTTCTCCTTTTCTTCTTCATGCCTTTCTTACTAAACATGCTTTCTTTAAGGCTTTGGGCTGCCCCAGCATCTTGTATTTCTTCACCTTTTCTCTAAAGCTTCCTTCTCTCAGCCATGTGGCTGCGAGTCAGCCACGCACCTGACCTCCCACACAGGCTCTAACCCTGCATGGCTTCTATAATTTTCTTTTCTTCTTCCCACTATTCACCGCCTCAAGGCATCTGCCAAGATTTCCAGCTTGTCTGCCCTGAGGATTTTTTTTCTTTAAGATTCTAATAAAATTGTAAAAGCTTCTGTTTGGGTCCATTCTTAAATTCTTCTATAAATGAGACTAGGAACCCTCTAGAGGACCTTCTTTCAATACTGATCATAATAAAAGACTGAATCTGAGGACATATACATATATACTAATTTATATATCACAGTATTAACCTTACATGTTCACTTACACAACATAGTTTTAGGGAAAATTCTACTTTCCCAAAGGAAGCAGCAGTAGGTTGACTTGCTTTCTCCCTAGCATCTCGTATACAATCTTACCTGGCCTGCTCTGTTTGGATTTATATCTAATCTGCTGTTAAACCTGTCACTGTTAGTATGTGAAGGGATTGTGGACTCATGCACATAGGTTGATGGGATAAGAGTGATTCAGTGATCTTCCAGATATTTTGGATAATTTTTATGAATGTGAAATCTGAAACCATCAACTAATATTTCATACTTTATTACATACAAAGCAATTGGAATTTGAAAAGATATTATAGTTAATCATAATTTTGAAAAAAACATGCTTTGGTCATTTGGAAAACATTGCTTTTCAGATTTATGTAGATTTACATCATGCAGTATGGAAAATCTGTGTTTAATATATGTCCTTCAGCCATGGGAAAGTAATAGGTGAGGTACACTTTCCCACATGGCAACAATAGAAATGTAAATAAAATATATCACACAACAAACGTAAGGATCACAGGCCTTGGTCAGGGTGGTGTGCAAAGTAGCTGGACTCTCAAAGCAGAGCTCCAACACAGGGCCTACGGCAGCAAGGAGGGCTCCAAAGCAGGGCAGAGGTAACTAAACTTGGAATTATAAAGTATGAAAAGAATTGGAAAAACATAACACTTGTCATTAGAATAGATATCAATCAATGGCAGTTGTTACAGGAATCACTTATAGGATGGTGAGGCTCATCCCCAAGGAAATCGGAATGGAAACCATCAGTTTTCTCCCAACTATATTAAGCTTCACTGAAGGTGGAACAAACCATGTGGACATGTTGATAATGTAAGAAAAGGCCTGTATTAGCTCCTCAAAGCTGAAGACCAATAAAGTATTAGAGGCGAAGACGGCATTCATTGAATTTTACAGCAGATAACACAGGAAGAAGGGTGGAGTCACTGGACATAGCAGCAAAGAAGTCAAAGAAAACAAATCAGAGAACTAGAAAAGCTTGGAAAATATGGAAAGAGCTTTAATGAAATGTTGGTCTAATTCATGCATGATTAGAATCTGAGACACCAACTTCATAAAAGTTATTTATGAAAGTAATGGCTCAGTAATTTTTGAAATTGATAAAAATTATGAACATAATGATGCAAGAAACCAAATAAGCCATAAGAACGCACACAAATGATTTTCTTTCAAGATAGGATAAAGAGGAAATAAATGAAACAGGTAGCTATAAGCTATGACATAATGAAATACATGTGGAAATATATGTCTTGTTTGAAGCAATAGAAATCACCATGCAGGGGTACAGCATCATAAACATCTCAGGAATGGGGGAAGTTGACATGTTCCTCTGCATCCCAAAAGCATACCTTCAAGAGTGAAGGATGAATGAGGCATGCCTTAGAGGTGAAGAACTGATGTCATTCTGTTTTTAAGATTTATTTTTAGTTATCTTTGCTTTATGTGCGTGGGGTATGCACACGTGCAGGTGCCCACAAAGGCCAGAGAGAGAGTCTGATCCCCTGGAACTGTAGTTACAAATGGTTATGAGCTGCTTGATGTGGGTACCAGGAACTGAACTCAAATTTCTGGAAGAGTAGCAAGTGCTCTTAACCACGGAGCCATCTCTCAGGCCCTGACATAAATTATTAACTTTCCGATTTTCACTAAAGACATGTTGCAGATATTCTCTAAGCAGAAGGAAAATGCCACTTGTAAATGTGTGAATGCAAAGGAATGAAGGGCTGTGGAAGTGGTCACTATGTGGACACAAATAAAATAGTTAAACCACTTTGAATTATGGTTAACTTATAAACATAAAAATACTGAATATTACCAGGCATAATAAAGATAGGCTGAAGGCTCAGAGAGCAGAAACACAAGTACACTAATGCTGCATTCGTGTGCTCGAAGTGCAGTTGCATCACTTTACAGTGGACGCTGAAGCATTAGAAATAAACGAAAAAGCCATAGAACACTTTTGTGTCATTTTGTTTTAACAAGAGTGGGAGACAGATAAGGGAGGGGGGTGGGTGAGAGTGATGGGAAACCATTGCATACGTGTATAAAAGTGTTCAAGAACACATTCAGTAAGAATATGATAAAACACAGCACTCACTACTCTAATGCAGCAGATTCAAAAGAAACAAAGCAAAACATTATAGTGTAAATGCATATCCAAAAATACAGAAAAATTGATTAACTGAAGAAAGGAGTACCAAAGTGCATAAAGAAAGTAGCGATCACAAAGTACTGTAAGCGCCCAACCACGTGAAGTGTGATTTATCTGATTATGCAAATTAAAAGGCATAAATTGCAAAGATACAACATACAGATCAATTCTACATATTCCTACCAGAAAGCACTTCAAATATAACCATACAGTGCTTAAAAGTTAGACAGATGGTGGGGCTGGAGTGATGGCTCAGGGGTTAAGAGCACTGACTGCTCTTGCAGAGGATCCGGGTTCGATTCCCAGCTCCCACATTGCGGCTACAAACTGTCCTGAACTCCAGTTCCAGGGGAATCCGAAGCCCTCTTCCCTCCATGACACTGCATGAAGCGGGTGCACTCACATACATGAAGACAATATATGCATACAAATAAAATAAAAATAATAAATAAAATATTTTTTAAAAAGTTAGATGTAAATTTAAAGAGAGCACAGAGGATACAAGACATATGCTCCTATTTCTAATAAGAAATGATGCCAATCTTAATACCAAATAAATGAATTTCATGAAGAAAATGTAAATTTTAATGAACAAAGAAATTAACATAAATATAATTATGAATGCTTCACACATAATAGATTTTAGAAACATATGTGACAGTATTGGTAAGAATACAGGAGATAGCAGCAGATCTACAACTCAGCAGAAATTCACCAGTGCAGGGAATGTATGAAGAGCTTTGAAGCCAGGGAGAGCACGTGACATGTTTGCCAAAACAGAAAATAATTCCATATAGTACGTCTCCATAGGTTAAAATGATACAAGCTATAACAAATAGTTCCTCTAATTCCAAAGAGATTAACTTATAAATCATTGTGAGATATACTTACAATTCATCAATAGTCAGGAATTAACATAATTCTAGAGAACACGTGGACCAAAGAATTCAAAAGTAAACATAAAACTCAGTTTGAATTGACTAAAAATAAAATCTCAGAATACACAGTTTATGACATGCAGCTAAAGTTGTACTTAGAGGAAATTTTGTATAGTTGCTGATGTTTCTGATGATGCTGATGTTCAGAAATAAAAAGCCTCAAAAAAATTTTCTCACTTCAATCTTAAACAGAAAAAGAATCTGAAATTAAGTCAAGTAAGTTTAAAATAATATTTTATAAGGTATATAAAAACATCTTTCTCTATA
>NW_008353597.1:924947-944915 GCF_000622305.1 Nannospalax galili | reverse complement strand
TATGTATCTATGTATCTATGTATCTATGTATCTATCTATCTATCTATCTATCATCTATCTATCTATCTACTATCTATCTATCATCTATCTATATATCTATCTATCATCTATCTTATCTATCTATCTATCTATCTATCTATCTATCTATCTTCTATCTATCATCTGTCTATATCCCTGATCAACTAGAGAAGAAAGGAAATAGACATAACTTTTAAATTACCAATACGAGGAATGAAATCCTTGGATTTAGTATAGTATGATATACTGAACATATTGTATGGAAATGCAATGAAAGTCTTTATGACCAAAACTTCAACAATTTAGGGGAAATGAACCAATTTCTTGAATGATATAGAATATGAAGTCTCATTCAATATACAGCACAGTAACCAAATAGTATTCCTTTTTGATGAATGTTTTCAGGAAAGTGGTACTAATGCAAAAAGAAGATGTCAAAATGGATACTCTTTGAAACCCATTCAGTCATGTTTAATGACAAAGGTTGAACATTTTCCCATTGGCATTGAATGAATTAGCAAATGTTTCACACGCCCTTCTCCCGTCCCCTTTGGCACCCTCCAAGTGCACTTCATACGTTCTGTCATTTCTAGTAAGCCCTATTATATAAAGTTAGTGTCCCGCGATGTCCCTCAGTGCAAGTTCATTCATCGAGGTTTGGTCAGCCTATCTAGAGTCCCTCCCTTCAAGAAGAGCAGCTCTTCCTCACCCAGCAGTAATCAGCTGCCAGTAATTCTTCAACTAAGATTGGGGCTTGCTGTTTATTTCCACAGTTCTGTGCTGGGTTTTTGTCTGAATGAGTTTGCATGGATCTTGTTCATGCTCATGCCATTGTAGTAGGTGTGTATGAGAAGGATATCAGGTGCTTGAAAGACTATTTCTGTATGGTCATGTACCTCCTCCCTGGACCTTACAATCTTTCCTCCCCATCTTCTGCAATGGTCCCTGAGCCCTGGGTGGGTGGACTTCAATATAGGAGTCCTATCCAAAGAACCACACTCTGCCAACTCTTATTCTCTGCATTTGTGGCCTTTTGCATTCCAGGCCCTCTGTTGCTTGAGGGAGCTTCACTGATGAGAGTTGACAGATGCATTAGTGTTCTCTTCATCTTGTTCTATGTTCTGTGAATCTTAGGTGTAGAGGTTTCATCCTACATGTGCCACTTAGGCTTGGACAATTCACAGAGAATCTCTGTGTGACCAGTGGTGTAATTCTGTAATAATCTCTGTTTGTTGAAAAAGAAGCTGCTTTGATGGGTGGTGACTGGGATACTTGTCTGTAAATAGAAGGGTCTGTGTTTTGCACATAGTAAGAAATTACACTTGTTTGGTGATATGAGCACCTTGGGTTTCCTCTAAGATCTCTGACCTCTCCTGCTATGTGTATTTGACTAGGTTTACAGTACCAGACATGAGTTTCCTCCCACTGAGTGGGTTTTAAGTCCAATTAGGATACTGTTGATTACCCCCAAGATAAAAGTGCCAATACTGCACCAATGTTATTTGCTGCTGGTCACTGATATGGTTTTTAGGTCTTGAAGCTAGGGTCAGACCATTGATTGATGTTCTCCCTCATCAGCTTGCATAGTGCTCTCCAAAGCTATGAAAGCTAGCCTTCAGGGGAGGTGGCTTCTAGGTCAATTCCAGCTCCATTGCTCCAAATCCTGTGTCCAAAGTATGTCCTGTCTTCAGAAATAGGGTCTTACCATCAAGTTCTTGGAGGCAATGAAGGAGGCAATAGCCTGTGTAATTTTGGGAATCTCTTGGACTACCCTAGCCAACAACTTAAAGGAAGGATTCTCCTGTAGGGCACAGTTTCTTGTTATGTAGTCTTGAGCTATCCTCACGGAGTCATGTAAAGATATTGTATGTGCAATTTTTCAGTAGGTTTTTGGACTAATATGATTTCCTCTGGTTTTTTATACTAGTTAGGCACTGTTTATGTCTCCTCTTTCTCTCTATGTCTTATCCTCCTTCCCCACCCTTCCCATTTAAAGTGTCCCCAATTTCCTCATTTCTCCCTTGATAATTTTTGTATACTATGTTCCCACCTCTTTATTTCATATTTCTAAGAGAAAACCTCCAATTTGATCAACATACATACAGTATAATTCCAATTATATGTTGGAAAGGACATAGCTATAAACCAACAGGTCATTGGTTACTAATAGTTTGAGAAGATATTTGAATAGGTAAAGACCTGGGGTCTATTTAAAATGGTCAAAGAATTCTGAGCAATCATTTCCATTGTCAAGATAAACATAAACATTTCTCAGAAATCATAGTTTTATAGTGTCAAAGTGTGACCTTAAATTTAAGAAATAAGTCAATTTTAAAATAGAATGCAGAATATGACAGAATAGTGTCCTACAAATGGATGAGAAATAAAAATCACCAAAAGAGGGTGTGGGACAAGCGCGGAATGATGCAGGGAGTCGTTTTTCTTTGTTATGCAGGTTCATCATCAGGAAATTCCTTATAACAGGGTTTAGCCTACTGCAATGCGTGTGTCTGTCTGCATAGACACATGGTGTACGTACATACATAATATGTGTTGTATTAGTCAGGGTTCTCCAAAGAAACAGAACATGTAGAATGAATACATATGTATAGAGAATTATCAGCTTAGCTCACAGGAGAGTCCGAGTAGTCCAATAATGGCTGCACCACACTGGAGAGGCTGAGAATCTGTAGTCGCTCAGTCCACGAGGCTGGATGTCTCAGTAGTCCCAATCTAGTGCTGAGGGTCTGATGAATTCCAAAAGATCAGCTAGTCTTCAGTCTACAGCAGCAAGACGATCTCACCAGCAAGAGAGAAGGCAAGCAGCAAGAAGCCTGGCATTCTCCTCTGCCTTGGCCTTTTATACAGGCTGCCATCAGAAGGTAACACCCACATTTAGGGTGTGTCTTCCAGCTTCAGATGATCCAGTCAAGACGATCTCCTTCATTTCAGTTAATCCCAGACCCAGTCAAGTTGACACCCAGGATTAGCCATCACATGTATGTATATATATGTATATGTTAAGGCAGTTTGGAGCAGGAGGGTAGGTCAGTTGGCAAAATGCCTGACCAGCAAGCTTGAGAACCTGTGTTTGGGTCCTAGCACCCACATAAAAATGTCAGGTATGGATGTTTACGTCAGGAACCTTGTGTGGATGTGGGTTTGGACGTGGTAGAGGAGAGGCAGGCAGGCTAATTTCCCTGAGCTGGCTGGCCTGCCAGTCTAGCTAATTAGTGGGTGCTGGGATCTGTGAGCGGACCTGTATCAGAAAACAATGTAGAGGGCAACAGATGAGGACAGCCAACATCGACTTCTGGCCTCCACATGCATGTACGGGCATATGTACATACATACATATACACACATGTACAACACACACACACACATAAACACTATCCAATAAGTTGAGGTGTGAGGAGAAGAAATATATGAAGTCTAGTCAAGTGAAGTTATTGTGTCAAAAATTTAATAGCACGTGCAGTTTGGGGAGTGTTATAACTATGCTATACTTTTTTCAGTGTCCCAAAGTCATGTTCAGACAGACATTTGTGATTTCACTAGCAATAATTTTTACATACAATTTCTGTTTTAGAAGCTTTACCACCAGTCTCGTTTTTTCTTTCGGATAAGGCTATGTTTTAAGGTTCTATTATTTTTCTCTGAACATTCTTTCACATTGCAATATGTTTTCTGACCACTTCTTTTTCCAGAGTATCTTTTTATGCATGTAAGTATAAAAATATCTTTGAAAAAAATGTGAGGCAATTTTTCTCCCACAGTGATGTAATAGATTTGTTAACTACTCAGAAACAAAAATGTGTCTCCACCGAGGCAAAGATTGCAGGGGCCTTAGTAACTTATTTGCTCAGGTGTTCAGTTTCTAAAATTTAGATTTCTTTAGCTATGACACACACGGAAGATGCACAGTTGCCAGGACTCATCCCTAAATTAGGCCCTAAATATTTAGTGGCCAGTTATCTTTAAAATAGGTTAAGACTTCAGATGAAAATAGTTCTTGAATTATTATAATTAAATCCGTTTTAATATTTGAAGAAGTCAGTTAAGTACTCACCCTGGATACCAAAGAAAGTGGAGGAGATGCTTTTGAGTGTAAAAGTCTGGAAGCCACACTCCACCATGACGTAATGCCACTCCCTGGGAACTCTCAGGATCCTACGTGGTTGCCTCTAAGCTGGGAATACGTCTTTCATTTACTTGTTCTGCTGAACTTTAAAACTGCTGACCTATACTCAATACAGAACATGAAATTAATATTCTTTTTGTTTTCTCAAATGAAAGTCTATGAGTACCTTCTCCACATTACTTAAACCTCTTTCCCCACGTTTACCCAGCACTCCCTGACCCCTCCGTCCCTGCCAGGAATCCCAGTTATTGTTCCGAAAGACAGAAATAGATGATCATTCTCAAGGGCGACCTGATTAGTGCTGCTGAGTCGGGTGTCTAGCCGAAGGTTACTTTTTAATGAGTAGTCATGCATGCTGTGCCTCGTGCTCTGACGAATCTTAGTGGCTGTGACGGGAACATAGATGGGCTCAGGAGGTTTGAAAGCACGTTTCTAAACCCTGAAGACCCCTAAAGTATCTGCACATCTGTGTTCATTCCTTCATGACAAACAGCTGACCCTGCCGTTTCCACTCGGAAGACTTCTCTTTGAGGCAAAGACAAAAGTTGTTCTCTCTCTGTATTTGTCAGTATTTGCTGCTGGGCTCCCAATGGTAGATTTCCCCATCTGCTAATAGTTTTGGGCTCCACAAGACATAAACAAAAATGCAAAAGCCATTATGTCCAATTAAAGAACTTTTAAACATGGATCAGTTCAGGAGACAGGTATTAGTGTCTTGAAAATTTCTAAAAGTTTATGTGAATGTGTGTCTGTACATAAATATGTGCTGCAAGTGCAGATGCCTTCAAAGGATGGGAGAAGACACCAGATCCCCTTAGACTGGAGTCGCAGGCACTGTGAGCTGCCTTCCATGGGTACTGGGAATCCAATTCGGGGTTTCTGGAAGAGCATCAAGTACTCTTAATTGCTGAGCCGTTTCTCTAGGCCTGCACCTTATTTCTTATTTTGTTATAAAATTAGTGTCTTCACTGTTAATTTACATGTCCTTTATTATGTTATCTGAATGTGTATATTAGAAGCAACAGAGAACTCTCCTTTACCCCCAAATTTCTAACAAACACCTTCTCTCTTCAGAATTTCTGTGTGTAACTCCTCTACTCATGATACCTATTAGTGTCGGGTAATGTGTTTTATCACAAGAATAGAAAACCAGCTAGACCACTTCCCAGGGCTAAACTTCATGACTGACCTCCTCACTACTAAATTAATAGACAATAGTAATATTTGTTGGAAACGGTTTGCCTTCTGGTTCTCATGGCCACAATGATTTTACCCTTGGACTTTTTGCTGTTCTCTTTCCCCTGTATTACAAAGTTAGGGGAGCCAGCCCATCCCCAGACCTTGGAAACACCCTGAGACCAACATGCACTGATCTGAAATGGTGGGGGAAGCTACCCCACTTCCAGAGCCAGCTTCCCAGTGAGCTCAAACAGCACATGGAAATCCATCCAGATGATACACAATACATGTATGAGTGGATGTCACAGCTTGTGTTCAGATTGGGAGACCATTTCTTTTCTGTGTGCGTGGTGTAGGAACTCGTTAGAATGGGTGTGTGCACATTTGTATGAAGGTCTGTGTGCCTGTGTGTCTTTGTTCCTTCATGTGGAGACCAGAGGATGATGCCAGGTGTCTTTCCTCAATTGCTCTTCACCTTTATGTTTTGAGACAGGGCAACTTGTTGAATGTGAATTTCATCAGTTCTCTTAGAATTGTTTGTCAGTGACTCCATCCTTCCCCTGTGCCAATGCTGGGTTTACAGGTGTTTACCTCCATGTGTGTCTTTTAGGTGGATGCTGAGCAACATCATTAGGTTGTTCTGCTTGCAAAGAAGGCTTTCCACTGACTGAGTCACTTTCCCACACACTTTTACTGTTCGTCAGTCATGTAAACACTCTATAAATATTATCATTATATCTACCCTACACCCAAGTTTTTCTAGGGTTTGACTGCTTTGAGAAAAGTCCTGTGAACCTTTCTGTATGTCTGTCATCATGTGAACCCACTTCTATTTAGAATGAAATTCACTTATTCTGAAGCATCCTATTTGTAAGGCTTATAGTTATGGCTTAACTTCAGTTAAATATGGAGTATATAATTATGTCTTTAACATAAGCATTTTGTTTTTAATTATGTGTATGTGTGGGGGTGTAGACATTAGTGTGGGGCCCATGAAGGCGAGATGAGGATGTCTGAAGTGCTTGTGAACTGCTTTTAATGGGTGTTGGGAATTACACTCAAAATGTCCTTTGCATGAGGCGTATGTTCTCTTAACCACTGAGCCCCCTCTCTAGCTCCTAATTGTCTTTTTAGCTTTGTGTTGGGTGGTTAATCATTGAGGAATGTATAGATTTTGATAGGTGTTTGACTTGACAGACCTCAACTTTCCAATTGAGGAAATTGTGGGAAAGAAGGATTTTGCTCCTTTTGGGGCAGCGGCAATGTTTTACTCAGACTTACCCTAGCACTGTCATTTGTTTCTCACTATCTGTCACAAAGCAGATACTTAAATATTTATTTATATAAAATATCAAATGAGCTACCAATGTGTGATAACAGAAAATTGTGGTTTTCCCGCATGCTTCCAGTTTCAAAAAAAATAGTCAAGATATATAAAATTATAAATCTTTTTATGGGATAGAAAAGGCTTTAAAATGCCATTGTTCTCAACTCATCTGCTTTTTTTTTCCATAGACAATAACAGTTTTCTATTTCTGTGATTAAACAGGATACTTACCAATGATGCTCTGTGTTACTACCAAGCAGACATAAATTATGCTTATCAAAATACTCACAGTGACTACTTCATGGTAGAATTATTACAGATGTTTAAGTGGCCTACACTGCTTCTTGCCAAATTGAACACCTAACCTATTTCAGTTCCATGAATCAAAAGTAAAACTACTTCACATCTCTTAAAAAGACTGTGCTGTAAAACATGGAAAGGAAATGGTCATAGCTGTTGATCTTTGCATATCAAGCATTTACCAATGTGCCTGTCACATATGAAGTGTGCATTAATGCTCGAAACAAAACTACATCTTGGAAAGGGGTGAGAGGACACAGAATACTTTATTGTTGTGCCTATGGAAATTTGGGATGAAGAAAAAATCTGGGATCATAAGTTAGTGTAACATAACCATTATCTGCCTAAATTATTGTCACATGCCCATCTTATACAATGATATCAGTTTATAGAACATCACCATTGTGAGTTCCTGTGTTTATGGAATCCCAAGGCTCATGTCTTCAAGGAACAAATTGTAGTTGATATAAAAACACATCATTTCTCAAAGTCCAATAGACTGGGACTGCAATGGGAAGTGCTCTTAAACCAGACAAACACGTTTTAGCACAAATGTGTTTGTAATGTGTAAGATGTTGATTTTTACAAAAAGATCATGTTTTGTCATGGTCAAATCCCAGCAACAGACAAAATATTGCATGGATATATAATAATATATCTTTCTGGACAATAGAAGGGTTGACAGTTGTAAAACTCCATCACACAACATATTCAAGTTAACACTTCTCATTTTCTTTGGGACTGAAGAAATAGCTCACCAATTAAGAGCACTGGTTGCTCTTGCAGAGGACTCAAGTTTTAGTCCCAGCACCCAGGTTGGGCATCTCACAACCACCTGTAACTCCAGCTCTAGGGGAACCAGTGTTCTTTTCTAGCCTCTGCAGGCACCTGTAAGTGCACACACATAAGCGTGCATGCATGTGTGCACGCACACACACACACACACACACACACAAAGGAAAGCTTTAAAATTACCAATGATATGAACAAAATTCAACTGTATACTTATTAAAAGGAACAGGAAATCAAAAACAAAATAAAAGCACAAGGAAATCGAGAAATAGAGGTCGACCATTTAATTTGTTGAGTACATAAAGAGTTTTAAACATGTTTGCAATGCAGATAAGATAATTCTTTGGTCAAGGAGTTCCATTAGTCAAATGACAAAGTTACCTTCTGTCTTTGAAAGATATTAAGGCTAAAGCTATGTGCATGGGCTAATTTTGTGCAAGACACAAAAGACATTAGATTCCTTCATTTTGCACATCATCCAAACAAGGACTTAATTGGCTATAGTGTAGTTCAATTGAGCCAATACAAAGTATCATTGATTATAATCATTCCAGAGCTGTAATGGCAGCCATGTTTTACTGTATTGTCAGGCAAAATTGCATTTTCTTCGTCTCAGGTCACTTACCACTCAAATGAGCAGTGGTTGATGGACCCAGGCCATTAGTTCCTGCTATCATGATCTCCCTGTCACCACATGAATGCACATTTCGATGGGCAGAGAATAATCTAGATGGCTGTCTCTGGCACATGAGGAAGACATTTGGTAAGTTTTGATAAATGACTCCATTTAGATCGTGAAGAATTATTTAACTGAAGCTGCTGACCACAGATTTGGGAAGACGGATGACAGAAGGCATCGGCTCATACCTGCCAAAGAAAGAGGATAAAACTAAATTATTCAAGAAAGGGCAAAATAATACCAATATTAATGAAAAATAGTAATAAAATTGACATGAAAGAGTTGCTGATTACGGCTGGAGAAGTGGCTTAGTGGTTAAGAACACTGGCTGCTCTTGCAGAGGCTCCAGGTTTAATTCCCAGCACCACATAGCAACTAACAACTGTTCATAACTCCAGTTAAAGGGTATGTAACACCCTCTTCTGTCTTCTGTGGGCATTGCACAACAGAGGTGTACTTACACACATGCAGGCAATGCACTCATACATGTAAATAATAAGTAAAATATATTTTTTAAAAAGAGTTACTGATTACTGAGAAGGCACCCTGTTCCAAGCAGTGCATTACATGACTTACATACATTATCTTAACTAGCCACAAAACAACACTCTGAAGTAAATACTGTAGTTTCACAGTAGAGATGGAAAACTGTGTCATAGATCTGCTAACATACTTCGAGTACAAATGGGCATTATCAGTCTCCACTCCCATCAAACTGCTTAAAGGCATGCTGTGGTTCCTAGTAATGCCCAGTCATACTTTTTCTCTCTGTGCATGTGTGTGCTTTGTAGCTCTTACTGTTCATGCATGTTCATCCAACCTCTGTCAGAATGGCTAAGATGATGCCAAACGCTGGCTCAGATTCAGGGGAAGGGGAACCCTCATCCACTGCTGGTGGGATTGCAAACTCATACAACCACTGAGAAAATCAGCATGGAGATCCGTTTAAGAAACTGAAAGTAAATCTACCACATGATCCAGCCATACCACTCCTTGGCATGTATCCAATGGACTCATCCTACTAGAGAGATGCTTGTGCAGCCATGTTTGTTGCTGCTCTTTTCACAATAGCTAAGAAATGGAAACAACCTAAATGTCCCTCAGTGATGGATGGATAATGAAAATGTTGTGCATTTACACAATGGAGTTCTACTTGGTCGTAAAGAAAAACAGAATAATGAAATTTGCGGGTAAATGGATGGAACTAGAAACTTTTATACTAAGTGAAGTAACAAAGACTCAGAAAAGCGACTAATGTATGCTCTCCCTCATTTGTGGATCCTAGCTCCAAATTCCTAGATGTGAGTATATATCCTGATGTAATCACAGGAGCCAGGAACATGGAAAGGAACCATGAGGGTAAAGGGGAAGAAGGAGCTGGAGAGAGGGGTATAGTAGGAGACAGGTGTTTTTAAGGGGGAATGGGGAAAGGTGGGCTACCTTAATTCATGGGAGGAGTTGGAGGGTTATACAGGGGCAGTAAGAGAGGAGATAAATATTACCTGGTGGTATAAAAAATGAGAAGTAAATGTAAAAGTTCAGAGTCTTCCTGAAAAAAAAAAAAAAAAACACATACAATAAATTTACCACTGTGCATGTACCACCAAATGTTGTCTGACAAGAAACACAGTCCTGGCAGGAGAAGCCGCCCTCTGAGGTGTTGGTCAGTACAGTCAAAGTCTGTGAAATAACACCGGCTGTTGCCACAGCCCTTGATGGCCTCCCAGAACCTGAAGGCAACAGCCTATTGCTGAAGACATTCCACACTTGACCACAGGACATGTCACAACCAAGCTGGAACTGACCTGGAAGCTCCTCCCTGAAAACCTGCACTCATGGTATCAGAGGACACTATGCAAGCTGGCAGGGGAGAAAACCAATCAATGGTCTTACCAAGCTGTAAATCCATTAAACAACGTGGCTGGCCCAGCAAACTATCACTATTGGTGCAGCGGTAGCACTTGCATCTTGGGTATCATCAACAGCCGTCTAATTGGAATGGGAGGGAACTCATGTGTTTCACTGTAAACATAGCCAAAAACACATGACTGGAGAGGTCATCGATCCTAAAAAGTCTGCTTTTGACACATCCCTTGACCAACATAATATACTTTATTCTAAATATTCATCCTGATATTTACAGACAAGTATACTATTAACCCCTCATCAAATAAGCTTCTTTTTGCAACAGATGGAGGCTATTACAGAGTTCCAGAACTGGTCAAATGTAGAGAATGAATGTCTGTGAGACTCTTAACCCTAAGGGACACATCTTCAATGCAACGTCTACATTTAGGGTGGATGCATCTCTCACCTTCATAAAGAACCAGAGAAGTTTCCTTATGCAGCATACGGTGACTAGCATAGAAATGCACAATTGGCCAATACATAGAGAACAAGAGGCCGAACAGCGCTTATCCCTGAATAGGACTCCTATTTCAAACCTCTGCCTCCCAAGGCTCAGGGATTGTTGTGAAGGAGGAGGAGGAAAGATTGTAAGAGCCAGAGGTAGTGGATGGCCACAAGGAAAATGTCTCCCAGACATCTGGTCAGTTACTCAAATGAAATCACAGCAATGCTGACGGTGTGCACAAGTTCTGTGAAAGCTCAAAGAAGACAAAAATTCCAGCCTAGACCTGGGGAAGTAGGAAAGAAATCCCAACCCAACCTAAGGAACCTAAGGCAATTGATGGCTGTTGGGCTGGGGGGATAAAGTGTCTGACCGGGGTGAGACTCTTGGTGGGTCCAGTGGATGGATCCACAGGGAAGACACAAATCAGACTCTATAGACCTGTGGGTCATATCATATATTTATGGCATTATCAAGATCTCAAGAAAATATAGAGAGGCAAAAATTGCTTCAGTTTTATCCTATAGATATGTTTGTTATTGCGATCATAAAATACTCAAGGCTCTGTAATATACAAAAATAGTTTTATTTAGTTCAGAGTTTTGCTAATCCCCCTGCCTTGGGTATGTTCTTCTGACAGTGGGTGAGTGTATGCAGGAGAAGGGAGAAGGAGGGAGGGGGAGAGGGAGGGGGAGGGGGACAGGAAGGGGGAGAGGGGATGTATGAAGCAGGAAGGAAGGCAGTAGGCTTCATTTTTCCTTTTATAACCAACTGATCTCAAGTATCAATCCTCATCTCCTGAAAACTGCCTCAATTTCTTCCAAGGCATGACCTCAGTCCTTAACTTCTTAAAAGCCCCAATACCCCTTCATATCAATCCAAAGACAAATGAACTATGGTTTGGAGGTGTAAGCCAAATGATCCCTTTTATCCCCATGTTGGTTTTAGTCAGTGTTTCATCACAGCAATAGAAACCAAAGTAGAACAGATCCTTCTGTATAGAGACAACGTCCACACAGAAGCACATGTTTCTGTGTGGACAGAGAGATGGGATGGATTGAAGAAGCAATGTTTCCAAACCAGATAGTGTTATTTGATTTTAAACTACCTTTTAAAAATTCACCTTATATCTGTCTGTGGAAAGTGTTTCAGTAAGTTAGGAAGACAAAATCTAGGACAATATGCCTCTTAAAATATTGCCTTATCACAGACACAGATACACACACACACACACATGCACATACACGCACACACATGCACACACACGCACACACACTCACACACGCACACATGCACACACATTTTTAGAACACAAAGCAGATGTGCATTTTCAATTTATTTAACTAAATAATTTACATATATACTTAACTTGGAGATATCTCCCATTGCGTCCCTCAAAGCACAGATTCCTGTCTCTCGTCATCTAACTTGGTTTCCTCAGGCAGATGCTTCCTCTGGGGCACCACCCTTCTCCCTCTATCACACTGTCTTTGTGATACCTAATATTCTACAAAAGAAGCATTTGGCTCAAGTACCTTCTTTAGTTTTGATGACACTCTCTACCTTCAACTGCATCTATAAGTAACTAGACATCACACCTTGTTTCTGGAGTAAACAGCCCAGGCTCATGTTACAAGAACAGAGTGACTGAACCTGAGCAGATCAACCTTGTCATCGCACATGAAGGAACATAGCTTAGGAGGTTTTACAACTAAAGCCAAGCTGTATTGAATACAAAGAGAGTTATGAAAAAGAAAAGATCCATTTGTTTCTTAGAGCATGAAAATTCATGCATCAGTAGATTTTGTAATGGGACAGAGTCTCTCAGGAGGAACTTCCAGAGTTTGGAGGACACATGGCAGGAAGCTTCCTTTCCTGATCCCCCAGAGTAGCAAATCAGGCCCCCGAAGTCCAGCACCTCTGTTCCTTCCCTTCAGGAGTTTGCTGAATATGGTAGTTGCAGAGTAATATTGCCAATTCATTCCTTGCCAGAGCTAATGTTTATTGATCAGTTCAAGTATTTAGCTAGAAAAAAAAAAAAAAAAAAAAAAAAAAAAAAGCAAATACAGTTTCTGATGGCTTTTGCAAGGAAAGCTTTGGGGTAACTGAAGAATTCAGATATTTGTACACCAAAATAAACTATTCACTAAAGACAGGGCAGCATGGAATTTTTCAGTGCCAGTTTCACAAGTGGATTTTACAGGTTGTCTAGTCCAATGGTTTTCCTCCTGGAGTCTGAGGAGGGATGTGAATTAAACTCTAGTCCCTAGGGAAAGGTCAAGGTTCGTAAATGCTGTAACCAGTCCATTTCACGGAGAAGTAGAATTGGCATTACTTCCTGAGGTCATTTGTGATGAGATCTGAATCCATGACGTCTCAAGGTAATAAGGCGGTAAGGCACTGGGTGCTGCTAGGTTCCAAAAAGAGGAGCCATTTTTACTATGACATACTCGGCATCAGAGCACACTGTGGTCTCTCACTCGGGCTGGATTCTGAACCTCTGTTACTCACAAGTAGACATACCATGCTGTGGTGGATTGAATAAATGTCCCCATAAGAGAAAGTATTTGAACACAGTGTCCAAATTGTGAAGCTGTTTAGGAGGCCATGGAGTCTGGGAGGTGTAGATTTCCTGAAGGAAGTGTGTCACTGGGGGATGGCTTTGCGTGTGTTCACAGCCCCGCCTCCCTCTCAGTTTGCTTAGTGTTCGCTATTGAAGATGTGAGTTCTCCGCTTCCTGCTCCTGATGCCATGCCTTCCCACCATGATTCACTTACCTCCCTTGAACTGTGAGCCAAAATAAACTCTTTTTGATTTGCTTGTGGTCAAGGTGTTTTATGAACACCTTTTAGCAACAGAAGAGTAACCAATATGGAAGTTGATGATTTAACATTGAAAGTACTGAATTTTAGAATGCATATGGGGGACTTTTCCCTTTGAATTTTCTGTCATGGGATGCTCAAAAGAAGCGAGTCCAGGACAAATCTTCAGTTTAGAATCACACTAATTAAGTTATCATTAGGTAAGGGTGTTTCCTGTTCAATCATATGGTTAGCCCTAAAGCCAGAAACAGATCACCTTTTCGTCATCTATTTTTCCCCAGTAGCTTAACTGCATTGGTAATGATTAGCCTTCTTATATTTTTATTGCATTTTCAATATTGTCTCCAAATATTTAATGAATTTATAATTATGCACGAGATCCCATCACTGAAGTTTTAATCAGTTAATTGTCCTCTGTAACATGTTCAGTGTGATGTGAAACTATTTTTACTGGGATGTGTGTGTTTGTTTGTTTAACAACTTCAAAGTCTTACATAAAGAAGTAGAGGAAATAGCTCACTATTGTGGTGTCAATATGAAAAACAGCTCTCACCTCAAAGGGGGGAAGGGAGAGTTTATTCTGGAACAAAGTATGGCCAGTAGTGACTCAGGATTACCAAATTCTGTAATAGTAGCAAATCAGGACGTTTTTATAGTAACAGAACACAGAAAGTCATAAATCAACACTTTTCAAGTACA
The DNA here is from genome assembly GCF_000622305.1 of Nannospalax galili. NCBI lineage: Eukaryota > Metazoa > Chordata > Mammalia > Rodentia > Spalacidae > Nannospalax > Nannospalax galili. The sequence continues at coordinate 930,605 of NW_008353597.1, read as the reverse complement.
TTGGTGGAAATATGATGACCAGGTTACTGCAAACCCAGGAAACTCTGTTGTAAGCCACAGAAACTGTGTGATGACTTTCTTAGCTTTTGGGCTGATGAAAGCTAGGGATCTGTTAGTACACTTCGAAAGATTTCCCAAATAGTCACAAACTTGTTAGGTCACATATAGATGTGAGCAATAAATATTCATTTATGAGGCTAAGATAGCCCAAGATAATTTGGACCTGTAGTATCCAAGCTTTACCAATCACTGAAGTTTTAATCAATTACTGGTTTTTGTAGCACGTTCGAAAGGTATGGCTTGTTTTCTGGGAGCTTTAGTTTAATTCACCAGTTATGAACAGAGAACTCTTGGGGCTGGAGCAATGACACAACAGTTAAGAACACTGGCTGCCTTTCCAGAGGACCCTGTTAGGTTCCAGCACTCACATGGTAGCTAACAACCATCTGTAACTCCAGTTTCAGGATATCTGTTGTCCTCTTCTGGCCTCTGTGAGCACTGCATGACATAGGTGCACTTACCTACATGCAGGCAAAACAGTCATACATAAATAAATAAAGCAAAACACTTATACAAATAAATAAATAAAATTAAAAGAAGAAAAGAGAGCTCTTACTGTTGTGAAAATACATCTTTTACATTCAATTATTTATTAGAGAGGGGAGTTAAAAATGACCCTGAAAAGTTTGGGGATTCAAACACAACGGGCAACACTCATACAGAACTGGGTGTGACCCATGTTCTTGAATCAGTTCTATTGTTAAAAATCCATCGCACCCAGCCTGGAGAGAGGGCTCAGCAGTCATGAATGCTTTCTGCTACACCAGAGGACTTAGATTTAGTTCCAACACCCACATATATTGGCTCACAACCACCTGTAACTCCAGCCCCAGGGTATTCTGATGCCTCTGGCCTCCTCGGTAACCTACGCTCAAGTGCAAATACCCACACAGACACACACAGACACACAGACACAGACACACACACAGACACACACACACAGACACACACACATATAATTTTTAAACATTTAGCATTATCCACTTGATGTTATAAAACAAGTTAAGTCTTTGGATACCAAACTTGAATCTGTTGTTGCTTTGTGTAATGGTATGTAATTTGCATCTTCAGGAACTATTCTCTATACTATGCTGCATGACAATTAACATGCATACAGTTGCACAAATGCATAGATATTTTATACTACCATACTGCAATGATGGTATGGCAATATATATAGACATATGTATAAGCAAACAGATGACATTCACCTCTCTGGGTTTATGAGGTTAAACTTTTATGTCTGAAATACTCAGTCCAGTTCTAAACATTCAAGAAGCATGGGGAGATAACAATTGACAATAAGTGTGTGTACTTGTAAGACACCATGCTAGGTGGGCTGGATAAAGAAAAATTAAAATTGTCTGGATAATGGCAAAAGATATGCATATGAAATAATTATATTCAAAATATAAGTCTTGGGGTCGGAATGTGGAGTCATCGATACAGTGTTAACCTAGCATAGCTATGCAGATAAACTGGGTAGAGAGATCCACTGGGCAGTGGATGCAGGGGGCTCAAAGTTTAAGGTCATCCTCAGCTATATGGAAAGTTTGAGATCAGTTTTGGTACGTGAGACTGTCTCTCAAAAACATATGAACATAAGAATAAACAATTATTTATATATTTAGTTCCATGTAGTTTTAGAAGAGGGATGGAAAGGGAGATATTGCTTTGAAATAAAAGGCAATAATGTATTGGATAGATGCTCAATTTTAAACTTCCAATAATTTTTCAAATGATTTACATTAAATACATGCTATGTACTAGGTGCTATGACAACAGCACGGACATCAGTGGCTGTGTTCTGGAAATCTTGGTTTTAATAGCACTGGGAGAACTTCTCTGAGGCAGATCACAGGTTCTCCAATTCTTCCTGGGACATGATATAATCAACTGAAGATTAGAAGATTTTCAGAGTCCTCAGGCACTGATACTGACAAACATGTAAGTCATTTCTTCATATGAGAGGACTTTTTTCATGCTAGGTCACAGGGACTCTTTCCTTCCTCAAAGTTTTCTTTGATACTTTTCAACCGCAAACATCTTTATGAGCTAAGAATCATCTACCTCTGGATGGGGTTTCAGAGACCTCACAAACTTGAGTTAGTTTCTTTTGTTTAGTAGAATGGATGTACTGAATAGATATTTCTGAATAACATTCTATACTAAATTTTTATTTTTTTAATTTTGATTTTATATGTACGGGTGTTTTGCCAACATGTACATAAGTGTACCCATGTCACGGGGCCATAAAAGGACATTGGATTTCCTGGAACTGGAGTTACAGACAGTTGTTATCTGCCATGTGGGTGCTGGAAACTGAACCCAGGTCCTCTGGAAGAGCAGCCAGGGCTCTTAACTCTCCTCCATCTCCAAAGCACCATGATCTTTGATTTTCTTCAGCAGACACTTATTGGGTTTCTCTGTGACAGGTACTGTAAACGGTGCTCATGGTGAAGCCTGAAAACAGATACGATTTTTGCTCTTAAGGAACTTAAAACTGAATATGTAAACAGGTATGTAAATTAGTATGTGAGAAGCACAGTGGGCGAGGGGCTTCCTAAAGGAGAAGGACAGAAAGCGAAGACTCCATTAATTAATATGAGTTGCAGAGTGGATCCCCCAGAAAATCTGAGATGTAGCATAAAGGATGAATGGGGTTTGGACTGGTAATACTCGGAATGTTGAGGGCACTATTTAAAAAATACAGAACCTGCAAAGGAAGGACATTGCTCAGGGTACAGCATAAAGTATAAGGGTCACTGACCACCAGGGTGTGGCAAACAGACTCACTCCAAAAAGTTTGTCACATTTCTGTAGGTATGGGGGTTACAGGACTCTAGGGAGTATGAAAGATGGGATCTCCTTATTTTTGAGGCAGTGTGACAGACTAGACAGGCATAGATAAAGGGGAGTCTGTCTCAGTAAACCAAAAGAATAATTTAGATAGAAATTCCTGTTAAGACAGAGAATGAAAAGATAGAGGCAGAAAAGGGGCTCTTGTTATGGTAAAGCTGTTCCTTTTAATCCAGTTTTTAAAAAATTATTTTTAATTAAAAATTATTCAATAACCACATGATTAGAAGAAGCATTTCATTACAGCATTAACATATTCAATAACTATTTAAAGAGAAAGATGCATCTCTTTCAAAATTGGCTGTAAATTTTTAGGTTCACAGTTGAATTAATACAGTTATAAAATATTGAACTCAGTATAAGCCCTATAAGACATAAAATTGAATGAGGTTTTAACCATTAAAAAGATATCCATTTTTTAAAAAATGTAGTTTCCTACAGAAAAAAATAATTTTTAATGTTACTAACACTTAGATGTTTGCACATGTGTCTCTAATCTCTATGTATCTGATTATTACTTGTAACAGTCGGTTACTTTCTGAGATCCTTGGCATCTGTGCATGGATATAATATCATCAGGTAGATTTCAATGGTAATGTGTTTCACCACTATCAATAAACATGAAGCAAATTTTTATGCTTCTTCCTCAAATATAACTCATTTTTTATTTGTTGTTTTTTGTATGTATGTATTTCATACAGAACATCTTATTCATCTATACACCCACTTCCTAAATGGCACCCTCCCATAGTCCCTCCCCCTCCACTGCAGCCCATATACTCTGTCATCCCTGTTACTGTCCACTGTGTTCTCAGTGCCCCCAGCCATTCCCCAGTGCATGTCCATCCAATGAATCTAGTCAGCCTATCTAGAGGGCCTTGTTTTAGGAAGATCGGCTGTTCCTCATCTAGAAGCAATCAGTTGCCAATATTCCCTTAGATAAGATTTGGGTCTGCTGTTCATTTTCCCAGTTCTGTGCTAGGTTACTGTCTGGGAGTCTTTTGGGCCACACTGGTCAACAACTCAAAGGACAGTATCTCTTGTCTGGCATTGTTTATTGTTATGTAGCTTTCAGCTATACACATAGACTCTTAAAGAATTATATTGATCCCTTTAATCTTTGGCTATACTTTCCTTTGGGGTGTTTAAGATCCTACTTGTTGGCCCAGATAAACCAGTTTATTTTTACTCTTAAGATCATTTGAGGATCTGTTCCTCAGGGGTCACACGGGCTTAGGAGGAGGCCCTGGCTCCTTTCTTTTACCAGTTCCACCTATGTGAAGATAAGTCAAAGATCCTGCTTGATCATGGCTGGCTTCACTTGGAAGCATGGAGGAAATGTTTCCTCTGTGTTGACCCTCCCCTTTCTTTGTAGGCTGGGCACTGGTTCAAATCCATTTAGTGGGGTCTCCATTGCCTCCTTGATCAAGAGGACAGGTGACATACCACAGTTACAGGACATTTTGAGAGATGCTCATAATCCCCTGGAGCTTAGTTGACCTAGGAGGGCAAGGAGCAAAAACTGTCCTTTATGTCCCTCTGACCAAATTAGTGTATGCCTCAAAGTATGGCTATTAGACATCCAAGAAGGTTAGTTCCACCAGTCTGGTACTTTTAATTACCAGACTGTGATATGTAGATAAAGCTTGAGCAAAGACCAAAAATTCTCAGATAAACCTTGCCTAAACATATTATATTCATTGAGCTATTTGGATGTATAATTTGTTAGTAGGTTGTTCGATTAATATGGTTCCCTCTTTTTTTTTTTAAACTATCTAGGCATTGTTTATCTCTCATACTGTCTAACACTTCCACCATGGTTTCCCCATTTAAAGTGCCCCATTTTCCCCATTTCTCCCCTAATGATACCCTTCTCCTATGGTCCCACCTCTCTTGATATCCTTCTTTCCCTTTATCCCCTAGGTTCATTGTATACCCTTCCCTCCCCACTCCCTTAAACTAACCCAATTTTTATCCCTATCTCCCTTATTAAGGCCTGTTTCTCACTGTTCTTCTCTTTCAGGTTCTTTCTTTTCCTTTACCTCCCTGGTTCCTTTGCATTACTCTGGTTCCTGTAGTTATGTCTGCATACATACTCACTCGTAAGGATTTAGTGTTAGGATCCACATATGCGGGAGGACATACGTTGTTTATTTTTTCTAAGTCTGTGTTACTTCACTTAGTATAACAGTATCTAGTTCCATCCATTTACCTGCAAATTTCATGATTTCATCTTTCTTTACTGCTGAGTAAAACTCCTTGTATAAATGAACCACATTTTCATTATTCACTCGTCAGTTGAGAGACATTTACGTGGCTTTCATCTCTTAGCTATTGTGAAAAGAGCAGCAACAAACATGGATGTACAAGTGTCTCTGAAATAGGATGAGTTCTTTGGGTATATGCCAAGGGGTGGTATAACTGGGTCAAATGGTAGGTTCATTTTCAGTTTTTTAGGAGTTCTCCACACTGCTTTCCATTGGGGTTGAACAAGCTTGCAGTCCCACCAGCAGTGGATGAGTGGTCCCCTTTCCTCACATCCTCTCCAACATTTGGTATCATTTGTTTTCTTGATCTTAGCCAGTCTGACTGGGGTAAGATGAAATGTTAAAGTGGTTTTAATTTGCATTTCCCTAATTATTAAAGATGATGAACACTTTTTGAGGTGTTTCTTAGCCATCTTTATTTCTTTCTTTCAGAACTCTGTTTAGATCTCTAGCCCATCTTTTAACTGGGTCA
>NW_008353597.1:899895-924903 GCF_000622305.1 Nannospalax galili | reverse complement strand
AATCTCTGTTGGATATGTCACTGGTGAAGATTTTCTCCCATTCTGTGGATTTTCTCTTCACTTCATTAGTTGATTCTTTTGATGTACAGAAGCTTTTTAGTTTAATGAGGTCCCATTTTTTGATTCTTGCCCTTGTTTCTTGAGCAATTGATGTCTGGTTTAGAAAATCATTTCCAACACCTATATCTTGTAGGTTTTTGCCAAAGTTTTCTTCTAACAGTTTCAGAATTTTAGGCTTCACATTGAGGTCTTTGAGCCATTTGGAATTGACTTTTGTGCAAGGTGAAAAATAGGTGTTTAATTTCATTCTTCTCCAGGTGGAGATCCAGTTTTACCAGCACAATTTGCTGAACATGCTGTCTTTCCTCCAGTGAATGTTCTTGGCCCCTTTTACAAATATCAAGTGGCTGAAATTGCATATACTCATATTTGTGTTCAATTTTGTTCCATTGATCTATGGGTCTATTTTTGGGCCAGTACCATCTTGTTTTTATGACTATATCTCTGTAATACAATTTAAAATCTGGTCTAGTAACCCCTCAGCATTTCTCTTAGTGCTTAGGGTTGCTTTGGCTATCTGAGGTCTTTTGTGCTTTCATATGAATCTTAGGATGGTTTTTTCCAACTCTGTGAAGAATGTCATGAGGATTTTGATTGGCATTGCATTGAGTCTATAAATGACTTTAGGTAGGATGGTCATTTTCACAATATTGATTCTTCCAGTCCATGAGCATGGGAAGTCCTTCCATCTTCTGATGTCTTCCTCTATCTCTTCTTTAAAGATTTAAAATTTTCATTGTAGAGGTCTTTAATGTTTTTGGTCAGGTTTATTCCAAGATATTATTTAATTTATTTATTTATTTACATATTTATTATTTGCCGCTATTGTGAAGGGGAGTGTTTCCATGTACTCTTTGAAAGATTATACAGAAAGGTTACAGATTTTTGTAGATTAATTTTGTAACCTTCCACTTTACTGAAAGTGTCATCATTTCTAGGAGTTTTCTGGCGGAATTGTTGGCATCTCTTAGATATAATACCATATCATCTGCAAAAAGGGAAAATTTAATCTATTCATTTCCAATTATCACTCCTTTAATTTCCGACTCTTGTCTTATTGCTCTTGCAAGAGTTTCAAGCACTATGTTAAAAAGAAGTGTAGATAGTGGACAGCCTTGTCTGGTTCCTGATTTCAATAGGAATGCTTCCAGTTTTTCTCCATTTAGAATGATGTTGGCTGTGGGTTTGTTGTATATGGCTTTAATTATGTTGAGGTATGTTCCCTCCAGTCTAATTCTCTCTAGGACTTTGAACATAAATGCATGTTGAATTTTGTCAAAGGCTTTCTCTGCATCTATTGAGGTAACCATGTGATTCTTATCTTTGAGCCCATTTATATGATTTGTGACGTTTACTGACTTATGTATATTGAACTATCCCTGCATCTCTGGAATAAAGCCAACTTGATCATGGTGGATGATCTTTTTGATGTGTGTCTATATGTGGTTTGCAAGTATCTTGTTGACAATTTTTGCATCTATGTTCATTAAGGATATGGGTCTATAGTTTTCTTTTTTTGTTGTATCTTTACCTAGCTTTAGTACTAGAGTGATGCTGGCTTCATAGAAGGAATTTGTAAGTTCTCCCTCCATTTCTATCTTTTTGCATAAATTAAGCAATATTGGATGTAGATCTTCTTTAAATGTCTGGTAGAATTCTGCTGTAGATCCATCTGGTTCTGGGCTTTTTTTAGTCTGGAGGTTTTGTATTACTGTTTTAATTTCTTTTTGTGTTATGGGTCTGTTTAAGCTGTTGATCTCTTCTTTTTAGTTTTGGTGATTCCCATGCTTTTAGATATGTGTCCATTTCTTTTAGGTTTTCAAATATAGTAGCATATAGGTTTTTAAAATATTCTGTTATAATGTTCTGAACCTTTTTGGTGTCTGTTGTGATGTTTCCCCTTTCATCTCTGATTTTGTTGATTTGGAGGTGCTCTTTCTTTCTTTTGGTTAACTGGGCTAGCAGTCTGTCAATCTTGTTTATCTTTTCAAAGAACCAGCTCTTGGAATTTTTGATTCTTTGTATTGTTTTCTTTGTTTCAATTTCATTAATTTCTGCCCTGATTTTTGTTATTTCTTCTTGTCTGCTGGGTTTGTGTTTAGTTTGCTGTTGCTTTTCAAGTGTGGTGAGTTGCAATGTTAAGTCATTTATTTGTGTTCTTTCCGATTTTTTGTTGTAGGCACTTAGAGCTATAAACTTGACTCTAAGGACCACTTTCAGTATGTCCCAGAGGTTTTGTTGTGTTGTATTGTCCTTTTCATTTAGTTCCAGGAATACTTTTATTTCTCTCTTAATTTATCCTTCGACCCATCCACCATTTAGGAGTGTGTTGTTTAATTTTTATGTGTTCATGTAGTTACTAGAGTTTCCTCCAGTGTTGATTATAAGCTTTATTACATTGTGGTCTGATAAAATGCATGGAATTATTTAGAACATTTTGTATTTGTGGAGGTTTGTTTTGTGCTCCAGTATATGGTCTATTTTGGAGAGAGTTCCATGGGAAGCTAAATAGAAACTATGTCCTTTGGTGCTTGGGTGGAATACTTGGTAGATATCTGTTAGGCCCATTTGATGTATGGTATTGTTTAATTCAGATGTCTCTCTGTTACTTCTCTGTCATGTTGACCTATCTAATGGAGACAGTGGAGTATTGAAGTCCCCTAGCATTAGTGAGTTTGGATTAAGCTGGGTCTTAAAGTCCTGTAGTACTTTTTTTTTATGAAGTTGGGTACACCAGAGTTTGGTGAATATATGTTCATGATTTTAATATCTTCTTGGTCAATTGTTTCTTTGATCAGAATGAAGTGGCTGTCTTTAACTCTTCTGATTAGTTTTAGTTTAAAATCTATTTTGTCAGATATTAGAATTGCAATGCCTGCTTTTTTCTTAGGACCATTCGATTGGTATATTTTTCTCCTTCCTTTTACCTTAAGGTAGTGCCTGTCCTTGAAAGTGAGATGAGTTTCTTGCAGACAATAAAAAGATAGGTTTTGTTTCTTAATCCATTCAACTAGTCTGTATTTTTTGACTGGGGAGTTCAGTCCACTGATATTTAAGGTTATTAATGAAAGATCTGGTGTACTGATTCCTGTCTTTTTTTTTCTATTCAAATTCTTGGTGTAGCTGTGCTTTTCCATAGTTATACCTGCATTAAGTTTCTTTCCATAACCCTTTGGGTGTAGTTGTTCCTTTCTTCAGCTCTTTGTATTGCTTCAAGATCCCTCTGAAGGGCTGGTTTTGTGGACAGTGGGCACAGCCCAACTTACCTAGGAAAGCTGCTGGCTCTAGGAAGCTGTGGGATGGACCACCCAGAGATGCAAAGGGAGGTAGGGACTAGAGGGAGGAATTGGGTTGGTCTGGATGCAATGGATCAGGAAGCAGTGGGGAGTTTGGACCAAGAGGTCAGTCCAGAGGTCTGGGGTGCCAAGACAGGAAATGTGCCAGTCTCCCTGCTAGGTGGAGAGATGGGGTCGGGGAGCTGGGAGGGTGAATGGGGCTGGGGCATTCAAGGCTCATTGGGCACAACTGCCAAACTTACCCAGGTAAGCTGCTGGCTCCAGGAAGCTGTGGGGCTGGGGAGCCCAGAGATGCAAAGGTGCTAATCCAGTTATTTTTAAGGAGAGATATGACATATGACCTTAAAGTTTTTATATTGAGTGAAATCAAGACATAGCCAGCAAGGTACTGGGAATATGACAGGCCGGATTCCACAGAGCTCACTGTTGAAGGCTTACAACGTGGCTACTAGACTTCACTATTACTGTCCTCATTTCCTGGGATTAAACAAAGAACAAAACAAAACAAAAACAGATTAAGACACTTTTAAGTGTCAGAAAGGGACGTAAATCTATGCAGCTTCCTAGGTGCCGCGCTCTGTTTCACTGAAAGAAAAAGGCCGAAGAAGAGAAGCAGTGGTGTGTTTAAAGAGCCGAGTGTGCCGTTTCCCACAGGCATCAATGTGTTTACGTCCTGTGCCTAATTCAAAGAAACGGAGTTTCCCATTTAAGAAAATGATTGCAACAGGTCCCAGTCAGCTTAGAACTGAACTCAAGTATAAAAAGAACCAGAGCTGCAAGGCCTTCCAGTTCTCCCCTCCTTCTCTCCCTCTCTCTCTCTCCCTACCTCTCTCCCTCCCTCCCTCCCTCCTTCCTTCCTTGCTTCCTTCCTTCCATCCTTCCATCCTTTCTATTTTTGAAAATGTAAAGACTCTTTGGCCTATTTCTAGTCAGGATAACTGATGTGCTTTAAAGAATAAGTCTAAATGCTATTTTTCTTCTATTTTGTTAAAATTAGCTGTGGGAATATGAGATTGACTCTACATAGATAAGTATTAAATGTGATTAGACAGCATCTACTGCCTCTGATATGATTCTATCAGAATGCAAAATTCCTTTTGAACTCCTTTTAGCCTTTCTCTTACAAAGAAATCTCAAACTGAACTCTCACCCATCACATCTCTGTCTCTTGGCATATTGCTGTCTGTGCTGTGAAAAGATAGGCACTTCAAGAGAAAGCATATGAGTTAAGCATCAATTGCAACTTAATGGGCCAAGATATTTGAATGATATTCTACAATGGCGTTATAAATCTTTTCTTTAGACTGCTGAGGGAATATGCTGTACCTCATTGAAAATTTCTGATGTGACATTGTTATCAATAATCCTTTTGTAGAAGAGCCAATTGAATAGACAGGTATATTTTGAGAACAAATAGTCCAGAATGAAAGCAGAAATACAATAAGATAATACACTTGATATTAGAGGAAAACAGCCTGTGGTGCGAAAGGTGTGACTGGGAGACCTGGAAAGGGCAGAAGAGAATGAAATCTAATACGGACGCATGTATCAGAAATGCTGTTATTTTCCTCCCTACTTTACTGGATGCTCACTTCAGTCTGCCTTCAATCAAGTGGACAGCAGGTGGGATTTTTATGTGACAGAGAGAGACTAAATCAGCCAAGCGAGTAATAGCTAGCAGTAAGCCCCGCCATTGCTGTCCTTGTGCTGGGAAAACTGAACCTGCTGAACTGGCTTTAAACATCACTCATTCACCCCATTTTTCTTTCAGTTAGACTATACAAGACACCGGTGTTGGCAGAGTGGGGCAGAGTAAGACTTCAGGGACACAGGCATTCTCCTGTCATGTTCTGGTTTAAGATGTTACACTTGAAATTTGTAGGTAACACTAAATATTTGAGAAGAATGTCATGGCAACAGAGACAGAGTGACTAAAGTTGATAACGAGAGAGAATTTGATGATTAGCAGGGCTGTGTTACAGAATGAGGAGCTTCTCGGTTCATAAACAGAAGACTCTGAAGTCGAGACTGACGCTTGAACGCTTCTCACCTGTCCTGACTTATGTCCATGTGTTCAACACATGTTAACTTAGTCATACTGGATAGCAGGTATCTCCATCTGTTTTTTAAGTATTTTATTTGTTTTCATTTTTATGCGTATGAGCATAGTGGCTGCATGTATGTGAGTGCACTTGTGTTGTGAAATGCCGTGGAGGTCAGAAGAGGGTGTCGGATTCCCCTGGAACTGGAGTTGACGATTCGTAGCCTCCATGTGGGTGCTGGGAATCAAACTCAGATTCTCTGCAAGAGCAGGCAGTGCTCTTAACCGTTGAGCCATCTCTCCAGCTTCTTGATCTTTTTTTTTTTTTTTCCTGCTCTAGAAGAATGGCTAATTTATAAAGAAAAGAAACGCATTTTTCTGGTTCTGGAGGGTTGAGTGCAGGGAGTCAGGGTCTGACTGGTATATTTGGAGGGCTTTCTTGCAACTCTTAATGGGGGGTAAGATGGCAAGTGATCTTATGAAAGAGCAAATCAGGCTGGCTTTGCAGTTATCCGCATGCGTGGTAACCCGCTCTGGTAAAAGGATCTCATCCATTCTTGAGAGTGGAGCCCTCAAAATAGATACGACAGACAGAATATTAAACACTGTTAATAGTACCTCGAAACTTATATTCCAAATAGTTCTCAAAAGAACAAATATTCAAATGATAGCGTACCACATAGCAGCAAAGCTGGTAAGTCCTTGGGGATCAGTGGACCTTAGACAGTAACAACTTAATTCTCAAAGACTTGAGGTTGAGGTGGAGTATCAGGAAAGCCAGTAACTATGTAACTTGTCATATGTTTTAAGAGCTATGGGGAAAAACCGTGGAGGGGAAACTGAGGTGAAGATGGAGATCGAACCCGCAACCTAACGCTCTGCAGTTCACGTTTCCTCACTAAGAGATGTGTGAGCAAAGACCAAACTGGGGGCAAGCCAATGGGGCATGCGGCAGAACCCTGTCGGTACATAGGGAATAACGTGTGAAGCCCGGGATGGGCTGACAGACCCGAGGAGCAACAGGATGCCAAGTTCCAGCCGAGTTCAAGAGGGAGAGTGCTAAGACACCGAGAGAAATAACATTAATTTGAGAAGAACAAGCTCAGAGAGTCAAGATGAGTCAGTTGTATAGGAACAAATATTCCTGTCTGGAAGAATTTAGACAACTGAGAGAAGGCAGTGTGGTTTCCACTTATGGGAGAAGGGATAGGTGGAGCACATGTTAGTAAGAGAAATAGAATGGAGACAGGTTTAGCCACTTAATTAAGACACTCTACGTGAACCATGAGGGTTCTGAGGGTAAACAGAGGGACTCTCCTCTGTCAGGTTGGCCTGGCCTTGTCTGTCTTGATTACTAATTGGTGTGGAAGGGCCCAGCCCACTGTGGGTGGTGCCGTCCCTCCTCAGCTGCCTGAGCTGTATAAAGGAAGCCTCTGAGCAAGCCAGAGGGAGCAAGCTAGTAAGCAGCGTTCCTCTAAGGTCTTCGCTTTGGTCTGTGCCTCGGGGTTCCTGCCTTGGCTGCCTTCAGTGATGGGGTGCCATGGGGATGTAGAAGCCAAATGAACCCTTTCCTCCACACGTCGCCTGTGGTCAGTGTTTATCACAATGGAAAGCATGCTAAAACATAGTAAGTAATGAGATACACCTTTGGTGTGGCATGCGGGTCACCCAGTCCAGAGCCCAGGCCTATAACCACCTCCCTTATAGAAAGCTCAGACCCGAATCTAGCAGTCCCTTTGCCCTAAATCAACTGAGGGTGAGGTACCTTCAGTAGGTGCTATTGAAGCAGCTCCTAAGCCCACGGTAACGTTGTTTACTGTTGCCCCTCTCATCTGAACTGTACTTCCCATGAGAACTTTGCTTCCAATCCTGTCTTTTCCTTTTGCTTCTTTCTGACATTGTACTCGCCCCAACCCCTCCCCATATGGCTCTTCGTACAGTGGCATGCTCCTTTCTCTGGGGTTGTACGTGACAAACTCTTCATTCCAAGCATCTCCTGATCTGTTGGACTTGCCATACCTGAATAAACCAAAGGTCTGTTATATTGGTTTCACTTTTCATAGTGTGATCAAATACCTGGCAAGAAACAATTCAAGGGAGGAAATACTTACTTTGACATTCTGTTTAAGGAGATACAGCCCATCATGCTGGGGAGGCATTGTGTCAGGGTCCTGTGATAGGACCTGCTAGAGCTCAGTGTCTCAGGAAGCAGAGAGTGATATGGACAGAGGACGTTCTGGACTACCCGCCTTAAAGCCCTTCCCAGCAACCCACTTCCTTCATCTCTTCTCTACCTTCTAAAGATTCAAGTCACCCAAAGTAAGGCCAGCAGATGGCCAAGTGGTCAAATCACAAACCTGTGAGGGATATTCAACTTCAAACCATGATATTTTACGTCTGATTCCCATGTGATTATCTCATAATGCAAAACATGTTCAATCAACTTTAAAACGTCCCATGGCCTTATTGTCCAAAGTTCAAAATTCATTTTAAGACTCAGGGATTCTCTTAACTGTGAGTCCAGATAAAATCAGTAAACATGTAACAACCTTCCAATACTAAGTGTCACAGAGTATAAACATTCCCACCCCCAAAGGGAGGATAGGGACATAGCAAGAAATGATAAGACCAAAGTAAGATCACAGCCCAATGGGGCATGCTCCAAATTTCCAGCTACATGTCCAGCATCTGCATATCCCAGGGTCTCCACTTAGGAAACTTAGGCTTCACCCTCACAGCCATATACAATGACGTTTCAGGGCCTGCCTGCACAGATCTGAACCTGCTATGCATAACCTTGTCTTAGCAGCTTTGCAGAACCTTGGTTCAAGCCTCTGTGAACTGTAATGTTTACATATTCTTTGCCTCCAACGTGAGCATCATAGAAAAATCACAAAATTCTTCTCCCAGCTGAAACGTAGCCTTTATATCACACCTGCAGTCGCTCCCTAAGCTTTATGTACACAAATATGGTGCCTTAGAGGCTCTATTTTGCCAACTGCTCTGTTTTCAGGAACTCTCCTTTTAAATGTTACATACCAGTGTTTTCTAGGCATGTAGTATTGCTCTGAAGTCACCTTTCCTAGTGTCTGGATATGAAGTTTGTGATTTCCATTTAATGGCGCAGGTCTCTTTGACAACATAACCCCTTTATCAGAAAGCACTCTGTTGTTGTCCTCAACATTGGGGTCATCCCTCCTTTCCTCCTCCAACTGCTCAGTTTTCAGCTTTCTGTTTTGAACTCTCACTATAAACTTCACTAAATATAATGAGCAATAACCATGCCCCAGCCTAAATGCAATGCACTCATGAAATTTCCTCTGCCAAATAAATTAATCCATTAACTTGGAATTCAGCTTCACTGGGACTTTTGAGTTCAAGGGCAGAAAGCAGACAGATTGTCAGAAACATGAACGGCTCTATATCAATTCCCAGCAGAGTCATTTTTGTTCCCCTCTGAAACAAATGGAGTACAGCCTTTATAGCCCATGTTTCTTACCATTAAACTTTGCTTACAGTCCTGCAGGGACCCTCAATCTCCAGCTCTAAGATTTTCCATATGTACCTGCAAATCATTTTTAAAAGCTCATGAACAGCACGGTGAGATTTCTACAGAAACAGCACCAACCCTACTGCTCAGTGCCAATTTTTCTCTCTTGGTTGCTTTTCTTGTCACTGTGATCAAACACCTGAAAGAGCAGCTTTGATGATTTATTCAGACTCATCATCTGAAGAAAAGCAGCCCATCATGCTAGTGGGGAAGGTACAGCCATTGGAGCTTGTGCCATGTCCTGTTATGTCTCAGGGATCAGAGAGAAAAGAGACTAAAGGCGGGCTAAACTATAAACTTCAAGGCTTGTCCCCCAGAAATCCATGTGCTCTTACTAGGTTCTGTGTCCTAATGGTTTCATAACCTCCAAGAATGGCCCTATCACCTGGAGCCAAGTTCTCAACACCCAAGCCTCTGGGGGACATTTCACATGGAAACTATAACACGAATACATTTTAATATGATAGACATAAAGCAATTACAGGAGCAGTCATAGAGAAGTCAATGGTATATTAAAATCTCGAATCCTTTAGACTCAAGAATGCAAAAATGAGGGGAGTAGAGATAGGCATACTAAGAGATACAGGGGGTCCTGTGGTCTTGTGTCATTTTTATTATTCTTTGAAAATTTTGTAAGTTTATGCAGCATATATTGATCATATTCACTCCTTACTCCCCACTTCTGAGCCACCCCCCCACAGCCTTGTTTGTAAGTTTAAAGTTTATGGATTTTAGAGAAGATGAAGCAAAAGTGCTCTCAAATTGGAAGGAGACCAACAGCGCCGTCACCCACCCACACTGAGAGTGTGGACATTCTTCTCTTGAGCCACTTAAAGAGGAGGAAACATCTTCTGAGAAAAAGTTTCTGTTCAAATAAAAAGACAAAGGAGACCAGCTGAGAGCAGGTGGAGAAGGTAAACAAGGCAAAGGATTTTTATTCCTGAGATATAGTTATTTCTAATGGAGAATGGTAGAAAATACTTTATTTCAAAGGGTAATCTATTGCTGGGGATGCAGTTCAGTTGGTATAGTGCTTGCTTAACATATATGAAGCCTTGGGTTCAATATCCAGCAATTCGTAAACCAGGCTTGATGGTATCCTAGCACTCAGGAGGTAGAGCCAGGAGGGTTCAAAAATTCAAGATCATTCTTCGCTACATAGCCTGGGATACATGGGACCCTGTCTCAAAAGACATGTGTATGTGTGTGTGTGCATGTGTGTGTCTGTGTGTGTGTGTGTGTATAGAGCAGTAATACATGTATTTGTGATAGGATTAGCCTGTGTTTAACTTGTAACAATGACTTTAAAATAGAGAGGTGGCTAACAGAAATAGGGAGAAAGGTATAATGTGATTCTATCCATGGTCTCTAGGTGGTGAGTAGCATCAGATGTTGGGGGAGCAGGAATGATAATCTCTTCTGGATGCCATAAAATTGTACACCCATAAAAAACCATTACTAAGTCAATAGTAGTGGAAGATATGTGTCATGGGCACCTCTCTTCCTCTGATCTCACATAGCTCTTCATCCTGCTCTTGAAGAATGTTCTAGTAGAGTTTGAGATGAGCTATAACTAGGGTGCCGTTCCAGACCATTCTACTGATGGGCACCCACCTCCTTGTTAACTTCTAAGATTCTAAACTTTGAGTATAATAGGTTTATGAAATCCCCGCTAAATATTCAGTGGTGACCGCTGTTGGGATATGTCTTGCAGTCGGTTTCAAAGGAATGGGGTCAAAGGTAGTTTGCTCATATGGTGTACAGAGACACTTTGTATTCCATGGTGTTCCATGGCGTCTGTTGCTCCCGTGAGAGACTCCTCTACTGACATTCTGCTGCTGGTTACTGCAGGAGGTGTTCATCTCAGTGTGAGGAAAGCTGTTTTTTGAAGTTAATAGCTAAATAAGAGGGAGATGTCAGATAGCAAAGAAACGGGAAATGAAAGAACGAGCTCCTGAAACAAGTGAATTCTTCAAGTTGAGCCAGCAAGAGGCCCATCTCACAACTTACGAGGCAAGCTGAGGGAGAGAATTTTCAAACACAACTGTGGGCCGCTTGACCCTTTTGGAGGCTTGCTCACTTTTGCACTTTCAGAATCCTATGCCTTTAAATGTTCGTTTTATCTTTGAGATTAATCGGTGGGGAGGAATGAAGCCTGCTGGCAGATCATGTCTGTCTGACATGTTCTATCAAAACTTTGAACTTGGTGTTTGGCAACAAAATCATGTCCCGAAGTACCAGCAAGAGAAAGAACTTTACTCCCACACTGACATTGCGGGAACTTGATGACTGCTGTGCACAGTCAGAAAAGAGAGACCCACTTTATGATAGAAAGCAGTTTATAGGAAGCAGAGGAAGGGTATCTTTTTCATTTTTATTCCGTTTGTAAAAGATCTATTTTTATTTATGTGTATATGTGCGTTTATGAGTATGCATGTTTCTGCAGGTGCCCTGTGAACCAGAAGAGGCCATTGGATTGTCTAGCTCTAGAGCTAGACAAAGTTCAGAGACACCTTACATGGGTGCTGGGAAATGAACTCAGATTTTCAGGAGGAGCAGCAAGTGCTCTTAATCCCCAAGGCTTTATTTCTCCATGTGCTTTGTTTTATTTTTTATAGAAATGTTATTTATTTTTATGGCTTGCCTCAGTCTCACAGAGATCCAACTGCCCCTGCCACCCATGTTCTGGGATTAAATGTTTGCAGCACCACCACTGATGGTTTTATGTATGTGAGTGTTTTGCCTGCACCATGTGTGTGCATGTCGTTATATTCTTAAAACTCAGCAAACAAATAGCACTAAAAGAAAAGGAATAGTGGCCTGGAAAGGATTTATAATTACCAGATATGGATCCTTATATTTACAGATAAGTATACCATCACAACTCACCAAAGAAGCTTCTCTTTTCAACAGATGGAGGCTATTACAACGTTCCACAACTGGTCACAATTAGGGAATAAGTGTCTGAGAGATGTCCAGCCCCACGTGACACATCTACAATGGAACTTCTACACCTAAGGCTCATGGATTATGCCACATCAGAGGGTAGAGAGGATACTAATGTGTCCCTCAACTGTTACCCGTGAAGCTTCCTCATATAACAGAGTGGGATGCACACAGAAGGCCACAACTTCCCGGAGTGTAGAGAATAAGAGACTGCAGCACATGTGTCCCTGGATAGAACCCTTATATTGCTTCTCACCCTTCCAAGACTCAGGGATCATTGCAGAAGAGAGAGAGGAAAGACTGTAAGAGCCAGGTTTGGTGCATGAACGTAAGGAAACTGGCTTCCAGTCCTCTGGAAACTTGCTCATATGAACTTGAAGCAATGGTGAAAGCGTGCACAAGACCCATGCGCTCAGACTCAATCAGACAAAAACCCAGCACAGGACTAGAGAAATGGGTAACCTTAGCCAAGGGACTATTGGCAACCAATTACTGTGGGACGAGGAAGAGATGATCTTCTTTAAGGGAGGGACACTAAATAGGCTGACTAGACTTCAGTGAACAAACTTGCACTGAGAGACATCTGGTATAAATGTTTGACCAAATAGGCCCTAACATATGTGACAGCGTGCATGGAGGAGTATGTGGGGATGTGCAGATCAGGGAGGGGGGCTAAGTTTGCTTAAGATCTCTTGTATGAAATGCACAAAACTCAATAAAAATATGCATAATAAATAAAAGACTTTACAATTGCTGTAGAAAAGGTGGATTTCTATGATGCTGTTCACACAGATTACAATATAAATGATGGTTCTTGACATTGTGAAAATTGGTACAACTATACTTAATGATTGAATTAATCACACATCCTCTGACAGTCCTTAGGGCCTTACTGTGTACTAAACATATCCTGAGAACTTCATATAGACCATCTTTAGTCTTTATAACCAAGATATTCAGACTCTACTTGAATGTTTGCTGGGGGTTGAATCATAATAAGTGAGAAGCTAGGGTTTGGAGCTCAGGCTGAAGTAGATTTAGATGTCTATGAGCTCTGTATAGTGTTAGGCAAGACTGCACAGATCTTGTAATGCTAATAACACTGGTGGTTCAATTGGTTTTAAAGATCTATGTTCTTTATGGGGAGTAATTTAAACAAAGAAAATATAATCTAAGTTGTACAGAAGCTGGCAGTGGACATAAAGGGAGGGAGTCCTGAGGTTCACATCACTTCTTCATTACCTTCCACCAAGAGGTGCCATGAGTTGGACTGGGGTGACAACATGGTATGGAGGTAACGTGACAGGAGGAAGATCGATTTCTCTGGGGCAGAGAAACAATTGAGCAAGACAAAGCCTGAGATGCCTCAGCTTAGCAAGCTTGCAAGGGATCCTGTCATCAGACATTGTCATGAGCAATGTGACAACTCTTATGCTGGTTGTATTTAGGCAGAAGTAACAATCAAATCTTCAACTTTCCCATGTCTTTTGTAACTTTTTAACAGCTATACCATAAGACACTCACATAGACTGCCTATCTGTCATGACTGGAAAAGGTGGGTTAATCAGTTTTCAAAAATGATGAGTTTAAAAAGAGAAAGGACATAACATTTGTAATCATTTGTAAAGAGAATGCTTATCAAGAAGGCCCATCTTGAGGCTGGGAGGTGGCTCAGCAGTTAAGAGCATGTACTGCTCTTCCAGAGGACTGGCGTGTCCTTTCCAATTCTCACTTTGGGAGGCTTACAACCACCTGTAGCTCCAGTTCCAGGGGACCTGACACTCTCTTCTGACATCCTCTTTTGGCCTTCATAGGTGCTGAACACATGTGGCTAATACACATGTATACATAAATAAAAGTAAAATAAGATTATCTAAAGACCAGCCTTTCTGCGAACACCTCTGCAATGTAGCTCCAGTTTTCACAGAGGACATGGTTATATTTCTTCTTGGAATATCTGTAAGATCATGAACTAACATTATACGTCATTGTGGTAGCCCGATTCTCAATGTGTTTAATTGTATCTAGGGTTATGTTCCTTTGTTCCATATGAAAAATTAATCACTTCTGAAGTTTAGAATAAAGTAAGTTAGAATCATTCACCCTCTTCTAAAATGGAGAAGTTAAAAAAATTAGCAAGTTTTATTTCTGTTCACCAAAGTTCTGTTTCTAGAGTTTTAGAAATTTTCTTATAAATGTGTAATGGAGGATTTTATGTGAATCCCTGCATTTCTTTAGTATTAGAATTTAAGCTCACAATAGCTAACACATCCCTTTGAGTCGCTATAGCAACTATTACAAAGGAACCTAATGTTATTAATATTTAAAAAGGAGCCACTCAGATTTCAGGTATGAGTCAAATTGAAACTTTAAGTATTAATTGAACACTGTTGTTAATGGCACGTTTGTTAATTCATGGTGAAGCCAATACGTGCTGCTTCATTAGAGACAGTACCACAAATTATAACGGTGGCAATAATCTCACTTGGCAGCAGTTTGTCAAGTACAGTAACGCAACAAATGATATTTCACTCAAAGCACTAGATGCTAAATTATTCAGACAAGTGAAGATAACAATCGCCAGTTTTGTAGCTTGAGAGGTAGAAAGAAAATGCTCAGTCTGTCAGTGCCTCCCCGTGACATCTTTAACAAGCACATAGAAATGAGACGTATTGCTGTAAAACTCAATAAAATTTAATGTTTCTACTTTGTGTAGAAAAAAAGTGTTACAAATCTAGTTCAGTATATATGCCTCAAGATTTTTAGATGATCCAGCTGCTTCTGTTTTGATGCTCACATAAGGCCTGCTTTTTATTTTATTATGACCAGTTGATACTAATATTGTTGACCTTTAAAAGTTCTCCACATGCAGGATGTATATGAGGGACCTTCCTACTGTGTAGTGCTGGCTGGTCTCAGACGCACAAGATGCATTCTGTCTCAGACTCCTGAGAATTTAGGTTGCAGGTGTGGGCTACCATGCCCAGGTGAGAAACTGTGTTGTAAAGGTATTGACAGAACAGTAGATCAAAAATATTGATGGAAGAAGTGACGGAGGGGAATGGGGCACCGGACAACGGTTCAGCACTAAAAAACGAGTACTGGCTTGGGCTTCTGTGTGTCTCATGCACATTATCACCATCGCTGAGTGTTCACATGAGTAACTGCCTAGCTGTCTGGGAAACTCTGTTTCCTTGAGGTCATACACTGCCTCTTGCTTTTACAATTTTTCTCCCCTCTCCCTCACATTGCTTCCTGGGCCTTGGAAGGCAGACTTTTGGTATAATTGCCCTATTCAGGAAAAAAGAGTCTGCAGACTCATTCTCTGCACCTTGGCCAGTTGTGGGTCTGTGTGTTAGTCATCATCTGCTGTCTGAGGAAGCTTCTCTGCTGAGAGAAGAGAGATGCACTCATCTATGGATGCAACAATAAGTAACTAAGGGTGGGTTGGGTACTGTGTCCACTTGGAAAATCAGGCGTATATATGTATATGTGTATACATTAATATACATCAGAATATACTCTGTGAAATTGGCAAAATATTAATGAAAATGAAAATAGAAGAGTATATACTGCTTTTCCAGAGGACGTGAGGTAGGTTCCCAGCACTCATGTGGGGTGGCTCACAGCCAGGAGATCCGATCCTCTCTTCCTGCCTACATAGGTAAATGCATTATGCATATACAGACTTGACTCATGCATACACATATGGTTTTTAAATTTTTGTTTATTATTTTTATTTTATGTGTATGAGTGTATTGCTTGCATGTGTATAAGTGCACCTGTGTCATGCAATGTCTGCACAGGTCCATCAGATCCACTGGAATAGGAATTTTTAGCTGCCATGTGGATGCTGAAATTTGAACCTGGGTCCTCATCAAGAACAGTCAGTGCTCTTAACTGCTGAGCCATCTCTCCAACCCCAAACATAATTTAACAACAGAACACATGACAGGACCAAATATTCAAAAGAGATTAAGTGGACTTGACTTGGAATTTACACAGTCTTCCTATTGGCATAATTGAGTGGCATAAAACTTTATTCTGTCTCCAAACTAAAAATTTCTGGTAAATTTTTTATGTACATTGTACTTTCTAGAATTAGGAGTCCTACGCACACTGTCCTTCCAGGACCCCAGGAAGAGGTGATGAAGGGAAGGGCTGAGACCTCCACCCTGTCACAGCCTGCTCTTTGACCTCTTCATACCTTTGCAGGTTTCCCAGAATACCAAGGAAATATTTTACTGTTTGTCACTGATCTCGCTATTTTCCATCCGGTTCACATATACATCTACTCAAAAACCAGAAATTGTCTGTTTCATTTTTTCTGTGTTTTGTGCTGTTCCTTTGCATCAGTGGGTATTTAATTTCATGGATAACTGAAAAACAAGACTTGCAAGGAGTTAAACTGAGGCATAAATAATAGAAAATAAGTTTCTTGATATGATAACTGCAAGATTTCTTTTACCCATAGAGGGCAGAGAAATTTCTAATCAATTGACATTAGTCATTGCTCATGTTTTATACTTAATCTGAATGGCCATAGCATAGATTTTGTTATTGTTATTAAAAAGCATGGCTATGTTTAACCCATTGGAGGTAGGACTTAATCCATTAACAAACAATTCAATCAAATTTCATTGTATGTTTAAGTTATTTTATAAGTATTTGAGATAAGTAGACAGTTCATAGTGGGAAATGAAAATTATTGAAAGTTAGAGATATTGAAGCTATATAACTCTAAGATAATTTTACATTTGTAGGACAAAGGAAAATGCGCTTGAAATGGTTGGTTATTGATTCGTTTCTCTCAGATATTTATAATGTGAAACACTGGAAACAAAAGTCTAGAGTGAAATATTTCAAGAGCGATCACAGTTAAGCATAAATGATGTTTGGTTTTAGAGAAGGGAGATGTTGAAAAGTTCGTGTTTCAGTTTATTCTTCTGGGTTTTCAGTGACGCTATTGAATAACAAATGAACCCAATAAGAATAATATTGATCCATTACTCTTAATCCTGCAAAATTTGTTTCCCTCTACCCTCTATCATTTTACTGTAACATCCTAGGACACAGTGGCACATATTATAAAAGCATGCAATTTTGATATTACTTTTATACAATTCAAGGATTATAGCCTCTTATGTTTGACCTTGTCTAAGAGTTAGGTCTTTGAATCGAAACATATTTTCTAAATTATTGCTTCACTTCTAAAGTTGCTTGTGTGAAAATATATAGAAATATTTTCTGTTTGGCTCATAAGAATGTAGCATGTAGGTAAGTGTAGAACCTTTTCCTATGGAACTGGAAAATTCTTTTAAAGAGTTCAAAGTTCATAAAAATATAAATGGATTGGGTTGAAGATTGGAGATGGCTGAGTGGTTAAGAACACTTGATGTTCCTTCAGAAGCCCCAAGTTCAATTCCCATACCCCTGATGGGTGGTTTACAATCACCTGAAATTCCAGCTCCAGGAAATCTGATGCCTTCTTTTGGCCTCTATGGCCATAAATTCACACAGACAGATACACACACAGAAATAAAAACAAACCTTAAAATATGAAAGTGATCTTACATAATATTTTATAAACTCTTCAATTAAACATGTCAACTTTGAATTCTTTGTTTTAAAATGCTAGAAAAAATTAAAATTATTCAAGCAATGCAAACTATTTGAGAGTATAGTTTAAGATTTTTTAAATACCCCTTCAGTCTCTCTGAGAAACCTGTATCCCACAATAGTAAAGTGATAGACAAAAGTAGTAGTGATGTAACCATTTTTAGCTATAATTTTATGGCACTTTGAGAACACAGTTACTAAAGTTCTGTTGACTGTGAAAATAAATAATAATTTAAGCTATGCTATTAAAATGCAAGCCTAAGTAGCAAATTTCTCCATAGAAACCCGAATTGAGTCTTTGAGTAGTTCTGTCTTCGATTTGACATTCTGGAAGAATATAATTTTTTAAAAAAATCTGTACAAACCACCCTCCTTGTTCTAATCATTTATCCATGCTTTCTTGATGTTTATATTTCTTTCCCCCTCCTCATTCTCTTTCTCCTTCAATAATTCCCATTATTCCTGAAAGATGATGCCTTCATTTCTACTTCAAGAAAAATCTGGTTTCTCCCCTAATATTAGGATGAACACATGCAGTTCTACTTATAATGCAAACTTTCAGCTATTTTGTGAATGTAAAGACATGTAATTTATACTGGAGAAAGCGATGCAGAACGGACAGTTGTCCTGAGCAGAGATCGGTCATCACCCTCTGTACCATAGATTAGACAAATTTGGAGAATTTCCCCCCCACACCAGCACGGTGACTCTGTGAACTGCCCCGGCCTTTATTCTTCACATTCTATCCCAGGAAGGAGAAGCAGCTTCATGCTTGGAAATTTTCAACTGGTCCATGAGTCCTGTGCTTCCCTTCCTCATCCAGGGTTCACCATCCGACTGAAATCTGGGAATCATGACTGTTCTGGCTATTTTCTTAACAGAGTATTCAGGTGTCTCATAGCTCTAATGGCTGGGCAATTATGCCTAAGTTAGAGTCAGCAAGTCCGTTTAGTTGTGGCATTGAACAAGGTTCATCACTGCTGCATTTCATCAGTGTCTGAGTGGATATTGTCCATTTCCTTTGGTTAAATGACTTGTATTTCATGTTTATTGATTTATTTGATAGATTCTAGAATTTCGTGTGATATATATTGATCATTTTTGTCTCTTTTGTTTAAAGGTTTATCAAGCCTAATCTGTGTTTCATAAATGCTCTTGGGTGTGGGTCAATTCCTTGGAGTCCAGTCAGCCTATCAGGCATCACACAAGTAAGAAAACTGACTCTCCCTCTCTGAGCACCCATCAGTTCCAAATAGATCCTCAGGTAGGGCTGGAACTTCCTGCCCAACTCAGTCATCCATGCTGGGCCCTGTCCAGCTTGGGTTTGCACTGGCCTTGTCATTGGTGCTGTGAACTTATATGTGCTACTGTCCTGTGGTGTCCAAACAACAGTTTCCTTGAATTCTTCCACCACCTCTGGTTCTTACAATATTTCTCTCCTCTCCTCCACAATCGTCCCAGAGCCCTGGGAAGAGAGGGGGTGATAAAGAAGTCCCACCTCACATTCCTTAATTCAGGAGACAAGTGGAGAAGTTAGTCTAGGCACTGATGATGTGTGCATGTCAGAAGAGAAGCCATGTGACTTTCTCATCTTACTCTAAAAATAGTCAAGTGATGTTTATTTAATTAGTTATATTTATAATTAACTGCTTGTACATCTGTCTACTTCTTATGAATATGAAAAATTGTGTATTTCCCTTTCCGAGTAGATTATGACACACTTTAGGTAAGCTTCAAGAGAAGATTATTTAAAGAATAAATGTCTGATTGTTATTCATATGTTTATGGTCTACTTGCTCTGAATATATAACATTAAGTGTCAAAACTATAAGCTTTTATGCACAAAAATTTATCATAGATTAAACAATTCATAAAGCTTTTTAAAGATAATTTGTCATTAAATTATTAAATACAGAACAGGTTGTGGTGTTCTCATTCTCTGGATAGGAAGGGGTACAGAAATTTTGTAGCTTTGGATAGACTTGTACAATGGATTAGTGGTTCTTGAAAGTGGTCTAAGGCCTCCAAAGCCTGGAGACTTTTACCCATATTTCCCTGCTATGACAACATCTCTCCTGTGGTATAGGAGTAGCAATTCCCATTGGATTGTTACAAATAAACATGAAATTCCTAATTAGTTTTGAGCTAGGATACATCATGCTATATTTATGGGAAGGGATGACTCACCTAGGCAGCCTGGGTGCCTCTTTATTTCAGTTAGAGGCTTTCAGATAAAGGGTATGAGAGACAGAGTTGGCACTGGAGAAATTCTGATATTTAACACATAGAAAATGGCATTTCCAGGTTTTCTGGTTTAAGAATTTCAATATGAAGAGATGATGCCAGGTTGTCTCAAGAGAGCAGTGATGAGCCCACCTGACTAACTCCAGCAGCCAGGTTATTCCATTTTCTATTTGGTATGAAAGAGTCAGAAAGATTCAATGCCTTGATACAGCCACATACTTCACATCTTTAACACATACAATTTCTTCCTCACCTCATAGTCCCCAAATATTTAGCAAATTTCCCTCAATGGAACTTGATAGGATTCAATTTAATTAATTTATTTTTGGTTTTCCTCATACAATTACGCTACTCTTAGGCATCAGAGCTTAAGGAGATAAATTTCAACATTAGTTACAAAGATTTTCTAACTTATTGAATCATGGAAGTATCAAACTATAACTGAAAATAGACTTAAATAATTATTGTGAAAGTTAGATAGAAAGGCACCACATTTTGAGTGAGGGAAAATAATTTTGAATTTCAATAAAGAATAGGTGGACTGAGGAAGTAAAGGACAGCATAAAACTTAAATACCTTCTAGGATTTGAGAAGGTATCATCCTAGGTGGGTCAGAATTCTTCTTTAGGCACAGAATAAAAGTCTGCAAACATAATTTGGAGGAAATTAAAGATCTTTAATGTTACACTAATGAGAAGTACAATTTCATGACAAGTCAACAGGACAATCTGCCCCCAACCCATTTATTACCTCATTATTAATGATCTGTTGTGCTAAAACCCACAGATAGGTAGGTTCTGAATGAAAATCTTAGCAAATGGCCAAGTGGCCTCTGATATAGAATTTCTTCTGATTTTAAATGTTGATGCATCTATTTGGAATCTCTAAGAGAATTGTGTACTATGTTTTTCATTCCCATCTTTTTATTATCTTATTCCTCAATTTTATTCTCCGTGAAGCAAGACATGAGAATGGTGATCTGTGGGGCAGGATTTGGAAAGCTCTTTGTTTGTTTTTAAAGTAAAGTCAAAGGCTTCTCATTTTAACATTTTTATTGAGTTTTTGCAGGTTTCATAGAATAAAGTTTGATTGTATTTAGAACCGTGTGCACCCATTTTACACCCTCGCCAGCTTTCATGTACTCTGCCCTATATATTAAAAAGCCTATTAAGTCAAGTTTCTGTTCCCAATGTCCTTCATGTCCTGAGATGTGCATCTGTCCACTGGAGCCTGATTAACTTATCTAGTATTATACACTGAAAGAAAACTAAGTCTCTTTCTCTGAGGAGTTATCCTTTGCCAACTGTTCCCCAGTCTTACCCACTTCTCCAATTCTATGCTTGAATTTTGTGTGGATTGGGCTTGCACGGGTCTTGTGCATGCTGTTGCTACTTGCTGTGGGTTCATATGAATAACTCCCCAGCTGTCTGGAAAACTCTGTTACCCTGTGGTCGTCCACCAGCCCTGGGTCTTACAATCTTTCCACCCTCTCTTCTACACTGGTCCCTGAACCTTGGGTGGCACCTATTCAGGGATAAATTCCCTGCTTCTCCTTCTCCGTATTTTGGACAGCTCTAGCTTTCTGGGTTAATCAGATCTGTTGCATGAGGAAGGTGAGAGTTGAGAGATCCATCAATAGTCTTTGTGCTCGTGTTCTCCTGGGCTCTCTGAGCCTTGAGTGTAGCGATTACTTGGTGGATGTGTCATTTCACACAGGGCAACTCATAGACACTTATTTTCTGTGTTTGACCAGTTGTGGAACTTTGTATTAGTCTCCATCTTTTGCAAAAGTGGTTTCCTTGATGAATGGTGAGAGGTACATTTGTCTCTAAATGTAAAAATATGTATTTAGAATTCAGTAAGAAGTTATGTTAATCGAGGAGTGTTACAAAAGTAGTTTTTCCCTAAGATCTAGAACTTCTTGAGTCATGTGTACTTGGCTGTGTTTACAGTACCACACTTGAGGGCCCTCTCACTGTGCTCGCATTAATTCCCATTAGACAATGCTGCTGAATACCCTGACGATAAAAGTGCCACTATTGCATCAGTAGAGATTGATTGCTGGGATGCTCATCTTTGTGGTTCACAGAGTTTGCAGCTGGATGGAATGATTGGTTGGTTTTCTCCCTTGGCAGTTTGCTTAGCATCTTCTGCTGATATGGAGTGGGTCTCCAGGGAGGAGCTTCCATGTCAGTTCCAGCGCCATTGCTCCAAGTCCTGTGTCTGACGTATGTCATGTCTTTGGCAACAGGATCTTACCTTCAAGTTTTGGGAGGCAATCAAGGGCTGTGGTAATAGCCCATGTTAAATCCTCACATGTAAGGATTTGAAGCTAAGATCCACAGGTGAGAGAGAACATACTTCCCTTGGATTTTGGATCTGTGTTATTTCACTTAGTATAACAGTTTCAAGCTCTATCCATTTACCTGAAAACTTCATCATTTTGTTTTTCATTAACACTGAGTTGAACTCCAGTGTGTAAATGTTCCCCATTTCATTATCTATTCATTGGTTGAGGAACATTTAGATTTTTACCATTTCCTGGTTATTGCAAAACATTTGAGTAAATATCTCTGCAGTAGGATGTTGAGTATTTTAGACATGTGCCAAGGAGTGGTAAAACTGGATCATATGGTAGATATCTTCTGAGTTTCATCAGAGTTCTCCACACTGATTTCCACAATGGTTGTATCAGTTTGCAATCCCATGAGCCATGAATGAGAGTTCCCTTTTAATGAGGTCCTATCTCTTCTTGTGACCATTTTATGAGGTTGCATAAATATACTTAAAATAGCAATAAGCATCAGCCCAGTGGACTGAGCACTGCTGGTTCTTAGCCCCATCAGCCAACATTGGGCTTCATAGCCTCTGTCATGTAAGCCAATCTAATAAAAGCCCTTTCATAATATTTGTTCACTCCCTTACTGCCGCATTCACTGACTTTCTACGGTGGAGCTAAAGATATATTTAAGGATTTTACCACGTTTAAAGTCTACTTCATGTTGGGACAATTATGGAAATGTAAGGATAGACATCTTTACAGAGCAATTAAAGATCCCACATTTTTTTTGAGTTTTCCATAGGCAATAGTTGGTTAACTGTTCAAAACCATGAGTACGAAACAAGCCGTGTATCTCACAGAGGAAGCTCATGTAATTCGAGCTTCTGTCACTTAATGGCCAGCCCCAGGGCTCGCCTTACTCCCTCATTCTAAGATGATGAAGCATAACAAATCAGTGCCTTCTCACCACTGCATCCTAAATGAGGGGGGACTGCTTCTCTAGGGCTGTAAAGTATTCGAGACATGCCTGGCAGGTCAGACCCATTTCCCTGGGCCTCCTCGAGCCTGGTACTTAATTCTGTTTTAACCTCCTGACTTTTGCATGCACTAGTGCTACAATGAAACAAATAATTTTGACTTTCAGTTCTGCAAAATTTATGATGATCAGTATTCTTGGATTTTTAGCTATAAGCAAAAAGTGTTTTATTAAAGTTCTATTCTTTCTTTTCTACACTAAGTCAGCCAACTTTTCTCTTTCTTATGGAAGGAACTTACTGAATTCTGTAGAAAGTGGCTTTTCATGTCAGGCACTGCATGTATCTCTATAAATGTGAAAGCTGTTGCTTTGCTGGGTGTAGGTTCTGAGATTTCATGTTAACTACATGTTTTCCATTGAAATCATAAATAGTTTCAAGTCCTTGGTTTGTGAGTAGATGAGGGATTCCTCATAACCTATACCATGAACTGAACTATCTTATGCTGTTAATGTATTACTCATCTACTGAGCAGACTAGAAATGACAGACAGATGGACATTCAAGGACAGATTTTCAGAGGAGGAGACTTGTGTTTACAGACTGCTTCATGAGGATTTATAGACAGTAGTTTCTGGGTATGGGAGAAGCACTTCCGTGGTCAGTTGTGTAGCCACTGGTAAGGTGTCTGTGCTTGTCTAAATGAACCCTTGTCCTTGCTTCTTTCAGTTACCTGATGATACTCATCAAGTCACCAAATGAAAAGAACAGCAACTATGCCTGCATCTGTCATTTATCATTTATCCATCATCTATCATCACATTGGCCTGTGTCATGTCTTTGAGGCACTTCCTTAATTGGTAATTGATATAGCACGACCCACCCCAATGTGGGCAGTGCTATCCTGGGTAGGTGGACCTGGTCTGTATAAGAAATGTAGCTGAGCTAGTCAGGACAAGCAAGCCATTAAGCAGCATTCCTCCATGGTCTCTGCTTCAGTTCCTACCTCCAGGTTCCTGCCTTGAGTTCCTAGGCTGTCTTCCCTAATGATGGACTGTCACGTTGAAGTATAAGATTCAATAAACCCTTTCCTCCCCAAGTTGGTTTTGGTCAGAGTGTTTTATTACAGTAATAGAAAGCAGACATGTAAGCTTCTCATTTTAGTTAATTGTTATTTTTCTACTCTATAAATAAGTGGTAGTTATTTTGGTCCCTTATAACCTCCATTTTATCTAGAGGAAATGACCAGCCTCTACATGTGAGAATACACACATAAGATAGCCTTTGGAGGGCCAGGGAGCAATTTAGTTCAGGGAATTCTTCAATTTCTTCATAACAAGAATATTCTAGAGCAGTAATCTTGAAAAGGGGCAGTAGCCATAGCAACTACGTCATACAGGAGGCTTATTTCAGAACAGTGCTTTATCCTTGGGCATTTAGCATGAGTGCTATCAAAACAACGTTTGGGATGTGCCAGGTGCCCACACATCTCTGATGGCCATTATCTTCAAAGCCAGTACATCGGAAACAAGCAGATGGCTTCCAAGAGAAAGACATGTTTTGACTTTTACTTTGGTGGGGGAGAAGTGGGTGAATATTCTGTATAATGTCTGAGTTCTATTATATTTCAATAGCAAGAAGAAAGTATGGGTTTGAAAATTCTTTTCAAAACTGTTTTAATATATTTGTTTTTAAGCAGATCTTCTAGGCTTAAAATTCTGTGATCTCTTTGTAAATGACTAAAATAGAAACCTCGTCCTTGATCAGTAATCTCCAGCAAATATCGATGACGATGTATGTCTGAGGAGAGTGAAGGTAGAGATAGTCCTGTGCTGTTCTCTCTCAACCATCTCTCAAAGGAATTGTAGTCTTTTAGATCAGGAGCAAGGCCTTTGATTCCATTCTTTTATGCTTATCCTCTGAAAGCACAGGAAACATAAATGCATTTGACTAAATGACCTTCTTTAATATAACAAAAGCATATAAAATAAATGAGAA
>NW_008353597.1:887783-898510 GCF_000622305.1 Nannospalax galili | reverse complement strand
TTTCTTCTGCTTTTCAGTTGCTCCACAGGATCTACAGTGAAGTTAGCCAATCCATTGATGTTAAATCCCATCATCTATGTATCTAAGTATCTAAAAGTATCTAAGTATATATCATCTATCATCTATCATCTATTATCTATCTATCTATCTACCTATCATCTATCTATCATCAATCATCTATCATCTATCAATCACCTATCATCTATCTACCAATCATCTATCTATATCTATCAACTATCATTTATCTATCTTCTATCATCATATATTCATCTATCATCTATCTATCATCTACCTATCTATATCATCATCATCTATCAATCATCTATCATCTATCTATCTATCTATCATCCATCTATCTATCTATCTATCTATCTATCTATCTATCATCTATCTATTTATCTATCTATCATCTATCATCTATCTATCATCTGTCTCTTATATAATCTATCTGTCAACCATCCATCTATACACCACCTGTGGATCACTATCGTTTGTCTCCTTTCCTGTCTTCCTCCTTTCCTTTCTTCTTTTCTTCCTTGATCTTTTATCAAATATATCCTCCCGTTATTTCTGTTTCACTAGTAGAATCGTGGTATTGATGCTATCCAGATATTTACTGAACTTATATTTACATAGAGGGATGAGTGGGCTAAGTAGATAAACTTAGTAGCACCAGCTTATGATTGTAACCACACCTAAATATAAAAGAAAGCTAAACATTCTTAAAAATCAATGTCTGGAAAGAGGGTAAAGAATGATAACATTGTAGGTGTACATAAAGTCACCAGGAAGTAAGTAAATGATTTAGAAGAGCAACAGATAACTGTAGCATCAGTGACAGGAAGCTCTGAGCATATGGGACCAGCTGACACATGTACAAATACAGCATTACAAATTCTGATGATTTCAGATTTAGACGAGAGGGGTTGAGCCTTTCAGTTCAATTTGATCCACACTAAGGCAAAACCAAAGACTGCAGTATTAGCTTACAAGTAATATTTTAAATTATTTATTTATTTAATGTGTATGAGTGTTTTGTGTGCATGTATATAAGTGCACCCATGCATATAATGCTCACAGAGGCCGAGGGAGAGTGTTGGAGCCCCTGGAAGTGGAGTTACTAATCATTGCTAGCCACCATGTGGGTGCTGGATACCAAATCCCAGTTCTCTACAAGAGTAGCCAGTGATCTTACCCACTGAACAGTCTCTCCAGTCCCCCAAGTAAGACTTTTTTAGTGAAATTATTTTCATATGGTTGCATGCTCAAATAGGGGGAAAGGGTAATTACTATCCTGTATTTGTTTTATTTTGCCTTCGAGAGTCTTAGCATATACCCCAGGCTGGTTTCAAATTTATGATCCTTCTGCTTCAACGCTGGCGTTACAAGTGTGCACCACCAAGTGTTGCTGACTTTGTTTCAAATCCACCATATCTTATGGGTTCTTTTCTGCAACTTTGTTACTTTTACTTCATCATAATAATTATTTTTCATTTTTCCCAAAGGTATGTATTACCCAAGCTTCTGGGCCTAAGAAGAAAAAAGTACCATAATTATTCTAATCAGAGGTACAAAATAAATACTTCTAATTGTTTTCTGAGACAGGTTTTCCCTGTATCCCCACCTGGCCTGGAATTCACTATGTAGACCAGGCTGGCCTCAATCTCATAGACATCCGCTTGCCTCTACCACTGAGCACTGAAGTTAAAGGCATGTGCCACCAAGCCTGGTACTCACAAAATAAATCTTGATGCTACATGTTTTATTTCAGAGTATAATATATATTACATATATTTCAAAAATGAAAAGAAACCACCTTGTATAATGAAACTTCATTTTGTGATGGTTCATTGTAGCTAAGTAACTTATGTTTAGGTTTTATTGACTGATCAATATATAATAATTTATGTGCTTCAGAACTTAGAGTATATGTTTAAAATTGAAAAAAAAAACAGTAAGTGATATTATGTATTATACGTGGACTTCAGATCATTTTGGTTTTGACCAGATATTTATATGGCATATCTCTATAAATCTTCAGTCTTCTTTTGTTGAGAGTTTTTAATATATTTCTAAAGGGCACATACTCATATTGAAGATAAGGGAATATTTGAAGAGACAACAGACTCTTATCACTGTAGTATTTTGTAATTGCAAAATAAGAAATATAGACAGGAACTCTGGCATTATGCTTTGGTCTGAAGGAATCCCTGAGTCATAGGCTTTGAAATGATGCAAGAAAAACATACGTAGCTCCACAGAAACCGTTGGTTTAGAATTTGTTTTAGGACTGTAAGCCATCATCACTGGTGTTTGAATTTGATAGTTTAAACATAACCCTAAATAACATCTCATAACTTTATTTTTACAAAGAATTTTTATTTTGATTTATGAGTAGGTATGAGTACCCACTTGTCTTTATTTGTACCCTAAACATCCAAGTGCCTTCAGAGGCCAGAAGCAGGCACTGGATTTCTTGAAACTGGAGTAACTGGTGGTTATAAGCTGCCATGTAGGTGTTGGGAATAGAATCTCAGTCCTCTGCAAGAGCAGCAAGTGCTCTCAACCACTGAGTCACCTCTCCCGGCCCCACATGCTGCTTTTGAAAGAAGAATTTTCTATGTTAGAAGAGAAAGTAAACAACTGCACTTTTCTAAGTGGGGAAAAAACTCTTCTGGTAAAATGGAAAGAAGTTCTTTCAATTGAGCTAAGTATTTTCCACATTATAAATACCAAGCTCCATTCATATTTACCCTAAAGCAATCTTTAAAGGAAAAGGTTATACTTTTGAAGATAAAATCAGAAATTTAACTGTATTCTGGTAGGCAATATTCTGGGACAGTCTCCAATATTCCTCCTGTGTGGCATGCACATACACACGCCCTGTACAGCCTCTGTGTGATGATACATGGTACACAAGGCTCTGTCTCAGTTGAACTGAACGACACTAAAATGCTGTTGGTTTCTAGTTTATGTATTTATCAGTCTGTGTATTTGTTTCTTTGTTTTTTATAATTTCATACAAAACAGTGTACTGTGATCATGTTCACCTCCATCACCCTCTGTCATCCCCACCCTCTTCTGACCTCATACTCTTCCCAAATCCCCCTCTGCTTTCATGTCTTTGGCAGGGGCTGCATTTCACGAAGCTCCTCTCTATTCTCTGGCTCTTGCAATCTTTCAGCCCTTCTTTGGTGTTCCCGGGCCTTGCTAGCTTTAAAGAAGCAAGCCGCTTTATTGTGATAGGGCCTCATCGCAGAGAGCTGCCCTCTAACTACTGCACATGACTGACTGGCTACCTGCAAGGAAAATGAGACCTTGTTTCCCTATCATGAGCAAAAGGATGCTGCCAAATATCTGAAATACCTCCCAGGAGAACTCCGAACCCTCGTGAGCCCTCGCCGATCCTTGTCAGTCTTAGGACAATGCAGCCCAGCAGCACTTGACTTCCAACTTTGGGAAATGCCCAATATAAATACATGCTGCCAGATTTTATATAAAAGTAGAAAACTAATAAAGTTAATTTTCATAAATTTCACCTGCAGATGTTAGGGCTTAAACTTTAACTGGGATTTAATAGTTGTAGAATTTAGTCTGTAAATCACCCAATGTTTTTTAATATTTTATTTATTATTTTTATTTTATGTGTATGAGTGTATTGCCTGCATGTATGTGAGTGCACCCGTGTCGTGGTTTTATAAAACAATAATATATAAGCGGAGTTCTGTTCAAGGACGGCAAAAATTGTACAAAGTGCAGTGTGTGCCGGCAGATAGACCACAATTCTGAATGTCATCAACCTTCAACTAAGGTTCACTGGTATCAACAACTTCCCTCTCTCTTGTCACGTCAGCTCATTTTCTCTCTCTCTTTTATTCTAAAGAGTTTGTCGCTATGGGCTTATGCCTGGGGCTCTTGGATGTTATATGATTGGCTTTTTACTTCATTATCAACATTAAAATCCTTTGTCAGCTCTAATCACCAGACTACTTAAAACCCAAGTAAATGGGATGTAGCACAGGAGTACTTGAAATGGCATTTATTCAGAGAATAAAGACACTTTACAAACTGAACTTCTGTGAGAGCTGATGGAACAAAAAAGTTAGAGGAACTAAAAAATCAGGGCAAGCTTTTAAGATAATGAAAGACAAAGAAGAGCGTAACGCAATGTTTGCTCCTCGTTTAGTTGGTCATGGTGAGTTCGGAGGATATTTCCATGTGTTTAGCTCTTTAAAGCATATGAAATGTTCAGATTCATCCCTGGAACTACATGAAAAAAAGCATTTCCTAGACAGAACAGGGCAATTACATGTGTGAACTCACTGCACCTGTGACAACATGCCCATGACCTGCAAAAGATCAAGCCAGACAAAATCCCAGCATGGAGGATGTGGTCACAAACTCATACCCTTTGCTGAGAAACTCTTGGCAATTGGTGGTCTCTAGGGGCAAGAATGTCAGTTGTCTTTAAGAGTGTGATTCATGGGAGGCTATGCATGCTCTAGTAGATGGCCCTACGTGCAGGCACTACTAAAGGGACTCAGTGGGTTTATAAAAGAGAACATGAAATTGTGAGGGCAAAGTGGTGGGAAGGAATTAGAGGGGAGCTAATGGGAGTAGATTGGATCAAAACATATTCTATGTATATGTGAAATTTTCAAACAATAAAAAAGACAACCTCCTGAAAATATGTTTATTTATGGAAAAATGAATGTTACCTGAAGGGTTCTTGATATTTATATAAACTTCGGAGTCATGACTCTAATCTTTTGGGATGAAAGTGCACACAATTTATAGCTGGATAGAGTGACATGTTTTTAAGTCTATTTAATTTTTGCTACAGCAACTTAAAATACCAAAATATAGATGAGAATAACAAGTGAATCTCAGTATGTGCACAAACATTTCAGAAGTTTCTCACAGGGCTGAAGAGCTGGGTCAGTGATTAGGAGCACTGGCTGGTCTTGCAGAGGACCTGGCTTTGAATACCAGCACCCACATGGCAGCTAACAACCATCTGTTCTTTCAGTTCCAGGGATCAGATCCATGGGCATTGAATGACACAGATGCACTTGCATACACACAGGAATAGTACTCATACCCATAAAATAAAAATAAATAAATAAGAAGTTCCTCAGTACACTCTGATCCCATGGGATTCTGGAACATTATACAGTGCAAGCATAGTGAGTGTTGCTTAGTGGAACCTAAAGTGTTGCACAGAGGAATGCAAGTTGCTAAACATAAGCTTCTTCCTTGATAATTCAACCACTGACTCTGGGAAGTGACATGAAAATGGCTTTTCCACTAGAATGCACCGAGTGTACACTCAGGCTTCATAAACTCTAACAGTGTAACAAAGCATCGTTTCATGTGTAGCCTTGACCAGGGCACTTCTGCAATGGACCTGCAGAGTGGCATAGTTACTAATGTGGAGAACATTGCCCAGGTAGACAGCTAAGGCAAGCCACAGGAGGCCTTTGTGTGTGTCAGGCTCACAGTGGGAGAGACAGGCCTGAAAAGTGTGTATTTCTGTTTTTAAAAAGCAAAGCTGACCAGAGAAGCAGGCAGCCAGCTAGTAGGAGAAAGGGCTTTGCTGACTGGCCTGAGAGAAAAGGCACAAAATCAGACAGAGACAGCAGCATTTTTTTTTTAAATATTGAGGATAACTTCTACAGGGAAGTGGCATCACCTGGGGCAAAAGTAGCACAGGACTCCTATATGGAACCTCACCCAACCACGGCTCAGGGACCATTGCAGAAGAGGAGGTGCAAAGATTGTCACAGCCAGGGCTGGTTCATGTACACAGGGAGGTGGAAGCTTCCAGGCCCCTGGAGGCTTGCTCATGTGAGCCTGTGGCAGCGGTGGTGTCCAACACGGGACCCATGTCAGCTCAATGAAACAAGGGCCCAAAGGGGAGGTGAGAAATAGGTGGTGGGCCAGCACTAGATTGAGAACCATTTGAGACTGGTTGCTGCTGGGTGAGGGAGAGTATGACTTACATACAACCACTGGATGGGCTGACTAGATCCCAGTGGACGGATTTACACTGAAGGACATTTTGGTACAAACACCTGAATGAATAGGACTCAGCATGTATGTGTATGGCAGAGTGCATAGGGTTCGGTGGGGGCATAGATGGGGGAGGGGTATCTGGCTTCAAGTGGGAAATGTATGAAATTTAAAAAGCTCAATTAAAAATGCAAATAAAATATTTAAAACATCTGATCTGTTTTTCCCAAGAACCAATGAAAATATGAAAGCCATACAATGTGATCCATCAGAACACTGCTACAACTCGAGGAAGACGGAGGAGGAGTCCACAAATAACATCTCTGTCCATCCTCGCTTGGAAACTGTAAGAAGCAAATGGCTCTTTTCATGCTTCCCCCAAATTTGTGGAGAACCTGGAGGATGAAGGGGTCCCTAGTTTCTGGATGAGCACAAGTTGACTCAGCCAATGAATTCACACTTATCACATCAAGAGGAGGAGTAAAAAGCTGGGCGTGGTGGTGCAGGCTTTTAATCCCAGCATTTGGGAGGCAGAGGCAGGCCTCTGTGAGTTCAAGGCCAGCCTGGTCTACATAGTGAGTTCCAGGACAGCTGGGGCTACAGGGAGACCCTGTCTCAAAAATACCAAAAAAAAGGGGGGGGGAGTAAAAATACTTTGTGATGCCTTTGCTTCTTCTCTGTGTTTCTCTGTCCCTGGTTTTGATATGAAGGAGCTTAAAAAAATGGATTTATTTTTCTAGACTCTGACATGAAAACTATTAAGTAGAGAAACTGAAAGCTGGATGATTCTTTCAAATTTAAAGTTAAATTTAGAGTTAGGAAAAATGAAGCAGTCCTCTGACTTGTGACAATGATCCCTCTGATATGGTGAGGGATAATTTCAAATCAGATGTCCAGATTCTGCCTAGGAAAGAAAACCTGCAGTTCAGCAAATTTCATTTAGCATCTCCCATCCCATCAGTTTTCCTTTGTAGTTAACAATTGTTTTATTCTTCAGGGTCAAACAGAATTCCATTGTGAGTAGGTAGTACTTTTTGTCTATTTTTCTACTTATGGGCATCCAGTTTGGGGTTCAGATTGTGCATCTTATGAATAGTGTAACAGTAAACACAGATGTGCACATATCATTGTGGTTGGTCTGTGGTCTACTTTTGAAAGTCACAATTACAAAGTGATATCTGGACACATAAGAGTATGAAGATAGAAATCTAATTTTAGTCTCTTACCAATAAAATGTAGGAATTTCCTAAGTCTCCATGCAATATAGACTTTAGTAATGGTGGTTGACATAGAGCATTAAAGGAAGATGAAGTGTCAGAGGAAGAGGGCTGTGATGTAGGCTGTGATGTAGGCAGTGACCGCAAGGAATCTAGTCCAGAGGACGACAGGAAGTTCAATCCACACCTTAGATTGAGGCCCGGCTGGACAGAAGCTCCTTGGTGTCCGGCCAGGTTTTGGCACCAATGATAGGTTCTCATGGGCTGTACATTCCTAGACAGTGTTGCTGCAGACGCACATGAGGACGTAAAGCACAGAGAACTTCTCGGGAAGAAGAGCCTGTTGCAGGAGGAAGAAAAGGAAGCTGTGAATTTAGTCCAAAGAGTTTGGTATTTTCACTTCAGGGGTTCTACAAGCCGAGGGAGCTGCTGAGCCATGTTAGGGGCATCCCGCTATGTGATCTGAGAGGCGTGAGTGCACCACTTAAGAAAGCATAGGGGATAAGGCCAAAGAAAAGCCAGCGAGGAAGCCGAGAAGCCACCCGAGGTGTCTAAAGAAATGTCGTAGAATATTGCTGTGGATTTTAAAACAGGTTGTAAACTAAAGCGAAAACAGAAATAAAAAGGCAGAGCCGGGACAGAGAGCTGCGGGGGGACAAGAAAACCACCACCCTGCAGCTCTAAGTGATGCCCAGCCACCCGGCAAGCTCACATTCTTGCTCCTCTTTTCATCAGACAATAATGACATAAAAGGAACAGGCTTACAGAGCTAAACACTAAGGTCTGGGCCTTGTCCAGCAGGGAGACCCCTTGTGTCCACAAAAGCAGTTTAGAAGAAAGTGTTAGAGACGCATCTGCACAAAAAGCCCAGGAGCAGCTTTATCACTTTAGAAAAAGAACACTGGAGTTTTCTTCTGCTCTGATAATGATGGAGGACATCGGAGAGATTCTGCGTTATTCAAGGAAAGAAGGGGAAGGAAAGATGGGCAGGATTTCTTAGGAGGCTAGGACAAACGGCCTGCATAAGGACCATCTGAGGAAATATAAAGACACGAAGAGAAAAGTGGAACCCAGGTAATAATGTGAGCATTTGTTTCTATGCGGGATGCATGAGCTCCATCCAAGAAAACTATCCACAAACTAGTTTCAGTTGGCAAGAAATTTCAGCATGAAAGGATATTTAATATCTGTGGAGAACAGTGTTCTTGTTCCTTCTTCCCTTCCCCCGTAGGATTCCTTTGTATTAAACCAGGGCTGGAGAGATTCAGGTTAAGAGCACTTGCTGCTCTTGCCCTGTATCCAAGTTTGGTTCCCAGCCCTGACATCTGGAGACTAACAAATGCCTGTAATTCCAGCTCCTGGAAATCTAATGCCCTATTCTTTCCTCTGTGGGCACTACACACATGTGGCATTACACAGAGACACATATACACAGAAGTAGAAATGAAAATAAATCATAAAAAGTCATTAAATCCGTATTTAAAATGTAGGAGAAACTGAAAGTTAAATAACTCAGTCTTAGGACATGCACATATGTAGCAGGTATTATTAATTTCTTTTGATGCACTATGAAATTAATCTGTTATATGCACATTTTCTTTGTCATGAATTGAGAGGTCTATACTAGAGTCAGTTGGAGATATATCTATATGTTTTACACAGAAACACATATATTTTCTGAAAATGTACCTTAGATATATTTATTTAAAATTTAGTTCTTTTGACCTTCAATTAGGCAACCCAGGATTATCCACAATGCCAGGGAGACAGCTTCCTACCTTCCCAGGTACCACTATAGCTAGAGTGTCAACCACACCCTCCGTATACCAAAAAGCATTGGGAAAATGGAAGGGAAGAAGCCAAGGGTGTGCACTTTTCTGTTCTACACTCAGTAGAGATTGATGTTGCTATGGTAGTCAGAGAGAAGCCCAGACCCTTGCTGACCAGTATGTCCTTGCAAGGAAACATGAGGTCAGGAGAAAAGGAAAGGCTATACATAGAAGATAGTTTTTCCACATGCCCATGTTCTAATTGCTGGAGCAGCGCATCTCCTCTGTTGCATGGCAAAGGGGAATTGGGATTGCGGTGGAGCTGTGTCCACTACTGACCTTGCGGACGGAGAAGTTACAATGCCTAAACTGCCAGTGGTTGGCCTTGAAGACAGAGGGGGCACCAGTCAAGGAATGCACACAGCCTGCAGCCTCCAGAAACTTTCCTCCAGGACCTTCAGATGGTCCTGAGGTCTATGGATGCCTTGATTTTTGGTCCAGTGTGGTCCATTTCCAACCTCTGGCCTTGAGAGCTGTAATATCATTGATATTTGCTTGCTATGTAAAAAAAAAAAGCTAAAAATAAATGACTATTGGTGTGTGTCATAGCACCAATTGTCAATTTGTCAACCCACAGTCCCTTGAGAAGAGGAATCTACAGCTGAGGAATTCCTTCCCTCAGGCTGGCCTTGGAGGCATGTCTGTGGGGCATTTTCTTGATCGCTCTTTGATGTAGGCAGGTCCAGTCCACAGCGGCAGTGCATGCCTAGGCAGGTGGGCCTGTGCTGTATATTAAAGGCAGTTGAGTGGGGCAGGAAGGAGGCCGGTTAGCACTGCCCCTCAGTGGCCTCTGCTGCAGCTCCTGCTTCTGGGTTCCTGCCTTGGGTTCCTGCCCTGACATCCTCCGGGGATGGATTGTGACCTGGGAGTTGTAAGATGAAATGAACCTTTTCCTCCCCAGGTTGCTTTGAATCGTGGTGTTTATCACAGCAGTAGAACGTGAACTAGGACGCTGTGTCCGCTGTCTGTGGTGCTGGGCTTCAGAGACATGTCCAGGCGCATCACGTACTTCCATCAGCCGCACCTCCTCCCTTCCCTTTCTTCCATTTAAATTTTCCCACTTCCCATTAGACTTCTTCTTTAGTAAGATTTTGAAAAACGTTGGGAGAATGTGCAGCATTGAACAAAGAGATGTCCCCGGGACTGGGTTCAAATTCACGCAGAGCGGACAATGCCATTGCCCGCTATTGCCGCCCATACTGAGGAGGCTTGGTGTATCAGTTATTTTTGCCATCATTGTGGCAAAATGTCCGACAGAAACAGCTGGAGGAAGGAGAGGTTAATTTTGCCTCTCTTTAGCGGGCACAGTCCGTCATGACAGGAAAACCTGGCAGTGGCTGGAGTTTTCTCAGACTCTAGCTGGCACTAGCAGCAGCTGTAATCTGGGAAGCCTTCCCCTGGTGGCCTCCATCCTGCTGCCCAGAACCACGTCCCAAGGGTTCCAGACTCTCCCAAGTAGTCCCACCCTCTGGGGACCCAGGGTTCAAACACATGAACCTGTGAGGACATTTTACACTGAGACTTTAACACTGGGGAAGAGGCAGAAATAGCTGTGTCAGGCGGTCAACTATTATCCAATTCGGAGGATCATTTCAATGTTTCCAGACCATCGTCCAATGTTAAGGTTGTACCCTAGGAATTTCAGGTAGCTTTCTTCCTATTCTCAAAT
>NW_008353597.1:876070-887580 GCF_000622305.1 Nannospalax galili | reverse complement strand
TTGATTGTTGAGTGATATGGGAGGGCCCAGCCCACTGTGGGTGGTACTACCCCTGGGCAGGTGGGCCTGTGTTGAGTAAGAAAGCAGGCTGAGCAGGGGCCAGGGAAGCAAGTCAGTAAGCAGCATTCCTCCATGGCCTGTGCTCCAGCTCCTGCCTCTACGTTCCTGCCCTGAGTTCCTACCTTGGGCTCCCTGATGAGCTGTGACCCGAGAGATGCAAGATAAAATAAACACTTTCCCCCCAAATTTGTATTGGTCAGTGTTTTGTCACAACAATGGAGAGACAAACCAGGGCACCTAGTGACAGATCAAGATTGTTGAAGATCATTTATGAAGAGAACCAGAGGCAGAAGATCGATGGTTGACGTACTGCTGACCTGAAGGTAAACCACAGCTGCTTATTAAGACAGTGGAATAGAAACACAAAACAACCAAACGATTCCAAACAAATAACAACAGAACCAAATAAAGTTACACATTGAAAGTGATTGTGCTTACCAGTTTTCAGGAGAATGGAAAGAGTTGCACCAAAGTGGTCACAAGAGAAACAACAGCATTTAATCACTGGATCAAGTCTAAAATAATCCAGTGCCCTACTCCAAGCACCATCCGTCTTCTCCTGTCCACACTAATCTACCTTCTTCTGCTTAAATGGAGACAGGCTAGAGATCATCATACCAACATCCATCAAGCCATCTGGGGACATTAATTGCTCTGGTTCACTGGGAATTTAATATCAAATTTGATTTTTGGCTTAGGCCTTAAATGAAAGAAAAACAAAGTTAGGGAGCTGCAGTTCGAATGCTGTTAGCTGCCAATTATACTGTTTGTTCCATTTTTCCAATCAGCGATAGAAATAGGGCTAGGGAGATGGCTTGGTGTGTGAAGCACTTGCATACAAGCAAGAAGACCTGAGTTTGGATACCTAGAACCAGTATAAACCAGACGCTTTACCTCAGTCTGTAATCCCTGCACTGCTGATGTGAGATGTGAATCAGACAGGAGAATCCCCAGAAGCCTCTGGGCCACTCAGCCTCATATGCACAGTGGTGAAATTCAAGAGACCCTGTTTCAGACATATGTGGATGGATAGGGTAGACACTAGCAGCCCTTTGAGCTTGAGAAGCAAGCTGTGCGCTCACACACACAAACACACAAGGCAAGAGAGAGAGAGAGAGAGAGAGAGAGAGAGATTTTTTAAAAGGATGATAAAAATATTGTTTACAGACCTACTCTACAAACTCAAATCAATTCAGCTATGTATTTATCACCTGGTAGTGTACACTCTTAATCTGACTGATAAAAGTCTGGAACAGGAAACTCTTGAGTATGTTAGCTGGCAGTGAGTATGAATTAATCCTTAAAAAGTCAAGCTTGTTTTCTTTCTTCAGCGTAGAATATACATTACCTTGGTAAGTGGCTCAATCCCCTTTGGGAGCCTAGGAGAGTATTAACTTGGTGAGTCTCTGCGTGGTGGAGGTTGTGGTGGGTGAACAGGTCACACATGAAGAGTGAACTTAAGCATTTCCAACTTCATAATTTGTTGTCCATTATATAAGAATATATAATATATTAACATTGTTTAATTCATTCAAATTTCATTAAACACCCAAATGATTCAAGTTGCTTTGAGATGTCTAAATTCATTATTTTATTAATATTGCTATAATACCACAATACTACATTCTGGTTTGTTTCTGTATGTGTGTGTATTGTAGTTTAAACATATGAGCATCTACTGAGTCTTCATTGCAGTCATAAATAGCTAATAAAATTATCTTCATTGTATACATCATTCACTTCTTAGGCAAGAAAACAGAAATAGGATTTGGAGGTTCTGTCGCCTATATATTGTAGTAACTCACCTAAATATTCCCACTAGTGTTCTAAGAGATTTTTCCCAGTGCCCTCACTTTCAATATGACATGCGTCAAGGAGAAGAATTCAGTTGACTGTGTAATTCTGTAACTTCTTGAATTGGTTTCTGTGTCTGATGTATTGTTATCTCAGTCTGTGGCTATGAAAGATTAAAGATTGTTTTAAAGAACCCAAGAACAATAAATCTATTCACTCAGGTGAGTTTGGGAAGCAAAGTAAAGGAAGAAATAATATTTAAGATTTTGAGCTATCATTTTCTTCTTTTAATGCTACACAGACTCAAAAGAAACAGCCAGCGCAGCCCAGTCTCTGGAGTTCCCTAATACCATCATAGTGTTCACCAGCAGTGGCCACTCAGACTTCGACCTCCACTTCTAGGAATGGGCACATACCAGGGGTACCTGGAATCCATTTCTCCTAGTGATGGAGTAAGCCCTGCCTTGAAACCAGGTCACAAAATCAACTCAAAGTGTCCATCTTTCAGGACTTCCCATATTCACTTCCAGTTTTATATTACTTATATGTTTTATTAATTAAAGCTTATTAGAAACCAAACCTACATTATATATTTCAAATACAAAGTAAGTTAATATTAATAATGTTACACAAGATCCAGGAATTTATCTGTGTCTATGTAAGGGAACCTTTTACTTAGGAATTATTGGAACATTAATGCCTTGTAATTGTTACTAGGTAATGGATGTTGTTCATGATTATTAATTCAATGCGCAGTGAAAATTCCAGCAAAAAACAGTAGTCACTGAAGGCATGTG
Source organism: Nannospalax galili (assembly GCF_000622305.1). NCBI lineage: Eukaryota > Metazoa > Chordata > Mammalia > Rodentia > Spalacidae > Nannospalax > Nannospalax galili. The sequence continues at coordinate 884,929 of NW_008353597.1, read as the reverse complement.
TAACGAACTCTAAGTGTTCCATGTTTTCTGTTTGTCAGTTGCTTTCTGTTTTCTTGGACGTTTGGTTTTTCGTGGACGTACAGAGTGACGAGGTATTTCTTTGCCCTCTTGTTTTTGCTCATTAAAGTTAAGGATATCAGTCTGGAATCAGAGCCTTGGATAGGAATGACAGTTTTACCGCACACTAGCCAGGTGACCTCTGAGCAATTACTATACCTTGGACCTCTAAAATGTCTCATTATAAGAGATAAATTTGATAGCTGTGTTTTTTTAATTTGTTTTTTTTTTTTTTTTTGGTCTTTTTGAAGCAGGGTCTCCCTGTAGCCCCAGCTGTCCTGGAACTCACTATGTAGACCAGGCTGGCCTTGAACTCACAGAGATCCACCTGCCTCTGCCTCCCGAGTGCTGGGATTAAAGGCGTGTGCCACCATGCCTGGCTTAAATTTGTTTTTATTGAAATTTTGTGCATTTCATATGGAAGATCTCAAAACAATTAAAATCATCTTTATACCCCAATCCCCACCAGCACTCTCCCATAGCCCCACCCCACTGGAGCCCATATACTCTGTTATCTGTGTTAAGGCCAACGTTGTCAAGTCAATGTCCCCAGAAATTCCTCAATGCAAGTTTATCCACTGAGATCTAGTCAGCCTATCTAAAGTTCCTTGTTTTAGGAAGATCAGCTCTTCTTCACCTAACAGTAGTCAGTGGCCTATATTTCTTCAGTTAAGATTGGGGTCTGCTGTTCATTTCCCCAGTTCTATGCTGGGTTTTGTCTGACTGAGTTTGCATGGGACTTGTGTGTGCTGACACCATTGCCATAGAATCATATGAGCAATTTCCTAGGAACTTGTAGGACTCTGTTTCCACATGGTCATGAACCTTCTCCCTGACTCTTACAACTTTAAAAAAAATTTTGATTTATTGTTTTTATTTTATGTGTATGAGTGTATTGCTTGCGTGTATGTGAGTTCACCCACGTTGTGCAATGCTGCGGAGGTCAGAAGAGGGCTTCAGATTCCCATGGAACTGGAGTTAAGGATGGTTCATAGCCACCATGTGGGTGCTCAAATCCGGGTCCTCTGCAAGAGCAGTCAGTGCTCTTAACCACTAAGCCATCTCTCCAGCCCCAACTCTTACAACCTTTATGCTCCCTCTTACACGATGGTCCTGAGTCTTGGGTGGGTGATATTTAATATAGGAGGAGTCCTGTCCAAGGACCTGCATTCTGCAGACTCTTAATCTCTATGCTTTGGCCATTTGTGACCTTTTGTGTTCCTGGCCCTCCACTGCATGAGGGAGCCTCACTGATGAGAACTGAGAGATTCATTAGTGTTCTTTACCCCTGTTCTATGTTCTATGAGCCTTAGGTGTAGAGGCTGCATTGTAGGTATGTTACTTAGGTCTGGGCAATTCATAGACAATGTCTGTGTGTGATCACTTGTGGTATTTGGTAATAGTCTCCCTCTGGTGCAAAATAAGCTTCTTTGATGAGTGGTGACTTGGCTATTTGTATGTAAATATAAGGTTACATAATTTGCACATAGTGAGAAATTATATTAGTCTAGGGATGTGACAGTCTTGGAGTTTTCTCTAGGATCTATGACCACTCCAGCCATGTGTATTTATTTATGTTCACAGTACCACACTTGAGTTTCCTCCCATTGAGTGGCTTTTAGTCCAATTATGTAGCTGTTGGTTGCCCCCAAGATAAAATGCCACTATGCCAATGTTGTATGCTGTGTCGGCCATTGTTGTGGTTACTTGGTCTTGAAGCTGGTGTTGGACCATCAATGACTGATATTTTCCCTTGGCACCTTCACAGTGCTCTCCAAAGTTATGAGAGCTAGCCTTCAGGGGAAGTGACTTCAGGTCAGTTCCAGTTCTATTGCTACAAATCCTGTGTCTGAAATATGTCCTGTCTTCAGCAATAGGGTCTTACCTTCAAGTTCTGGAAGCCATCAAAGGCTATGGAAATAGCCTATGCAATGTTGGGAGTCTTGGACCACCCTGGCCAACAACTCAAAGGAAGGCTTCTCCTGTCTGGCACTGTTTCTTGTTATGTAGCCTTTAGCTATAAACACGGACACATGGAGAGATATTATATGTATAATTTGTCATCAGGTTGTTGGACTAATATGATTCCCTCTACGTTATTACTAGCTGTATGTATAATTTATCAGTAGGTTGTTGGACTAATATGGTTCCCTCTTTTTTTTTAAACTAGTTACGCATTGTCTCACACTGTCTAACCCTTCCACCATGGTTTCCCCATTTAAAGAGACAATACCAAATAGTGGAGAGGATGTGAGGAAAAGGGAACAGTCATCCACTGCTGGTGGGATTGCAAATTTATTCAACCTCAATGGAAAGCAGTGTGGAAATCTCTTAAAAATTAAAAATGAGGGGCTGGAGAGATGGCTCAGTGGTTAAGAACACGGGTTGTTCTTGCAGAAGACCTGGGTTCAAATCCCAGCACCCACATGGCAACTGACAACTGTCTGTAACTCCAGTCCCAGGGGATCCAACAGCCTCTTCTGACCTCCACGGGCATTGCATGACATGGGTACACTTATGTACATGCAGGCAATACACACATACCCATAAAATAAAAATAATAAATAAAATTTAAAAAGAATTAAAAATGAATCTACCATTTGACCCAGTTATACTACTCCTTGGAACATATCCAAAGGACTCATCCTATTGCAGAGACACTTGTATATCCATGTTTGTTGCTGCTCTTTTCACAATAGGTAAGAGATGGAAGCAACCTAAGTGTCCCTCAACTGACAAGTGCATAATGAAAATGTGGCACATTTACACACTGGAGTTCTAGTCCAAGGTACAACAGGACAAAATCATGAAATTTACAGGTAAATGGATGGAACTAGAAACTGTTATACTAAGTGAAGTAACACAGACTCAGTAAAACAAGCGACGTATGTTCTCCCTCATATGTGGATCCCAGCACCAAATAGTTATCAGTGAGTATGTATCCAGACATCACTACAGGAACCAGGATAATGAAAAGGAACCAGGGAAGTAAAGGAAAAGAAAGGACCTGAGATAGAAGAACAGTAGGAGACATTACTAAGGGAGAAATGGATAAAAATGGACTAGTTAAAGGGGAGGGGGGAGGGAGGGTTATACAATGAACCTTGGGAATACAGGGAAAGAAGGATCTCAAGAGGTGGGGCCATAGGAGAAGGGGATTATGAGGGAGAAAGGGGGGAAATGGAGATAACTGTTTGTTTTTGTTTTTTTTTTCATCTTTTTGAGACAGGGTCTCTCTGGAGCCCCAGCTATTCTGGAACTCACTATGTAGACAAGACTGGCCTCAAACTCACAAAGATCCGCCTGCCTCTGCCTCCTGAGTGAACCTGTTTTTAAGTTGGCTATGAGGATGGAATGAGACCTTTGGACACTATGCTTTTGTGTTCAAAGACAGTGATTCCAAAAGGAATGGGAGCCGACGGCTCCAAAGGTGCGTGACGCACATGTACACTCTTGAAGTATGTCAACAAATAAATTTTTTGAAATAACTACCAATATTCAACCTGGGAAAGCAAACCAAGTTGAAGTAAGCGTGTGCTTACTTTGAGAAATTGAGGAGTCATTTTCCAGAGGCAAGAAACTTTGCAGAACATTCTTTGAGGAATTCAGTTCATCTTCTTCTACAGCTTTTAATTATAGCCCACACAACTTTCAACTTTATTCATATTTGCTCTTTTTGGGGTCTTAAAATAGACTTTGGTTAAGCCAGCTGTTCCTGAAGCAGAGGAGCAAGCAAGGGGAAAAAAAAAAAAAGCTAGCTCAGGAAAGCACAGTGTCTGGCTTGGGGTCTGAATAGTTGCTGTACTAATCAATATCACAGTAATTAAAATCACCCATGATTAATGGGCTGGATTCTTAGAGGGCTTCGTTGTCTGCAAAAGCATTTCACAATCTATTTTGTCTAACTGCGCAGCAGGAGCAAACCCCGAATCACCAGGCTACCTTTTATCCTTCCATTTGAACCAGTCTTGTCTACAGGAATACCTTTCCTCGGGATGCAATTGTGTGTTTTCCCTTTCTGTGCAGAAGGAAAAATCTCTTTTCTCTCAAAAGCAAACTGAAGCTGAAATTCAGAGATTGCCACTTATTTTGCCAACAATTCATTGAATGCAATTTCTTTGTATAAGGAGTGTCCCCTGGGATGTCAGGACTCTGACAGGCTAAATCCATCATATTCGCTACCCTGAGGCTGAAGCTGTTTGCATTATTTCTCTCCCCGAGACACAACAGTCAATACTTTCCTCCTCTTGTCTAATCAGCCATGACTGGGACTCTAAATCTCGAGTTCTAATCCTGGCACTTGATTTATGCAATCCTGTGCAATCCTGGAGCATTGACATTTTTCGCCATGCACACACAAATTAGGCACACGAAATACCTTGCATTTTAAGAAAGGCAGCTCTTTTAGGGAGGTGGTTAGATACCTATCACTTGCAGTTACTTAAATAGCCCCAAATGCTTAAAATAAATATTCTTTGCATATAAGTTATGTGTCTGGTATCTCTTTTTATTTCATGATTTTCAGGAAAGATTTTTTTTTAACTTACAGCTGATGAAATGTAAAAATGACTACTTAAAAGATCCTGAGATTCTTTTGAAGGCTATACTTAACCAGAAAAACCTTCACATAAAGTCTGAATTTGTGGTATCAGACACAGAAGGTCTCATCAAGTCTGAATGAACAGTCAAATTGGCCAATTTAAATTTCTTTCTTTGCAAGTGATTTGCACTTTTATTCATTTATTTCTCCACCCTGAATTCTCCCTGGAGAATCCTTTGAAATATTCTTTAATAAGACAGTAGAAATCATGGGGAAATTACATAACTTTAAGTGCTTTATTAATATAATTCTTAGTGTTTCTGCTTTTTTTTTTTTTTAGAATTTAAGTACAATACTGTTGAGTGTGATCTACTCAGAATCGGAAGGAACTTGTAAATCTCTCTCTGATCTATTCCACAAGTATGTACAGACACTCCATGTTAGAGTCAGTATTGTTAGACTCTCTCATGGTTTGGAGCTTTTGCTGCACAAACTCCCACCAGAAACAGCTTGAGGGGAAACTGGGAAGGGATCGAGTCACTGCGATGCTGTCTTAGTAGCATCTCTAGGCAGGAGGGGCTGCACAGCCACTGAAGGGTTTCGGATTGCAGCTGCAAGTAGACCTGAGATGATGGGGCTTAGATACAAGTCTACGGCGTGAGTCCCTGGCTTAGGTGTGGAGGTTCCATTGTGGATGTGTCATGTAGTACTGGGAATCTCACAGACCCCTATTCTCCGTGTTTGACCAGCTATGGAACTCTGAATAGTCTCCATCAACTGCAAAAAGAAGCTTCTTTGATAAGTGGCAAATGGCATACTTGTCTATGATATAAGGATTCATACTTCACATACAGTAAGAAATTACATGTGTCTAGGAAAGTGACAGATGTAGGTTTTTCTCTAGGATCTATGCTTTCTCCAGCCATGTGTATTTGATTATATTTACAACTCCACCCATTGAGAGCTAGTCTTCAGAGAGGAGGATTCCATTTCAGTTCCAACTCCATTGCAAGCCAGTGGGACTGTAGACAAGATGTACCATGATTATTTTTTAATATTTTTTTATTAGTTTTGATTATATAGGTATATTTGTGGGGGGGTATGTGCACGTCCATGCAGGTACTCATGGAGGCCAAAAAAGGGCATCAGGTCCCTTGGAACTGGAGTTACAGGCCATTGTGTGCCACCTGACATGGGTACTTGAAACTCCATTGGAACTCCAGTCCTGTTCAAGAATAGTAAGTGCTCTTAATGGCTGAATCATCCTTCTAGCATTGATCTATTAATTATAGTTTTAGGAGAAACAGCATTCTGAAAAAGAAGGAATCTATGGAAGAGCAGGACTAAGGATTAATATATATATATATATAATTCCTGGAAAGGGGAGACACCTGTTTGACTAGACGCTGATAAAAATTTCAGGGATGTGGAGAGGTAAGAATGTTGCAAGTTCAGAGCCTGTCCTGGGCCAGTCTTAGGCCCTCAGGGGCCACCTACCGCCCTCCTCTGTATGCGACATCTTTCTGGCTCTGGTAACTCCTTCAGTATGTACAAAGTAAGCGCTAGCTTCTTACCAGCCTCAAGACTAAGAGTGTCATCAGCATCTGAGACCTATGTGATTTCTCTGCTTTTCTGGAATCTTCCTAATGTTTCCATCAATGAGTTTGAAAAGTGCCCTGATTTATTATGATTAATGTTCATGAAGCTGCTCCATGTAGGAACTTTGAATCTGGGGCACCCTGAATCTGTATTCCATTTATGATCTCTCATGTTCCTTCCAGAAGAGTCTATCTCTTCCTGCCTTTTAGATGAAAGTTCTGTTTCCACGTCAAGAAATGCAACCTGGTACTCTGTTCCATGATTGGAGGACTTTTCCATGATAGAAGCCGTTGCGTTCATTTGGGTACTTGAAATTTTATGTGATAATTACGTAAGTAAACAGAAATAGTATTATTACTAAAAACACTTTCAAAATCTAGAGCAAAAAGTAGGTCAAAACAGTTAAATTTTTCCTCTCTAAAGGCTTTCTATCACCGTGTTCCCAGAGTACTGTTTCCCCCCACCACTCAGATGTCTGAAATGATTCTATAGATGACATAAGTTCTTGTTTCTATAAGTATTTAAATAAGTAAACACAGCTTGAAGTCCATTTCCCCCAACTTTGTTTCTGTAATAAGGGAAGAGACTATCATAGATAGCAAGATGACTTGGTAAGAAAGAGTTGACGTTTACTGGGGAGTTGACTCTCACTCTCCTCCTTGTTGACCAGGGTCCTTCCTACTCAGTTAGTCTTGTTTTCAGTTTTTATGTGCTTCTGCTTCACAAATATTGATACTAATTTCCTTTATTTCTCACACTCTGAAATATAATCATCTCTGAAGCTCTCTTTCTTTGCAGGGAATTCATTGCAATCTGTTTTTCTAATAATCTATCACTAATGATCATTAGTCATCATCTCAGGTCTTTTATTATGTCAGTTCTAAGGGGAGAGAAACCCATTCTCAGACAATAGGAAAATTAGCGAATGACGGTAACAACAGACGTGCACTTGATGAAGCCTTTGTGAGCTTGCACTCATTACTTTACTTAGTATCCTTTTTACTTCCTACAATAAAAATCTGATAAAAGTGGAGTGACCATACGGTTTCCAAATAATCCCATCACCTTATTTACAGATCATTCAACCAAAAAAATTCTGGCTCAAGCTGGACCAATAGTGCTCTGTTTAACTAAATCAAACCAGGACTTCAAACCACTTAATAATAGGGAACTGACATCCAAAGTCAGGTGTCATCAAAGTCTTTTGGGTCTGGGGAGCTTTGCTATCTTCTGAGGGCTGGCTCAAAGGACTTACATATTCACTTCTCTCTTTTTTTAAGATTTGTTGTCTGAATGCCTGTGTGTCTTGTGGGGACATGTGCCTGCAGAGGCCAGAAGAGGATGTCAGACCCCCTAGATCTGGAGTTACAGGAAGTTGTGAGATGTGGGTGCTGGAGTCAAACTTAGGTCCATTGGGAGAGCACCAAGTGGCCTTAACCACTGAGCCATCTCTCCAGGCACCTCGTTCACTTTTAGTTAGTCCTTGCTCTAAGATCAAAGTGTCACAGAGTCTTTGCCATAGTCACAGAATCTTAGAATTAAGTTTGGGAAATTATGGAAGCACTGAGAAATGTTTCTCTCTGTGATTCACAGAATCAAAAGTTTGAGTCCGTCTGTTATGTCATAGGTGAGTAGATGACTAATTGAAAATTTAGAAATGGGTGGCTTAGTCCAGAAAGTTTAGTGGTGCCATGTAAAGATTTAGAATCAAAGCAAGAGTGCTAATTTATTGATATAGAAATTACTGATTCTCAGCCAGTATTGTGGGATTTTGATAGACTGATAAATTCATTTCCATCTGGACAGAAAAAGGCATCTTAAATTTTTTTTTTTGGTCTTTTTGAGACAGGGTCTCCCTGTAGCTCCAGCTGATCTGGACCTCACTATGTAGACGAGGCTGGCCTTGAACTCACAGAGATCTGCCTGCCTCTGCCTCCCGAGTGCTGGGATTAAAGGCATGTGCTACCACACCCAGCAGCATTTTAAATTTTAAAAAAAGTTTTTACAAAAACTTTATTGAGAATTTCATACATGCATATAAGGTATTTTGATCAAGTCCATGCCCACTCCCTCCCCTCCAACATTCCCCCCTCTGAAGAAGTAACCCTAAAATCTTTTAAGGATTAGATACAAGCTCCCAAATACTTTTGACATTTTTGGCCTTTGGAACAGTGTGTGTTGCCAACAGGCCCAAGGACATTTTGATTTTTAGCCAAGAGACTGGCTACATTTCTTTGGGGTCTTTTTACCCTAACTTCCTAGCCAATTCCTACCTCCTATTCTTATCAAGCCATCCTCTGAAGAGGTTACCCAAATTGCCAATATGGAATAGGGACACAGACCGCTGTGGCTTCTTCCATGCTGAACAGGGATACAGGGTGAGACAATTGGAGTACCCCCTTCAGCGGGTCTATCTAAAAGACTCCCAAATGGCATAACTCTTGTCTCTAAGGGGAAAAGAAAGTCCTTGAATCATGAATAGGAGATGTGAAGGAGAAGTAAAGGCAAGAGTAATTAGCATTACAAGTTCTAGACAGGGAACTAGAAAAAAAGTTAGAACAGGGCAATATTCAAATGTTCACATGAAAGTCCATTGGAGTTTCTTGACAAGGGCTTCCAAAAGCATCCCTCTATTGGGTTCTTCCTCATTTTTCTTTTGTCTT